>NW_028160980.1:0-342000 GCF_964263955.1 Coregonus lavaretus | reverse complement strand
CCATCACTACCATAAGGAGATCTCTTCTGGGGCCTCTTGTTCTCTCCTCTTTCCCACAGAGGAGCACCTTTCGCAGGCAGCCCAGAGCAGACTCTCCGCTGAGAGAAGGCTAGCCCCTGGAGGTTTCACCTTGGATTTATACAGAGAACCCCCCAGTACTCAAACTGCTTTACATTGTAGAGGGTGATCTAATCTCATTGGAGGCGACCCAATGACCCAGAAATGCTCCATGGACAGACTTCCTCCCTGCTCCCCGTCTCGCTGGCAGGGGGCTCGTAGGAACACCCTCCCTTCCTTGACTCCAGCAACACCCCTTCTTCACCTGCCCCCCTTATCATGTTATGAGTCTCACCTACAGGTCCCGCCCCCTGGCCTACCTGTTGCAGGTGTAAGTATGGTGTGTCGGACACAGCTGCCCTCCACCTCCTCCCCCTCCTCCCCCTCCTTCCCTCTTTCTCCCACTCCCCCCATCTCTCGCGCTCTCTCCTCCTCCCCCTCTCTTCCCTTTAAAGCAATAGTTTAAACCTACACACTTCCTTAAACCTAAAATAAGTCAAGAAGTAATTTTGTGTGGAAGTCAAACATTTGTTCAGAACGACAAAATCGAGATCTTTACATAGCCCATCTCTCATTGTCTATAGGAGTGATGTACACTGGTCAAATTGCCCAAATGTTAATTTAGACATTCACAAATTTTACAGATTTTGACTCTCACTAATGTCATGAAATGTTTGGCAAAGTAGTAAAGAGGGTTGTATTATACTTTTCTTGTGTACTAGATCATATGGTTTGGAAAGTGTTTTTTTTCTCAGACATAAATGAACAATTCCAGGTGAAAGCTAAAGGTCGTAGCTTCCTGGGGGGAGGGACACCACTACATTAATAAAATATTTCCCTCTTGCTAGATTGATGACTAAAGCCCTAGTGAAACAGTGCAAAATGGTTGTCAGCTCAACTGGTTAAATACAAGACCTGTTCATTGTGAAATGTATGTGTTCAAGTCTAATAATTTTGCTCTATATATTTTCTACTCTGTATGTAATTTTATCTGTTTAAGCTGTTTGGATTGTTAATTGATATAACACAGGGCACCATTGAAAAAGAGACACTGGTCTCAATTGGGATTCCCTGTAAAAATAAAGAGGAATATGATAGAGGGAATATGATAGCGAGTATTATGATGGAGTGGAATATGATGGAGAGAAATATAATAGAGAGAATATGATGGAGGGAATATGATAGAGGAATTTGATGGAGGGGAATATGATAGAGAATGAATGGAGGAATGTGTGACGCTCTTGAGCAACAAAGGTTGTCTGTTTGGTTATATCAACTGGAAAGACACGGATAAGAAAATGTTCAAACATAATTTTAAACAATACTTTTCTATAGTCAGCTGATATTGATTTCTTTATTTAATTATTTATTAAACTTAAATGCTAAACATCAATGACACCTACTCTTCAATTACATTTTTTGGGCCTATATAATTACACATCCAGCTAATTTTATCCCTCTATGAGCATGCGTACCGTAAAGATACCGTAAGGATCACTCGACTGCAACAGCTCTCGTTGATTTAATCGATCAATGGCTCAGATCACTTGACCAAGATAAACTTGTGGATGAGCTGCTTCTTGATTTTAGTGCTGCAGTTGACCTTGTTGATCATATGGCTAATAGCTGAGGCCATTGAAGAGAGATGTTTTCTTGAACCCTCATTTCTTTTTTGGAACTTTGTTACTGAGGTGACATAGACTATGGAAGACTTGTTTTACTGTAGTAAGGTAGCCTATGTATTTCATTGATGATGATGATGATGATGAAAAATATTGGCATTAGTGGTAGGCTGAGATCGAACAAACAACCTAAGTAAGCCTGGCTGCTATTTATGATATCTAAAACATATAGACTTTTAATTAGGCAAAACACATGTCGTTTGAATGGTCAACCATTTTACATGAGTTACAGCATTTTATTTTAATAAAAAATTAGGTTATATGGATTCATTGTATATATTAGGTATGACTGTGCTGCATAGGTACAAAAAATCTAAAATAAATAAACTAAATTGTGCCAGCATTTGATAACACATGGAAGCTGCTGTGGGTAACCATGGCAATGGGGACTCCATTGTGACATCACAAGATTCCGATTCTGGAAGGTTACCTGTTGCACAGACAAACTGAACAGTGCAAAGAGACTGATTCAACTAACCACTGACAAATTATTAATGTCCTATTTCATTAGTGAGAGAACACACTGCTTACTTCAGAGGTAGGTTGTAATATAACTTATTGTGAATGTGTTTCAGTAGTATAACTTATTTTCAAATTACTTGTGTATGAATGTGACATTTTAAGTAGACCTAACATGACTAGTGAAACTGTTGAAGAGAGATAGTTTGCTTGAGTCCTCTTTTTGTGAGAAAATGCTTCATCCTGACACCTGAGATGTCATGCCACGGTGGATAGCTGTTTCCAATGTTATTCACGCTTAAGAGTACCTGTAATTAAGCCAGCTAGCTTTCTACCATTTCAGCCGTTTTTCTAACTTCATTATCTGAGGCATCAGCGTTAGGTAGTTAGTACCTACTGTACTTAATTACACCTACTGATTGCAGAAGACAAATATCAGCTGGCGTCGGGTAAGTTTGGCTTTGTACATAGCTTGGGCTTTGTCGAGTAAGGCTTAATTATGTATTTAGAACGTAGTTGGTTATTGTAAGTAGGCATCGCGGGCTGTTGTGGATAGTTATTGTAGGTTAGCATTATATTCGGCTATGCCAGGGATTAGCACGAAGCTAGCCAGCTAGCTAGCCGTGTCTCATACAAAGTCAACACAGTAGCCAATCACGACTAGCTAACTGTACCGCAGCAGCTAAATAAAATATATTTGTACTAGCTAGCCAACGTTTAATTATTGCTGCGTTATGATAGGAACTAGACACAGACACAAATTATCTGTTTAGCGTGTTAAAACACTATCGGTCGTTTGTTGTTACCAAGTATTGGTGCTAAACGGTGTGTTATTGGATGCTAGCATGCTTGTTGGCTAAAGCGTCATATCTAGGCACCGTGGGCTGTTGTGGGTGGCTATTGTAGGTAGCACGTAGCTAGCTAGCCGTTTTCCAAACAAAGTCAACACGGTAGCCATTGCTAGTTAGCCAACATGACCAGCCAACTGTACTGTAGCTGCTAAATACAATATATTTGTGCTAGCTAGCCAACGTAATTCGTTAACACACAAATTATCTGTTTAGTGTGTTAGCTCACTACTGTTAGTTTGTTGTAACCAAGTATTGGTGCTAAACTGTGTCCTATTGGATGCTAGCATGCTGGTCAGCCATGGTGCCATTTGTGCTAAACTGTGTGTTATTGGATGCTAGCATGCTAGTCAGCAATGGTGCCATTGGTGCTAAACTGTGTGTTATTGGATGCTAGCATGCTAGTCAGCCATGGTGTCATATTTAGCTAGCTGAACAAAGCAAGTTGAGTCTATTCCTTGAAACATTGAACTGCTGTAGTTCACAACAATTCTAATTTCTAAAAGTGGAAGTTGGGAGAGTTTTTATCTGGATGGTTCAGTGAAACAATTATAGTTTCTGAGGTGTAAGTTTTGGCGAGGGAGGCCCTACTCACTCCTTTTCCTGATGTTTAATTCATTTCATTCCGATCTCCTCTGCATTATTGTAGCCATTTGCTACAGCCTGTCAACTATGCCTCTGCCTATCCCTGTTCTCTCCTCTCCGCACAGGCCACACAAACGCCTCACACCGCGTGGCTGCTGCCTCTAACCTGGTGGTCCCTGCACGCACCCCACACCTGGAGTTCCAGGTCTCAGGCAGCCTCTGGAACTGCCGTTCTGCTGCCAACAAAGCTGACTTCATCCCAGCCTATGCTAACCTCCATTCCCTCGACTTCCTGGCGCTGACGGAAACATGGATTACCACTGAAAACACTGCTACTCCTACTGCTCTCTCCTCGTCTGACCATGTGTTCTCGCATACCCCGAGAGCATCTGGTCAGAGGGGTGGTGGCACAGGAATCCTCATCTCTCCCAAGTGGACATTCTCAATTTTTCCCCTAACCCATCTGTCTATCTCCTCATTTGAATTCCATGCTGTCACAGTCACTAGCCCATCTAAGCTTAATATCCTTGTCATCTATCGCCCTCCAGGTTCCCTTGGAGAGTTCATCAATGAGCTTGACGCCTTGATAAGCTCCTTTCCTGAGGATGGCTCACCCCTCACAGTTTTGGGGGATTTCAACCTCCCTACGTCTACATTTGACTCATTTCTCTCTGCCTCCTTCTTTCCACTCCTCTCCTCTTTTGACCTCACCCTCTCACCGTCCCTCCCTACTCACAAGGCAGGCAATACGCTTGACATCATCTTTACTAGATGCTGCTCTTCTACTAATCTCACTGCAACTCCCCTCCATGTCTCCGACCACTACTTTGTGTCCTTTTCTCTCTCGCTCTCCTCCAACACTACTCACTCTGCCCCTACACAGATGGTAATGCGCCGCCGCAACCTTCGCTCTCTCTCTCCCACTACTCTCTCCTCTTCCATCCTATCATCACTTCCCTCTGCTCAATCCTTCTCCCTCCAATCTCCTGATTCTGCCTCCTCAACCCTCCTCTCCTCCCTTTCTGCATCCTTTGACTCTCTGTGTCCCCTATCCTCCCGGCCGGCTCGGTCCTCCCCTCCAGCTTCGTGGCTTGATGACTCATTGCGAGCTCACAGAACAGAGCTCCGGGCAGCGGAGCGGAAATGGAAGAAAACTAAACTCCCTGCCGACCTGGCATCTTTTCACTCCCTCCTCTCTACATTTTCTTCATCTGTTTCTGCTGCTAAGGCACTTTCTACCACTCTAAATTCCAAGCATCTGCCTCTAACCCTAGGAAGCTCTTTGCCACATTCTCCTCCCTGCTGAATCCCCCCCCCCCTCCCCCCCTCCTCTCTCTCGGTGGATGACTTCGTCAACCACTTTGAAAAGAAGGTTGACGACATCCGATCCTCGTTTGTTAAGTCTAATGACACTGCTGGTCCTACTCACACTGCCCTACCCTATGCTTTGACTTCTTTCTCCCCTCTCTCTCCAGATAAAATCCTGCGACTTGTGACTGCAGGCCGCCCAACAACCTGCCCGCTTGACCCTATCCCCTCCTCTCTTCTCCAGACCATCTCCGGTGACCTTCTCCCCTACCTCACCTCGCTGATCAACTCATCCTTGACCGCTGGCTATGTCCCTTCCGTCTTCAAGAGAGCGAGAGTTGCACCCCTTCTCAAAAAACCAACACTCGATCCCACTGACGTCAACAACTACAGACCAGTATCCCTTCTTTCTTTTCTTTCCAAAACTATTGAGCGTGCCGTCTTTAGCCAACTCTCTTGCTATCTCTCTCAGAATGACCTTCTTGATCCAAACCAGTCAGGTTTCAGGACTGGTCATTCAACTGAGACTGCTCTTCTCTGTGTCACGGAGGCTCTCCGCACTGCTAAAGCTAACTCTCTCTCCTCTGCTCTTGTCCTTCTAGACCTGTCTGCTGCCTTTGATACTGTGAACCATCAGATCCTCCTCTCCACCCTCTCCGAGCTGGGCATCTCCGGCGCGGCTCACTCCTGGATTGCGTCCTACCTGACCGGTCGCTCCTACCAAGTGGCGTGGCGAGAAGCTGTCTCCGCACCACGTGCTCTCACCACTGGTGTCCCCCAGGGCTCAGTTCTAGGCCCTCTCCTATTCTCCCTATACACCAAGTCACTTGGCTCTGTCATATCCTCACATGGCCTCTCCTATCATTGCTACGCTGACGATACACAACTAATCTTCTCCTTTCCCCCTTCTGATAACCAGGTGGCGAATCGCATCTCTGCTTGTCTGGCAGACATATCAGTATGGATGTCGGATCACCACCTCAAGCTGAACCCTGGCAAGACGGAGCTGCTCTTCCTCCCGGGGAAGGACTGCCCGTTCCATGACCTCGCCATCACGATTGAGAACTCCGTTGTGTCCTCCTCCCAGAGTGCGAAGAGCCTTGGCGTGACCCTGGACAACACCCTGTCGTTCTCCGCCAACATCAAGGCGGTGACCCGATCCTGCAGATCCACGCTCTACAACATTCGGAGAGTACGACCCTGCCTTACACAGGAAGCGGCACAGGTCCTAATCCAGGCACTTGTCATCTCCCGTCTGGATTACTGCAACTCGCTGTTGGCTGGGCTCCCTGCCTGTGCCATTAAACCCCTACAACTCATCCAGAATGCCGCCGCCCGTCTGGTGTTCAACCTTCCCAAGTTCTCTCACGTCACCCCCCTCCTCCGCACACTCCACTGGCTTCCAGTTGAAGCTCGCATCCGTTACAAGACCATGGTGCTTGCTTATGGAGCCGTGAGGGGAACGGCACCGCCGTACCTTCAGGCTCTGATCAGTCCCTACACCCAAACGAGGGCATTGCGTTCATCCACCTCTGGCCTGCTGGCTCCCCTTCCTCTGCGGAAGCATAGCTCCCGCTCAGCCCAGTCAAAACGGTTCGCTGCTCTGGCACCCCAATGGTGGAACAAGCTCCCTCACGACGCCAGGACAGCGGAGTCACTCACCACCTTCCGGAGACATTTGAAACCCCACCTCTTTAAGGAATACCTGGGATAGGATAATGTAATCCTTCTACCCCCCGTACCCCAACCCACCCCCCCCCCCAAAAAAAAAAAAAAAAGAGAAAAATAAAATAAAATTGTAAAGTGGTTATCCCACTAGCTATAGGGTGAATGCACCAATTTGTAAGTCACTCTGGATAAGAGCGTCTGCTAAATGGGGTAAATGTGCCCTTGAGCAAGGCACTTAACCCTAATTGCTCCTGTAAGTCGCTCTGGATAAGAGCGTCTGCTAAATGACTAAAATGTAAAATGTAAATGTAATGTTACAATTGTAGTGAGCCAGCCTAATGGCTAATGCATTCTATTGATGACAGAAAAAAAAACCTCTCTCTGTGTTAATCACCAACATATGTTGTAATCAATTATCTCAATAAATATGTACCAAAAGAGTAGGTTGTGTAAAAAAACAAGTACGCCTACCTAATTTGTAGCTGATTCATTTCTAATAAGAATAATATGTTCTTAATTGAATGGACATCCATTTCAAATGGTTGAATTGATAGACCTCTTTAAATTGAGGTGCACTCAAGGGCACTCAAAGAGAAGACTGGCATTTTTACCTCCTTGGTTTTTAAAATAGATGAAACTGTACAAGTTAGGTCCTGCATGGATATAGAGTCATTTACTACCCAAAACACAGTGTTTTCAATACATTTACATTTGACATTTTAGTCATTTAGCAGATGCTCTTATCCAGAGCGACTTACAGTTAGTGAATACATATTTTTTTTATACTGGCCCCCCGTGGGAATCGAACCCACAACCCTGGCGTTGCAAACGCCATGCTCTATCAACTGAGCTACATCCCTGACGGCCATTCCCTCCCCTACCCTGGACGACGCTGGGCCAATTGTGCGCCGCCCATGAGTCTCCCGGTCGCGGCCGGCTGCGACAGAGCCTGGATTCGAACCAGGATCTAGTGGCACAGTTAGCACTGCGATGCAGTGCCTTGGACCACTGCGCCACTCAGGAGATATATGATGGAAGTGATTAGTGTGGTTTGTGAGAACCAGGCCCAATATGGAGTAGAGCTACATGAGGGGTTGAATAAGGCTCAATAGTAAGGTACAGAAAGACCCTGAAGTTTGCTTTTTAAAGTCTGTGTTGTGGTTTTTCATCTGCCATGGCAACGCCTTGCATCACAATGATGATGTCATGAAGGATATTGTTCACGAAATGATAAGAACAGCCAAAATCGATTCATTTGAACTTGGTCGCTTTTCCAGTAGCCAACTTTTTACTAGTAATTCAGATAGGCCTATTGCCTAAACATATCTGGATCAGGATTCTCACTTGCTTAATTGTAAGTAGCTGGGAAGAAAACGTGTGCACATTGTAAAGAGATGCATTATTATTTGGTTAGCAACACCCACTTACTACAACGTTGTGTATTTTCCAGAGTTATTGTTAGCTAAGAGGAAGACATGGAGGGTTCAACGCTGACACAGAGGAGGGGTGAGTGTCGGTTGGAGGAAAGGGCGATCTAGACAGACTACGTGATGGAGCTGGGAGCCAGGTTGGCTCTGGTTTTGCAGATCCAGAAGGATCAGGAGAAGAAGATGAAGAGGATTTGGTTCAAGATGAGGAAAATGCCAAGACTGATTGAGGAGGTAACAAGACCAACTTTGACAAAGTCGACAAGAGTTCTGTTTAACAATATTAATTAAAGCAAATATAAGTTATTGTAAGGGCAAAATGTTCCATATGCCATGGAATGTAAGCTAACAATGTTTTGTCCTTATTTCTTTTTGTATTAGGCTACACCATGGCAATGCTTATAACTGTTCTTGTCTAAATGTGTTGTATCGTGTCTGTCTGTTTCAGTGAATTTATGTCCTCAGTTCTTATGGTTGTCTGGTCATAAAAAATAAACAACCGTTCTATCATAGACGCTCATATCAGGATTATGTGGTTGTCTCACCTAGCTACCTTAAGTTGAATGCACTAACTAACTATAAGTCGTTCTGGATAAAAGCGTTTGATAAATGGCTAAAATGTCAAATGTTATGCTGGGTGTGGGGCATGTATTTTTACACTTAGCTGGCCCATTGGCTAGGGGACCAAGGGTTGGGACAGACTGGTGCAGAGCATCTTAGAGGACACTATATATATATATATATATATATATATATATATATATATATATATATATATATATATGTATATGTGATGTATAAGTAAGTAGTGCTGACTCATACAGTATGTATGTATGTACTGAATGTGATCACTTTCATCATGTCTGTTTCTTTTCTCACGCAGAATGTGTGAGATGTGAGCAACTGTCCTCTCACTGAGTTCATGGCTCCCTGTATTGACTCCCTCCCACCACTGGCTTTCACCAATCAGAGGCCTATACCTACCATGTTGCATCCCCCCTCTCCATTTGCCATACGCGCTCAGGATGCACAGCGGTTCATTGTATTTTCATACTTTGTCCCTGAAACCTGCCAGTCTGCTGAATGCCCAGTTGCCACAGAGGCCACTGCAGACGTATCTACAGGTATACGAGAGGACCTATGGACAGATATACATCTTTCCTCAATGCTGCATCGATACCTGCCACACTTCTTTGACGAAGACTCCATGCAGCCACATCAGGCAGTAGAGGGCACCACTGAGGTCTCAGTTGTTCCAGTGGCAATATCTAATGTTGAGGAAGAGGACAGATTCTATCATTACTCCCTCCCACCCCTGGCTCAGCGGTTCATTGGCAATTCATTCAATTTCCTCGAAACCTCTAAGCCTGCTGTTTCAGCCACAGAGTGCCCAGTTGCCACAGAGACCACTGCTACCACAGCCACTGTCAAGGGAGAGAATCGATGGGCAGCTAGAAGTCTTCCTTCAGTGCTGCCTACATGCCTGCCAACAGTCTTTGACGATGACTTCATGCCACCAGAGCAGACAGTAGAGGATACCTAGGAGGTCTCAGTTGCTACAGAGACCACTGCAGGCACAGCTACTGTTGATTTTGGAGTGTACAGATCAGCAGCTAAATGCCCTGTCCCAATGCTGCCTCCAAGTCTGCCACTTGTCTTTGAAGTTGACTACAAACTGCCAGGGGAGGCAGTAGAGGACACCACCAAGTGTCCAGTTATCAGTGAAACAAACAATGATGTGTCCACTCACCTCAAAGAGGACATGGCAGCTGATCAAAGCCCTCCTGACCCTGCAGCACTGCCTCCAAGCTCGCCATGTATCCGAGACTCTGACCACAAACTGACAGAGGAGACAAAAGAGGATGCCACCGAGTCCTCCGTTACCACAGCGATCACTGCAGGCACATCCATTTTCCAGGGAGAGAACCTGTTGGGTGATAAAAGCCCGGCTCCAATGCTGCCTTCAAAGTTGCCACACATTCTAGACAATGGCCACAAGCAGCCAGAGGAGGCAGTAGAGGACACCACCAAGAGTCAAGTGTCCAGGGAAGCGGCCGTTTCCGTCTCCACTGTCCACACTCTGCCAGGGGAGGCAGTAGAGGACACCAACAAGTGTCCAGTTGCCAGCGAAGCAGCCGTTTCTGTGTCCACTGTCCACACGGAGGAGTGTTTGGCTGATAAAAGTCCTCCTGCACCTGCAACACTGCCTCTAATCCTGACCTGCACCCACAACAATGACCACAAACCGCTATGGAAGACAGTTGAGTGCACTACAAAGTGCTCAGTCGACACAGAGGCAACTGTTGCTTTTTACACCTGGGATGATAAAAGTCCTCCAGGTCTGCAATGCATTCACAACAACAATGACCACAAGCAGCCAGAGGAGACAGTTGAGGACACCACATAGTGCTCAGTTAACACAGAGGCAAGTGCAGTTGCATCCACTGTCAAGAGAGAGGAACTGATGAGTGATAAAAGCCCTGTCCTAGCACTTCCTCCAAGCCTGGCATGCATCCATGACAAGGACCACAAGCAGCCAGAGCAGAAAGGGAAGGGCACTAGTGAAGAGGTGGATCGCTGCCCTCATGCTCACCAGCTGGTCCCAGATGCTAACTTAACTCTGGCAACCCCTCTGCTCTGCATGGCCACTAAGACGCCTGTTAGAGTGAGAGCCTCCATATGCAGGTCAGAGGATGAGGAACCCAGGCCCTGGACGCTGAAAAAGGCAAAGGTAGGTGTCCTATTTTACACTTCTACTCTACAGGGTTGGGGGTCTGTTCCATTTCAATTCAAAGCATTGAATTAAGTACTTCCTGAATTGACTGGAATTGAAATTGAATTGACCCCAACCCTGCTAATCTATGCTCATAGTATAAAACATCACCCCTTACTAGGGTTAACATTTGTATTACGTTTGGTGTGGACCCAGGAAGAACATCTATGGCTATTACAAAATCGGTTTGGGATACAAATAAACAAGTTACCTCAATTACTGTCCTCTAAATTGTGTGCCCCATGAGGCCATCAATGTATGTTGATCACTCAAATGTGTATTGAATGTGCCACATTGGAACAATATTACATCTAGAGTCAATGTCTTCCTGTTAGGATTATTGGACAGGCATTGACATTGAGAGTGAAGAGAGTAAGAGTACCTGTAATTGAGCCAGCTAGCTACCGACCATTCAGCTGTTCTTCTAACCTCATTATCCGAGGCATTAACATTAGATGGTTGGTGGCTGCTGTACTTAATTACAGCTACTGATTGCAGCCTGCCACCCAGTTAGCTGGCAAAATATGATTAGACAAATAATAATATTTATTTGAATGATACAGTATGTTACTAAATTGAAATTAAAATGAAATGTTTTTGTAATTATAACATTTTACGAAATGTAAAAAGAAAACTTTAAAAAATAATAATAATAACAAAAGCAAGGTAAAAAGAAAAGGAAACCGATCCAGATTCCTATTACCAGTGTAAAAACAAAGGGGGGAGGTGTCAATGTAAATAGTCCAAAAATGTAAAACACCAAAATGTTTTTCTCTAGCTCTCTAGCTGGAGGTCAGCAGGAGGTAAGCTTCTCATTTGGTGTTGAGTAAAGCTTAACCATGTATTAGATCGTAGGTTGGTAGTTAGTTGTAGTTAGGTATTGTATTTATTATAGGTTAGTATTGTTGTTATTGTAGGTTAGTATCGAAGCACGAGGCTAGCTAGCTAGCAGGTAGCTACTGGTAACGATTAGCAACGATTAGCAACGGTGGAGAGCTTCTCATATGGTGTTGAGTAAAGCTTAACCATGTATTAGATCGTAGGTTGGTAGTTAGTTGTAGTTAGGTATTGTATTTATTATAGGTTAGTATTGTTGTTTTTGTAGGTTAGTATCGAAGCACGAGGCTAGCTAGCTAGCGGGTAGCTACTGGTAACGATTAGCAACGATTAGCAACGGTGGAGAGCTTCTCATATGGTGTTGAGTAAAGCTTAACCATGTATTAGATCGTAGGTTGGTAGTTAGTTGTAGTTAGGTATTGTATTTATCATAGGTTAGTGTTGTTGTTTTTGTAGGTTTCCGTAGGTTATTGTAGGTTAGTATCGAAGCACGAGGCTAGCTAGCTAGCGGGTAGCTACTGGTAACGATTAGCGGTTTCCAATGTTAATGTGCTGCTAGCCAACGTTTAATTTTTGCTGCGTTATGCGTTATGAAAGGAACTAGACACGGACATGAATTATCTGTTTAGTGTGCTAACACACTCTTGGCAGTTTGTTGTAACCAAGTATTGGTGCTAATTGTGTGTTAATGGATGCTAGCTTGCTAGTTAGCTACGGCGTCATAGCTAGGTATCGTGGGTAGTTACTGTGTCTTGGCAGTGTCTTCCGCCGTGCCGGCTGTAGCACGAAGCGAGCTAACTAGCCGTTTTTTCGAACAGAGTCAGAGTCAACACAGTAGCCATTGTGTGCCGGGTGTAGCACGAAGCTAGCTAGCTAGCTGTTCTTCAAACAAAGTCAACACAGTGGCCATTGCTAGCTACCCAACACGACCAGCGAACTGTACGGTAGTAGCTAATTACAATATACTTGTCCTAGCTAGCCAAGGTTGAATCATTGCTGCGTCATGAAAGGAACTTGACACAGACACGAATGATCTGTTTAGTGTGTTATCACACTATTGGTGGTTTGCTGTGACCAAGTGTTTGTGCTAAACTGTGTGTTACTGGATGCTAGCATGCTAGCTAGGTAGTTAACACACTATTGGTGGTTTGTTGTGACCAAGTATTGGTGCTTAACTGTGTGTTAAACTGTGTGTTATTGGATGCTAGCATGCTAGTCAGCTATGGTGTCATAGTTAGCTAGCTGAATAAAGTGGGTTGAGTCTATTCCTTTAAACATTGAACAACTGTGGTTCACAACAATTCTGATTTCTAAAGGTGGAAGTTGGGAGAGTTTTTGTTCGGGTGGTTCAGTGAAACAATTTTAGTTTCTGAGGTAGAAGTTTTTGGTGAGGGAGGCCCCCCCTCTCTCCTCTCCCAGATGCTTAGCTCATTTCATTCCGATCTCCTCTGCATTTTTGTAGCCATTTGCTACAGCCTGTCAACTATGCCTCTGCCTATCCCTGTTCTCTCCTCTCTGCACAGGCTACACAAACAACGCACCACACCGCGCGGCTGCTGCCTCTCTAACCTGGTGGTCCCTGCACGCACCCCTCACCTGGAGTTCCAGGTCGCAGGCAGCCTCTGGAACTGCCGTTCTGCTGCCAACAAAGCTGACTTCATCCCAGCCTATGCCAACCTCCAGTCCCTCGACTTCCTGGCGCTGACGGAAACATGGATCACCACTGAAAACACGGCTACTCCTACTGCTCTCTCCTCGTCTGACCATGTGTTCTCGCATACCCCGAGAGCATCTGGTCAGAGGGGTGGTGGTACAGGAATCCTCATCTCTCCCAAGTGGACATTCTCAAGTTTTCCCCTAACCCATCTGTCTATCTCCTCATTTGAATTCCATGCTGTCACAGTCACTAGCCCATTTAAGCTTAATATCCTTGTCATCTATCGCCCTCCAGGTTCCCTTGGAGAGTTCATCAACGAGCTTGACGCCTTGATAAGTTCCTTTCCTGAGGATGGCTCACCCCTCACAGTTTTGGGGGATTTCAACCTCCCTATGTCCACGTTTGACTCATTTCTCTCTGCCTCCTTCTTTCCACTCCTCTCCTCTTTTGACCTCACCCTCTCACCGTCCCCCCCTACTCACAAGGCAGGCAATACGCTTGACCTCATCTTCACTAGATGCTGCTCCTCTACTAATCTCACTGCAACTCCCCTCCAAGTCTCCGACCACTACTTTGTTTCCTTTTCTCTCTCGCTCTCCTCCCACACTACTCACTCTGCCCCTACACAGATGGTAATGCGCCGCCGCAACCTTCGCTCTCTCTCTCCCACTACTCTCTCCTCTTCCATCCTATCATCTCTTCCCTCTGCTCAATCCTTCTCCCTCCAATCTCCTGATTCTGCCTCCTCAACCCTCCTCTCCTCCCTTTCTGCATCCTTTGACTCTCTGTGTCCCCTATCCTCCCGGCCGGCTCGGTCCTCCCCTCCAGCTCCGTGGCTTGATGACTCACTGCGAGCTCACAGAACAGAGCTCCGGGCAGCGGAGCGGAAATGGAAGAAAACTAAACTCCTTACCGACCTGGCATCTTTTCACTCCCTCCTCTCTACATTTTCTTCATCTGTTTCTGCTGCTAAGGCCACCTTCTACCACTCTAAATTTCAAGCATCTGCCTCTAACCCTAGGAAGCTCTTTGCCACATTTTTCTCCCTCCATAATCCCCCCCCCCCCCCTCCCCCCTCCTCTCTCTCTGTGGATGACTTCGTCAACCACTTTGAAAAGAAGGTTGACGACATCCGATCCTCGTTTGTTAAGTCTAATGACACTGCTGGTCCTGCTCACACTGCCCTACCCTATGCTTTGACTTCTTTCTCCCCTCTCTCTCCAGATAAAATCCTGCAACTTGTGACTGCGGGCCGCCCAACAACCTGCCCGCTTGACCCCATCCCCTCCTCCCTTCTCCAGACCATCTCCGGTGACCTTCTCCCCTACCTCACCTCGCTGATCAACTCATCCTTGACCGCCGGCCATGTCCCTTCCGTCTTCAAGAGAGCGAGAGTTGCTCCCCTTCTCAAAAAACCAACACTCGACCCCACTGATGTCAACAACTACAGACCAGTATCCCTTCTCTCTTTTCTTTCCAAAACTATTGAGCGTGCCGTCTTTAGCCAACTCTCTTGCTATCTCTCTCAGAATGACCTTCTTGATCCAAACCAATCAGGTTTCAGGACTGGTCATTCAACTGAGACTGCTCTCCTCTGTGTCACGGAGACTCTCCGCACTGCTAAAGCTAACTCTCTCTCCTCTGCTCTTGTCCTTCTAGACCTGTCTGCTGCCTTTGATACTGTGAACCATCAGATCCTCCTCTCCACCCTCTCCGAGCTGGGCATCTCCGGCGCGGCTCACTCCTGGATTGCGTCCTACCTGACCGGCCGCTCCTACCAAGTGGCGTGGCGAGAAGCTGTCTCCGCACCACGTGCTCTCACCACTGGTGTCCCCCAAGGCTCAGTTCTAGGCCCTCTCCTTTTCTCCCTATACACCAAGTCACTTGGCTCTGTCATATCCTCACATGGTCTCTCCTATCATTGCTACGCTGACGATACACAACTAATCTTCTCCTTTCCCCCTTCTGATAACCAGGTGGCGAATCGCATCTCTGCATGTCTGGCAGACATATCAGTATGGATGACGGATCACCACCTCAAGCTGAACCCTGGCAAGACGGAGCTGCTCTTCCTCCCGGGGAAGGACTGCCCGTTCCATGATCTCGCCATCACGGTTGACAACTCCGCTGTGTCCTCCTCCCAGAGTGCGAAGAGCCTAGCCGTGACCCTGGACAACACCCTGTCGTTCTCCGCCAACATCAAGGCGGTGACCCGCTCCTGCAGGTTCATGCTCTACAACATTCGGAGAGTACGACCCTGCCTTACACAGGAAGCGGCACAGGTCCTAATCCAGGCACTTGTCATCTCCCGTCTGGACTACTGCAACTCGCTGTTGGCTGGCCTCCCTGCCTGTGCCATTAAACCCCTACAACTCATCCAGAATGCCGCCGCCCGTCTGGTGTTCAACCTTCCCAAGTTCTCTCACGTCACCCCCCTCCTCCGCACACTCCACTGGCTTCCAGTTGAAGCTCGCATCCGCTACAAGACCATGGTGCTTGCCTATGGAGCAGTGAGGGGAACGGCACCTCTGTACCTTCAGGCTCTGATCAGTCCCTACACCCAAACGAGGGCATTGCGCTCATCCACCTCTGGCCTGCTGGCTCCCCTTCCTCTGCGGAAGCATAGTTCCCGCTCAGCCCAGTCAAAACTGTTCGCTGCTCTGGCACCCCAATGGTGGAACAAGCTCCCTCACGACGCCAGGACAGCGGAGTCACTCACCACCTTCCGGAGACATTTGAAACCCCACCTCTTTAAGGAATACCTGGGATAGGATAAAGGAATCCTTCTACCCCCCCCCCCCCCCCCAATTGTAAAGTGGTTATCCCACTGGCTATAGGGTGAACGCACCAATTTGTGAGTCGCTCTGGCTAAGAGCGTCTGCTAAATGACGTTAATGTGCCCTTGAGCAAGGCACTTAACCCTAATTGCTCCTGTAAGTCGCTCTGGATAAGAGCGTCTGCTAAATGACTAAAATGTAATGTAAATGTAGTCCGGGTGGCCATTTGATTAATTGTTCAGCAGTCTTATGAATTGGGGATAGAAGCTGTTAAGGGGCCTTTTGGACCTAGACTTGGCACTCTGGTACCGCTTGCTGTGCGGTAGCAGAGAGAACAGTCTATGACTTGGGTGACTGGAGTCTTTGTCAATTTTTTGGGCCTCCCTCTTACACCTCCAAGTATATAGGTCCTGGATGGCAGGAAGCTTGGCTCCAGTGATGTACTGGGCCGTACGCACTACCCTCTGTAGCGCCTTACGGTCGGATGCCGAGCAGTTGCCATACCAGGCGGTGATGCAACTGGTCAGGAAGCTCTCGATGGTGCAGCTGTAGAACTTTTTGAGGATCTTGGGACCAATGCCAAATCTTTTCAGTCTCCTGAGGTGGAAAAGGCGTTGTCGTGCCCTCTTCACGACTGTCTTGGTGTGTTTGAACCATGATAGTTTGTTGGTGATGTGGACACCAAGGAACTTGAAACTCTCGACCTGCTCCACTACAGCCCCGTCGATGTGAATGGGGCGTGTTCCCAGTCCCTGTCCCTGAAAATCCTCCCCGGAGCATGATGCTGCCACCACCATGCTTCACCGTAGGGATGGTGCCAGGTTTCCTCCAAACGTGATCTCATCCCAGGTAAGAGGGGGAGTGGCAGCAGCAGCAGGTTCTCCCCATATGAGCTGAGTCCAGTGGACCAGTCCTGTATCCCCCCCACCCAGACAGCGACAGTGGTCTAAACCATGGCTAGCTATCCACAATCTGGCTCGACTAAACAAGGTTTACCAAGAGGGAAGGAGGGAGAGGAAGGTAGAGGAAGAGAAAGAGGGAGGAGAGGAAGGAGGAAAGGGAGAAAATGACTGTAAGAAGGACTGTAAGACTGTAAGAAGGAAAGGAGGGAGAAGGCCGAGCAAGAGGAAGAGGAAGAGGTGGAAGATAACAAGGAGAGTTGATCTGTCCATCACTACCATAAGGAGATCTCTTCTGGGGCCTCTTGTTCTCTCCTCTTTCCCACAGAGGAGCACCTTTCGCAGGCAGCCCAGAGCAGACTCTCCGCTGAGAGAAGGCTAGCCCCTGGAAGTTTCACCTTGGATTTATACAGAGAACCCCCCAGTACTCAAACTGCTTTACATTGTAGAGGGTGATCTAATCTCATTGGAGGCGACCCAATGACCCAGAAATGCTCCATGGACAGACTTCCTCCCTGCTCCCCGTCTCGCTGGCAGGGGGCTCGTAGGAACACCCTCCCTTCCTTGACTCCAGCAACACCCCTTCTTCACCTGCCCCCCTTATCATGTTATGAGTCTCACCTACAGGTCCCGCCCCCTGGCCTACCTGTTGCAGGTGTAAGTATGGTGTGTCGGACACAGCTGCCCTCCACCTCCTCCCCCTCCTTCCCTCTTTCTCCCACTCCCCCCATCTCTCGTGCTCTCTCCTCCTCCCCCTCTCTTCCCTTTAAAGCAATAGTTTAAACCTACACACTTCCTTAAACCTAAAATAAGTCAAGAAGTAATTTTGTGTGGAAGTCAAACATTTGTTCAGAACGACAAAATCGAGACCTTTACATAGCCCATCTCTCATTGTCTATAGTAGTGATGTACACTGGTCAAATTGCCCAAATGTTAATTTAGACATTCACAAATTTTACAGATTTTGACTCTCACTAATGTCATGAAATGTTTGGCAAAGTAGTAAAGAAGGTTGTATTATACTTTTCTTGTGTACTAGATCATATGGTTTGGAAAGTGTTTTTTTTTCTCAGACATAAATGAACAATTCCAGGTGAAAGCTAAAGGTCGTAGCTTCCTGGGGGGAGGGACACCACTACATTAATAAAATATTTCCCTCTTGCTAGATTGATGACTAAAGCCCTAGTGAAACAGTGCAAAATGGTTGTCAGCTCAACTGGTTAAATACAAGACCTGTTCATTGTGAAATGTATGTGTTCAAGTCTAATAATGTTGCTCTATATATTTTCTACTCTGTATGTAATTTTATCTGTTTAAGCTGTTTGGATTGTTAATTGATATAACACAGGGCACCATTGAAAAAGAGACACTGGTCTCAATTGGGATTCCCTGTAAAAATAAAGAGGAATATGATAGAGGGAATATGATAGCGAGTATTATGATGGAGTGGAATATGATGGAGAGAAATATAATAGAGAGAATATGATGGAGGGAATATGATAGAGGAATTTGATGGAGGGGAATATGATAGAGAATGAATGGAGGAATGTGTGACGCTCTTGAGCAACAAAGGTTGTCTGTTTGGTTATATCAACTGGAAAGACACGGATAAGAAAATGTTCAAACATAATTTTAAACAATACTTTTCTATAGTCAGCTGATATTGATTTCTTTATTTAATTATTTATTAAACTTAAATGCTAAACATCAATGACACCTACTCTTCAATTACATTTTTTGGGCCTATATAATTACACATCCAGCTAATTTTATCCCTCTATGAGCATGCGTACCGTAAAGATACCGTAAGGATCACTCGACTGCAACAGCTCTCGTTGATTTAATCGATCAATGGCTCAGATCACTTGACCGAGATAAACTTGTGGATGAGCTGCTTCTTGATTTTAGTGCTGCAGTTGACCTTGTTGATCATATGGCTAATAGCTGAGGCCATTGAAGAGAGATGTTTTCTTGAACCCTCATTTCTTTTTTGGAACTTTGTTACTGAGGTGACATAGACTATGGAAGACTTGTTTTACTGTAGTAAGGTAGCCTATGTATTTCATTGATGATGATGATGATGATGATGATGATGATGAAAAATATTGGCATTAGTGGTAGGCTGAGATCGAACAAACAACCTAAGTAAGCCTGGCTGCTATTTATGATATCTAAAACATATAGACTTTTAATTAGGCAAAACACATGTCGTTTGAATGGTCAACCATTTTACATGAGTTACAGCATTTTATTTTAATAAAAAATTAGGTTATATATGGATTCATTGTATATATTAGGTATGACTGTGCTGCATAGGTACAAAAAAATCTAAAATAAATAAACTAAATTGTGCCAGCATTTGATAACACATGAAAGCTGCTGTGGGTAACCATGGCAATGAGGACTCCATTGTGTTATCACAAGATTCTGATTCTGGAAGGTTACCTGTTGCACAGACAAACTGAACAGTGCAAAGAGACTGATTCAACTAACCACTGACAAATTATTAATGTCCTATTTCATTAGTGAGAGAACACACTGCTTACTTCAGAGGTAGGTTGTAATATAACTTATTGTGAATGTGTTTCAGTAGTATAACTTATTTTCAAATTACTTGTGTATGAATGTGACATTTTAAGTAGACCTAACATGACTAGTGAAACTGTTGAAGAGAGATAGTTTGCTTGAGTCCTCTTTTTGTGAGAAAATGCTTCATCCTGACACCTGAGATGTCATGCCACGGTGGATAGCTGTTTCCAATGTTATTCACGCTTAAGAGTACCTGTAATTAAGCCAGCTAGCTTTCTACCATTTCAGCCGTTTTTCTAACTTCATTATCTGAGGCATCAGCGTTAGGTAGTTAGTACCTACTGTACTTAATTACACCTACTGATTGCAGAAGACAAATATCAGCTGGCGTCGGGTAAGTTTGGCTTTGTACATAGCTTGGGCTTTGTCGAGTAAGGCTTAATTATGTATTTAGAACGTAGTTGGTTATTGTAAGTAGGCATCGCGGGTTGTTGTGGATAGTTATTGTAGGTTAGCATTATATTCGGCTATGCCGGGGATTAGCACGAAGCTAGCCAGCTAGCTAGCCGTGTCTCATACAAAGTCAACACAGTAGCCAATCACGACTAGCTAACTGTACCGCAGCAGCTAAATACAATATATTTGTACTAGCTAGCCAACGTTTAATTATTGCTGCGTTATGATAGGAACTAGACACAGACACGAATTATCTGTTTAGCGTGTTAAAACACTATCGGTCGTTTGTTGTTACCAAGTATTGGTGCTAAACGGTGTGTTATTGGATGCTAGCATGCTTGTTGGCTAAAGCGTCATAGCTAGGCACCGTGGGCTGTTGTGGGTGGCTATTGTAGGTAGCACGTAGCTAGCTAGCCGTTTTCCAAACAAAGTCAACACAGTAGCCATTGCTAGTTAGCCAACATGACCAGCCAACTGTACTGTAGCTGCTAAATACAATATATTTGTGCTAGCTAGCCAACGTAATTCGTTAACACACAAATTATCTGTTTAGTGTGTTAGCTCACTACTGTTAGTTTGTTGTAACCAAGTATTGGTGCTAAACTGTGTGTTATTGGATGCTAGCATGCTGGTCAGCCATGGTGCCATTTGTGCTAAACTGTGTGTTATTGGATGCTAGCATGCTAGTCAGCAATGGTGCCATTGGTGCTAAACTGTGTGTTATTGGATGCTAGCATGCTAGTCAGCCATGGTGTCATATTTAGCTAGCTGAACAAAGCAAGTTGAGTCTATTCCTTGAAACATTGAACTGCTGTAGTTCACAACAATTCTAATTTCTAAAAGTGGAAGTTGGGAGAGTTTTTATCTGGATGGTTCAGTGAAACAATTATAGTTTCTGAGGTGTAAGTTTTGGCGAGGGAGGCCCTACTCACTCCTTTTCCTGATGTTTAATTCATTTCATTCCGATCTCCTCTGCATTATTGTAGCCATTTGCTACAGCCTGTCAACTATGCCTCTGCCTATCCCTGTTCTCTCCTCTCCGCACAGGCCACACAAACGCCTCACACCGCGTGGCTGCTGCCTCTAACCTGGTGGTCCCTGCACGCACCCCACACCTGGAGTTCCAGGTCTCAGGCAGCCTCTGGAACTGCCGTTCTGCTGCCAACAAAGCTGACTTCATCCCAGCCTATGCTAACCTCCATTCCCTCGACTTCCTGGCGCTGACGGAAACATGGATTACCACTGAAAACACTGCTACTCCTACTGCTCTCTCCTCGTCTGACCATGTGTTCTCGCATACCCCGAGAGCATCTGGTCAGAGGGGTGGTGGCACAGGAATCCTCATCTCTCCCAAGTGGACATTCTCAATTTTTCCCCTAACCCATCTGTCTATCTCCTCATTTGAATTCCATGCTGTCACAGTCACTAGCCCATCTAAGCTTAATATCCTTGTCATCTATCGCCCTCCAGGTTCCCTTGGAGAGTTCATCAATGAGCTTGACGCCTTGATAAGCTCCTTTCCTGAGGATGGCTCACCCCTCACAGTTTTGGGGGATTTCAACCTCCCTACGTCTACATTTGACTCATTTCTCTCTGCCTCCTTCTTTCCACTCCTCTCCTCTTTTGACCTCACCCTCTCACCGTCCCTCCCTACTCACAAGGCAGGCAATACGCTTGACCTCATCTTTACTAGATGCTGCTCTTCTACTAATCTCACTGCAACTCCCCTCCATGTCTCCGACCACTACTTTGTGTCCTTTTCTCTCTCGCTCTCCTCCAACACTACTCACTCTGCCCCTACACAGATGGTAATGCGCCGCCGCAACCTTCGCTCTCTCTCTCCCACTACTCTCTCCTCTTCCATCCTATCATCACTTCCCTCTGCTCAATCCTTCTCCCTCCAATCTCCTGATTCTGCCTCCTCAACCCTCCTCTCCTCCCTTTCTGCATCCTTTGACTCTCTGTGTCCCCTATCCTCCCGGCCGGCTCGGTCCTCCCCTCCAGCTCCGTGGCTTGATGACTCATTGCGAGCTCACAGAACAGAGCTCCGGGCAGCGGAGCGGAAATGGAAGAAAACTAAACTCCCTGCCGACCTGGCATCTTTTCACTCCCTCCTCTCTACATTTTCTTCATCTGTTTCTGCTGCTAAGGCACTTTCTACCACTCTAAATTCCAAGTATCTGCCTCTAACCCTAGGAAGCTCTTTGCCACATTCTCCTCCCTGCTGAATCCCCCCCCTCCCCCCCTCCTCTCTCTCGGTGGATGACTTCGTCAACCACTTTGAAAAGAAGGTTGACGACATCCAATCCTCGTTTGTTAAGTCTAATGACACTGCTGGTCCTACTCACACTGCCCTACCCTATGCTTTGACTTCTTTCTCCCCTCTCTCTCCAGATAAAATCCTGCGACTTGTGACTGCAGGCCGCCCAACAACCTGCCCGCTTGACCCCATCCCCTCCTCTCTTCTCCAGACCATCTCCGGTGACCTTCTCCCCTACCTCACCTCGCTGATCAACTCATCCTTGACCGCTGGCTATGTCCCTTCCGTCTTCAAGAGAGCGAGAGTTGCACCCCTTCTCAAAAAACCAACACTCGATCCCACTGACGTCAACAACTACAGACCAGTATCCCTTCTTTCTTTTCTTTCCAAAACTATTGAGCGTGCCGTCTTTAGCCAACTCTCTTGCTATCTCTCTCAGAATGACCTTCTTGATCCAAACCAGTCAGGTTTCAGGACTGGTCATTCAACTGAGACTGCTCTTCTCTGTGTCACGGAGGCTCTCCGCACTGCTAAAGCTAACTCTCTCTCCTCTGCTCTTGTCCTTCTAGACCTGTCTGCTGCCTTTGATACTGTGAACCATCAGATCCTCCTCTCCACCCTCTCCGAGCTGGGCATCTCCGGCGCGGCTCACTCCTGGATTGCGTCCTACCTGACCGGTCGCTCCTACCAAGTGGCGTGGCGAGAAGCTGTCTCCGCACCACGTGCTCTCACCACTGGTGTCCCCCAGGGCTCAGTTCTAGGCCCTCTCCTATTCTCCCTATACACCAAGTCACTTGGCTCTGTCATATCCTCACATGGCCTCTCCTATCATTGCTACGCTGACGATACACAACTAATCTTCTCCTTTCCCCCTTCTGATAACCAGGTGGCGAATCGCATCTCTGCATGTCTGGCAGACATATCAGTATGGATGTCGGATCACCACCTCAAGCTGAACCCTGGCAAGACGGAGCTGCTCTTCCTCCCGGGGAAGGACTGCCCGTTCCATGACCTCGCCATCACGATTGAGAACTCCGTTGTGTCCTCCCAGAGTGCGAAGAGCCTTGGCGTGACCCTGGACAACACCCTGTCGTTCTCCGCTAACATCAAGGCGGTGACCCGATCCTGCAGATCCACGCTCTACAACATTCGGAGAGTACGACCCTGCCTTACACAGGAAGCGGCACAGGTCCTAATCCAGGCACTTGTCATCTCCCGTCTGGATTACTGCAACTCGCTGTTGGCTGGGCTCCCTGCCTGTGCCATTAAACCCCTACAACTCATCCAGAATGCCGCCGCCCGTCTGGTGTTCAACCTTCCCAAGTTCTCTCACGTCACCCCCCTCCTCCGCACACTCCACTGGCTTCCAGTTGAAGCTCGCATCCGTTACAAGACCATGGTGCTTGCTTATGGAGCAGTGAGGGGAACGGCACCGCCGTACCTTCAGGCTCTGATCAGTCCCTACACCCAAACGAGGGCATTGCGTTCATCCACCTCTGGCCTGCTGGCTCCCCTTCCTCTGCGGAAGCATAGCTCCCGCTCAGCCCAGTCAAAACTGTTCGTTGCTCTGGCACCCCAATGGTGGAACAAGCTCCCTCACGACGCCAGGACAGCGGAGTCACTCACCACCTTCCGGAGACATTTGAAACCCCACCTCTTTAAGGAATACCTGGGATAGGATAATGTAATCCTTCTACCCCCCGTACCCCAACCCACCCCCCCCCCCCCAAAAAAAATAAAAAATAAAAAAAAGAGAAAATAAAAAGAAATAAGAAAATTGTAAAGTGGTTATCCCACTAGCTATAGGGTGAATGCACCAATTTGTAAGTCACTCTGGATAAGAGCGTCTGCTAAATGGGGTAAATGTGCCCTTGAGCAAGGCACTTAACCCTAATTGCTCCTGTAAGTCGCTCTGGATAAGAGCGTCTGCTAAATGACTAAAATCTAAAATGTAAATGTAATGTTACAATTGTAGTGAGCCAGCCTAATGGCTAATGCATTCTATTGATGACAGAAAAAAAACCTCTCTGTGTTAATCACCAACATATGTTGTAATCAATTATCTCAATAAATATGTACCAAAAGAGTAGGTTGTGTAAAAAAACAAGTACGCCTACCTAATTTGTAGCTGATTCATTTCTAATAAGAATAATATGTTCTTAATTGAATGGACATCCATTTCAAATGGTTGAATTGATAGACCTCTTTAAATTGAGGTGCACTCAAGGGCACTCAAAGAGAAGACTGGCATTTTTACCTCGTTGGTTTTTAAAATAGATGAAACTGTACAAGTTAGGTCCTGCATGGATATAGAGTCATTTTCTACCCAAAACACAGTGTTTTCAATGATATGATGGAAGTGATTAGTGTGGTTTGTGAGAACCAGGCCCAATATGGAGTAGAGCTACATGAGGGGTTGAATAAGGCTCAATAGTAAGGTACAGAAAGACCCTGAAGTTTGCTTTTTAAAGTCTGTGTTGTGCTTTTTCATCTGCCATGGCAACGCCTTGCATCACAATGATGATGTCATGAAGGATATTGTTCACGAAATGATAAGAACAGCCAAAATCGATTCATTTGAACTTGGTCGCTTTTCCAGTAGCCAACTTTTTACTAGTAATTCAGATAGGCATATTGCCTAAACATATCTGGATCAGGATTCTCACTTGATTAATTGTAAGTAGCTGGGAAGAAAACGTGTGCACATTGTAAAGAGATGCATTATTATTTGGTTAGCAACACCCACTTACTACAACGTTGTGTATTTTCCAGAGTTATTGTTAGCTAAGAGGAAGACATGGAGGGTTCAACGCTGACACAGAGGAGGGGTGAGTGTCGGTTGGAGGAAAGGGCGATCTAGACAGACTACGTGATGGAGCTGGGAGCCAGGTTGGCTCTGGTTTTGCAGATCCAGAAGGATCAGGAGAAGAAGATGAAGAGGATTTGGTTCAAGACGAGGAAAATGCCAAGACTGATTGAGGAGGTAACAAGACCAACTTTGACAAAGTCGACGAGTTCTGTTTAACAATATTAATTAAGGCAAATATAAGTTATTGTAAGGGCAAAATGTTCCATATGCCATGGAATGTAAGCTAACAATGTTTTGTCCTTATTTCTTTTTGTATTAGGCTACACCATGGCAATGCTTATAACTGTTCTTGTCTAAATGTGTTGTATCGTGTCTGTCTGTTTCAGTGAATTTCTGTCCTCAGTTCTTATGGTTGTCTGGTCATAAAAAATAAACAACCGTTCTATCATAGACGCTCATATCAGGATTATGTGGTTGTCTCACCTAGCTACCTTAAGTTGAATGCACTAACTAACTATAAGTCGTTCTGGATAAAAGCGTCTGATAAATGGCTAAAATGTCAAATGTTATGCTGGGTGTGGGGCATGTATTTTTACACTTAGCTGGCCCATTGGCTAGGGGACCAAGGGTTGGGACAGACTGGTGCAGATCATCTTAGAGGACACTATATATATATATATATATGTTATGTATAAGTAAGTAGTGCTGACTCATACAGTATGTATGTATGTATGTACTGAATGTGATCACTTTCATCATGTCTGTTTCTTTTCTCACGCAGAATGTGTGAGATGTGAGCAACTGTCCTCTCACTGAGTTCATGGCTCCCTGTATTGACTCCCTCCCACCACTGGCTTTCACCAATCAGAGGCCTATACCTACCATGTTGCATCCCCCCTCTCCATTTGCCATACGCGCTCAGGATGCACAGCGGTTCATTGTATTTTCATACTTTGTCCCTGAAACCTGCCAGTCTGCTGAATGCCCAGTTGCCACAGAGGCCACTGCAGATGTATCTACAGGTATACGAGAGGACCTATGGACAGATATACATCTTTCCTCAATGCTGCATCGATACCTGCCACACTTCTTTGACGAAGACTCCATGCAGCCACATCAGGCAGTAGAGGGCACCACTGAGGTCTCAGTTGCTCCAGTGGCAATATCTAATGTTGAGGAAGAGGACAGATTCTATCATTACTCCCTCCCACCCCTGGCTCAGCGGTTCATTGGCAATTCATTCAATTTCCTCGAAACCTCTAAGCCTGCTGTTTCAGCCACAGAGTGCCCAGTTGCCACAGAGACCACTGCTACCACAGCCACTGTCAAGGGAGAGAATCGATGGGCAGCTAGAAGTCTTCCTTCAGTGCTGCCTACATGCCTGCCAACAGTCTTTGACGATGACTTCATGCCATCAGAGCAGACAGTAGAGGATACCTATGAGGTCTCAGTTGCTACAGAGACCACTGCAGGCACAGCTACTGTTGATTTTGGAGTGTACAGATCAGCAGCTAAATGCCCTGTCCCAATGCTGCCTCCAAGTCTGCCACTTGTCTTTGAAGTTGACTACAAACTGCCAGGGGAGGCAGTAGAGGACACCACCAAGTGTCCAGTTATCAGTGAAACAAACAATGATGTGTCCACTCACCTCAAAGAGGACATGGCAGCTGATCAAAGCCCTCCTGACCCTGCAGCACTGCCTCCAAGCTCGCCATGTATCCGAGACTCTGACCACAAACTGACAGAGGAGACAAAAGAGGATGCCACCGAGTCCTCCGTTACCACAGCGATCACTGCAGGCACATCCATTGTCCAGGGAGAGAACCTGTTGGGTGATAAAAGCCCGGCTCCAATGCTGCCTTCAAAGTTGCCACACATTCTAGACAATGGCCACAAGCAGCCAGAGGAGGAAGTAGAGGACACCACCAAGAGTCAAGTGTCCAGGGAAGCGAAAGTTTCCGTCTCCACTGTCCACACTCTGCCAGGGGAGGCAGTAGAGGACACCAACAAGTGTCCAGTTGCCAGGGAAGCAGCCGTTTCTGTGTCCACTGTCCACACGGAGGAGTGTTTGGCTGATAAAAGTCCTCCTGCACCTGCAACACTGCCTCTAATCCTGACCTGCACCCACAACAATGACCACAAAACGCTATGGAAGACAGTTGAGTGCACTACAAAGTGCTCAGTCGACACAGAGGCAACTGTTGCTATTTACACCTGGGATGATAAAAGTCCTCCAGGTCTGCAATGCATTCACAACAACAATGACCACAAGCAGCCAGAGGAGACAGTTGAGGACACCACATAGTGCTCAGTTAACACAGAGGCAAGTGCAGTTGCATCCACTGTCAAGAGAGAGGAACTGATGAGTGATAAAAGCCCTGTCCTAGCACTTCCTCCAAGCCTGGCATGCATCCATGACAAGGACCACAAGCAGCCAGAGCAGAAAGGGAAGGGCACTAGTGAAGAGGTGGATCGCTGCCCTCATGCTCACCAGCTGGTCCCAGATGCTAACTTAACTCTGGCAACCCCTCTGCTCTGCATGGCCACTAAGACGCCTGTTAGAGTGAGAGCCTCCATATGCAGGTCAGAGGATGAGGAACCCAGGCCCTGGACGCTGAAAAAGCCAAAGGTAGGTGTCCTATTTTACACTTCTACTCTACAGGGTTGGGGGTCTGTTCCATTTCAATTCAAAGCATTGAATTAAGTACTTCCTGAATTGACTGGAATTGAAATTGAATTGACCCCAACCCTGCTAATCTATGCTCATAGTATAAAACATCACCCCTTACTAGGGTTAACATTTGTATTACGTTTGGTGTGGACCCAGGAAGAACATCTATGGCTATTACAAAATCGGTTTGGGATACAAATAAACAAGTTACCTCAATTACTGTCCTCTAAATTGTGTGCCCCATGAGGCCGTCAATGTATGTTGATCACTCAAATGTGTATTGAATGTGCCACATTGGAACAATATTACATCTAGAGTCAATGTCTTCCTGTTAGGATTATTGGACAGGCATTGACATTGAGAGTGAAGAGAGGAGCGTCAAGGAGGAGGTGAGCCCGAGGGAGGGTTTGAAGAGTGAGGCGGACCGTGCCCATTCCAAGAGCTCCAATGGGACGGTTTCATCAGAGAGAGCAGAGACCATCCTGGGAAGAGTGGGCTTTCTGGCCATGAACCTCAAGCAGAAAGTCACATTTTTAAAGATGGAGGAAAAAGAGAAAAATAAGGAACTGAATAAGAAGTTGAAAGATGACGAGAAAGAGAGAAAGGTCTCTTGCCTCGAGGTTGTCGGGAGAGGTTGTGTTTTCTCTAGCAGGAGATAAGCTGGCTTCTTATATCAATCAATTTCAATCAATTTTATTTTATATAGCCCATCGTACATCAGCTAATATCTCGAAGTGCTGTACAGAAACCCAGCCTAAAACCCCAAACAGCTAGTAATGCAGGTGTAGAAGCACGGTGGCTAGGAAAAACTCCCTAGAAAGGCCAAAACCTAGGAAGAAACCTAGAGAGGAACCAGGCTATGAGGGGTGGCCAGTCCTCTTCTGGCTGTGCCGGGTGGAGATTATAACAGAACCATGCCAAGATGTTCAAAAATGTTCATAAGTGACAAGCATGGTCAAATAATAATCAGGAATAAATCTCAGTTGGCTTTTCATAGCCGATCATTAAGAGTTGAAAACAGCAGGTCTGGGACAGGTAGGGGTTCCATAACCGCAGGCAGAACAGTTGAAACTGGAATAGCAGCAAGGCCAGGCGGACTGGGGACAGCAAGGAGTCACCACGGCCGGTAGTCCCGACGTATGGTCCTAGGGCTCAGGTCTCTCAGTTGGCTTTTCATAGCCGATCATTAAGAGTTGAAAACAGCAGGTCTGGGACAGGTAGGGGTTTCGTAACCGCAGGCAGAACAGTTGAAACTGGAATAGCAGCAAGGCCAGGCGGACTGGGGACAGCAAGGTGTCGGCATGCCCGGTAGTCCTGACGTATGGTCCTAGGGCTCAGGTTCTCAGAGAGAAAGAGAGAACGAGAGAATTAGAGAGAGCATACTTAAATTCACACAGGACACTGGATAAGACAGGAGAAGTACTCCAGGTATAACCAACTGACCCCAGCCCCCCGACACATAAACTACTGCAGCATAAATACTGGAGGCTGAGACAGGAGCGGTCCGGAGACACTGTGGCCCCATCCGAAGAAACCCCCGGACAGGGCCAAACAGGAAGGATATAACCCCACCCACTCTGCCAAAGCACAGCCCCCGCACCACTAGAGGGATATCCTCAACCACCAACTTACAATCCTGAGACAAGGCCGAGTATAGCCCACAGAGGTCTCCACCACAGCACAAACCAAGGGGGGGCGCCAACCCAGACAGGAAGATCACGTCAGTAACTCAACCCACTCAAGTGACGCACCCCTCCTAGGGACGGCATGAAAGAGCACCAGCAAGCCAGTGAGTAAAGCTTAAACCATGTATTTAGATTGTATGTAGGTATTGTAGTCAGGTATTATAGGTAGTTTACTTAGGTAGTTATTGTAGGTTATTGTAGGTAATTATTGTAGGTAAGTATTCTATTCGGTGGACCCCGGCGAAGCACGAGTGCTAGCTAACCCACCACTTGGACCAACAAAGCTAGCTAGCTAGCGGGTAGCTACTGGTAACTTTTAGCAACTGTGGTTAGTTGTTTCCAATGTTATTTCACGCTTAAGAGTACCTGTAATTGAGCCAGCTAGCTACCGACCATTCAGCTGTTCTTCTAACCTCATTATCCGAGGCATTAACGTTAGATGGTTGGTGGCTGCTGTACTTAATTACAGCTACTGATTGCAGCCTGCCACCCAGTTAGCTGGCAAAATATGATTAGACAAATAATAATATTTATTTGAATGATACAGTATGTTACTAAATTGAAATTAAAATGAAATGTTTTTGTAATTATAACATTTTACGAAATGTAAAAAGAAAACTTTAAAAAATAATAATAATAACAAAAGCAAGGTAAAAAGAAAAGGAAACCGATCCAGATTCCTATTACCAGTGTAAAAACAAAGGGGGGAGGTGTCAATGTAAATAGTCCGGGTGGCCATTTGATTAATTGTTCAGCAGTCTTATGAATTGGGGATAGAAGCTGTTAAGGAGCCTTTTGGACCTAGACTTGGCACTCTGGTAGAGCTTGCTGTGCGGTAGCAGAGAGAACAGTCTATGACTTGGGTGACTGGAGTCTTTGTCAATTTTTTGGGCCTCCCTCTTACACCTCCAAGTATATAGGTCCTGGATGGCAGGAAGCTTGGCTCCAGTGATGTACTGGGCCGTACGCACTACCCTCTGTAGCGCCTTACGGTCGGATGCCGAGCAGTTGCCATGCCAGGCGGTGATGCAACTGGTCAGGAAGCTCTCGATGGTGCAGCTGTAGAACCTTTTGAGGATCTTGGGACCAATGCCAAATCTTTTCAGTCTCCTGAGGTGGAAAAGGCGTTGTCGTGCCCTCTTCACGACTGTCTTGGTGTGTTTGAACCATGACAGTTTGTTGGTGATATGGACACCAAGGAACTTGAAACTCTCGACCTGCTCCACTACAGCCCCGTCGATGTGAATGGGGCGTGTTCCCAGTCCCTGTCCCTGAAAATCCTCCCCGGAGCATGATGCTGCCACCACCATGCTTCACCGTAGGGATGGTGCCAGGTTTCCTCCAAACGTGATCTCATCCCAGGTAAGAGGGGGAGTGGCAGCAGCAGCAGGTTCTCCCCATGTGAGCTGAGTCCAGTGGACCAGTCCTGTATCCCCCCACCCAGACAGCGACAGTGGTCTAAACCATGGCTAGCTATCCACAATCTGGCTCGACTAAACAAGGTTTACCAAGAGGGAAGGAGGGAGAGGAAGGTAGAGGAAGAGAAAGAGGGAGGAGAGGAAGGAGGAAAGGGAGAAAATGACTGTAAGAAGGACTGTAAGACTGTAAGAAGGAAAGGAGGGAGAAGGCCGAGCAAGAGGAAGAGGAAGAGGTGGAAGATAACAAGGAGAGTTGATCTGTCCATCACTACCATAAGGAGATCTCTTCTGGGGCCTCTTGTTCTCTCCTCTTTCCCACAGAGGAGCACCTTTCGCAGGCAGCCCAGAGCAGACTCTCCGCTGAGAGAAGGCTAGCCCCTGGAGGTTTCACCTTGGATTTATACAGAGAACCCCCCAGTACTCAAACTGCTTTACATTGTAGAGGGTGATCTAATCTCATTGGAGGCGACCCAATGACCCAGAAATGCTCCATGGACAGACTTCCTCCCTGCTCCCCGTCTCGCTGGCAGGGGGCTCGTAGGAACACCCTCCCTTCCTTGACTCCAGCAACACCCCTTCTTCACCTGCCCCCCTTATCATGTTATGAGTCTCACCTACAGGTCCCGCCCCCTGGCCTACCTGTTGCAGGTGTAAGTATGGTGTGTCGGACACAGCTGTCCTCCCCCTCCTTCCCTCTTTCTCCCACTCCCCCCATCTCTCGCGCTCTCTCCTCCTCCCCCTCTCTTCCCTTTAAAGCAATAGTTTAAACCTACACACTTCCTTAAACCTAAAATAAGTCAAGAAGTAATTTTGTGTGGAAGTCAAACATTTGTTCAGAACGACAAAATCGAGACCTTTACATAGCCCATCTCTCATTGTCTATAGGAGTGATGTACACTGGTCAAATTGCCCAAATGTTAATTTAGACATTCACAAATTTTACAGATTTTGACTCTCACTAATGTCATGAAATGTTTGGCAAAGTAGTAAAGAAGGTTGTATTATACTTTTCTTGTGTACTAGATCATATGGTTTGGAAAGTGTTTTTTTTCTCAGACATAAATGAACAATTCCAGGTGAAAGCTAAAGGTCGTAGCTTCCTGGGGGGAGGGACACCACTACATTAATAAAATATTTCCCTCTTGCTAGATTGATGACTAAAGCCCTAGTGAAACAGTGCAAAATGGTTGTCAGCTCAACTTGTTAAATACAAGACCTGTTCATTGTGAAATGTATGTGTTCAAGTCTAATAATTTTGCTCTATATATTTTCTACTCTGTATGTAATTTTATCTGTTTAAGCTGTTTGGATTGTTAATTGATATAACACAGGGCACCATTGAAAAAGAGACACTGGTCTCAATTGGGATTCCCTGTAAAAATAAAGAGGAATATGATAGAGGGAATATGATAGCGAGTATTATGATGGAGTGGAATATGATGGAGAGAAATATAATAGAGAGAATATGATGGAGGGAATATGATAGAGGAATTTGATGGAGGGGAATATGATAGAGAATGAATGGAGGAATGTGTGACGCTCTTGAGCAACAAAGGTTGTCTGTTTGGTTATATCAACTGGAAAGACACGGATAAGAAAATGTTCAAACATAATTTTAAACAATACTTTTCTATAGTCAGCTGATATTGATTTCTTTATTTAATTATTTATTAAACTTAAATGCTAAACATCAATGACACCTACTCTTCAATTACATTTTTTGGGCCTATATAATTACACATCCAGCTAATTTTATCCCTCTATGAGCATGCGTACCGTAAAGATACCGTAAGGATCACTCGACTGCAACAGCTCTCGTTGATTTAATCGATCAATGGCTCAGATCACTTGACCAAGATAAACTTGTGGATTAGCTGCTTCTTGATTTTAGTGCTGCAGTTGACCTTGTTGATCATATGGCTAATAGCTGAGGCCATTGAAGAGAGATGTTTTCTTGAACCCTCTTTTCTTTTTTGGAACTTTGTTACTGAGGTGACATAGACTATGGAAGACTTGTTTTACTGTAGTAAGGTAGCCTATGTATTTCATTGATGATGATGATGATGATGAAAAATATTGGCATTAGTGGTAGGCTGAGATCGAACAAAACCTAAGTAAGCCTGGCTGCTATTTATGATATCTAAAACATATAGACTTTTAATTAGGCAAAACACATGTCGTTTGAATGGTCAACCATTTTACATGAGTTACAGCATTTTATTTTAATAAAAAATTAGGTTATATGGATTCATTGTATATATTAGGTATGACTGTGCTGCATAGGTACAAAAAATCTAAAATAAATAAACTAAATTGTGCCAGCATTTGATAACACATGAAAGCTGCTGTGGGTAACCATGGCAATGGGGACTCCATTGTGACATCACAAGATTCCGATTCTGGAAGGTTACCTGTTGCACAGACAAACTGAACAGTGCAAAGAGACTGATTCAACTAACCACTGACAAATTATTAATGTCCTATTTCATTAGTGAGAGAACACACTGCTTACTTCAGAGGTAGGTTGTAATATAACTTATTGTGAATGTGTTTCAGTAGTATAACTTATTTTCAAATTACTTGTGTATGAATGTGACATTTTAAGTAGACCTAACATGACTCGTGAAACTGTTGAAGAGAGAGAGTTTGCTTGAGTCCTCTTTTTGTGAGAAAATGCTTCATCCTGATACCTGAGATGTCATGTTACAATTGTAGTGAGCCAGCCTAATGGCTAATGCATTCTATTGATGACAGAAAAAAAACCTCTCTCTGTGTTAATCACCAACATATGTTGTAATCAATTATCTCAATAAATATGTACCAAAAGAGTAGGTTGTGTAAAAAAACAAGTACGCCTACCTAATTTGTAGCTGATTCATTTCTAATAAGAATAATATGTTCTTAATTGAATGGACATCCATTTCAAATGGTTGAATTGATAGACCTCTTTAAATTGAGGTGCACTCAAGGGCACTCAAAGAGAAGACTGGCATTTTTACCTCCTTGGTTTTTAAAATAGATGAAACTGTACAAGTTAGGTCCTGCATGGATATAGAGTCATTTTCTACCCAAAACACAGTGTTTTCAATGATATGATGGAAGTGATTAGTGTGGTTTGTGAGAACCAGGCCCAATATGGAGTAGAGCTACATGAGGGGTTGAATAAGGCTCAATAGTAAGGTACAGAAAGACCCTGAAGTTTGCTTTTTAAGTCTGTGTTGTGCTTTTTCATCTGCCATGGCAACGCCTTGCATCACAATGATGATGTCATGAAGGATATTGTTCACGAAATGATAAGAACAGCCAAAATCGATTAATTTGAACTTGGTCGCTTTTCCAGTAGCCAACTTTTTACTAGTAATTCAGATAGGCCTATTGCCTAAACATATCTGGATCAGGATTCTCACTTGATTAATTGTAAGTAGCTGGGAAGAAAACGTGTGCACATTGTAAAGAGATGCATTATTATTTGGTTAGCAACACCCACTTACTACAACGTTGTGTATTTTCCAGGGTTATTGTTAGCTAAGAGGAAGACATGGAGGGTTCAACGCTGACACAGAGGAGGGGTGAGTGTCGGTTGGAGGAAAGGGCGATCTAGACAGACTACGTGATGGAGCTGGGAGCCAGGTTGGCTCTGGTTTTGCAGAATCAGAAGGATCAGGAGAAGAAGATGAAGAGGATTTGGTTCAAGACGAGGAAAATGCCAAGACTGATTGAGGAGGTAACAAGACCAACTTTGACAAAGTCGACAAGAGTTCTGTTTAACAATATTAAATTAAAGCAAATATAAGTTATTGTAAGGGCAAAATGTTCCATATGCCATGGAATGTAAGCTAACAATGTTTTGTCCTTATTTCTTTTTGTATTAGGCTACACCATGGCAATGCTTATAACTGTTCTTGTCTAAATGTGTTGTATCGTGTCTGTCTGTTTCAGTGAATTTATGTCCTCAGTTCTTATGGTTGTCTGGTCATAAAAAATAAACAACCGTTCTATCATAGACGCTCATATCAGGATTATGTTGATGTCTCACCTAGCTACCTTAAGTTGAATGCACTAACTAACTATAAGTCGTTCTGGATAAAAGCGTCTGATAAATGGCTAAAATGTCAAATGTTATGCTGGGTGTGGGGCATGTATTTTTACACTTAGCTGGCCCATTGGCTAGGGGACCAAGGGTTGGGACAGACTGGTGCAGAGCATCTTAGAGGACACTATATATATATATATATATATATATATATATATATATATATATATATATATATATATATGATGTATAAGTAAGTAGTGCTGACTCATACAGTATGTATGTATGTACTGAATGTGATCACTTTCATCATGTCTGTTTCTTTTCTCACGCAGAATGTGTGAGATGTGAGCAACTGTCCTCTCACTGAGTTCATGGCTCCCTGTATTGACTCCCTCCCACCACTGGCTTTCACCAATCAGAGGCCTATACCTACCATGTTGCATCCCCCCTCTCCATTTGCCATACGCGCTCAGGATGCACAGCGGTTCATTGTATTTTCATACTTTGTCCCTGAAACCTGCCAGTCTGCTGAATGCCCAGTTGCCACAGAGGCCACTGCAGATGTATCTACAGGTATACGAGAGGACCTATGGACAGATATACATCTTTCCTCAATGCTGCATCGATACCTGCCACACTTCTTTGACGAAGACTCCATGCAGCCACATCAGGCAGTAGAGGGCACCACTGAGGTCTCAGTTGCTCCAGTGGCAATATCTAATGTTGAGGAAGAGGACATATTCTATCATTACTCCCTCCCACCCCTGGCTCAGCGGTTCATTGGCAATTCATTCAATTTCCTCGAAACCTCTAAGCCTGCTGTTTCAGCCACAGAGTGCCCAGTTGCCACAGAGACCACTGCTACCACAGCCACTGTCAAGGGAGAGAATCGATGGGCAGCTAGAAGTCTTCCTTCAGTGCTGCCTACATGCCTGCCAACAGTCTTTGACGATGACTTCATGCCATCAGAGCAGACAGTAGAGGATACCTATGAGGTCTCAGTTGCTACAGAGACCACTGCAGGCACAGCTACTGTTGATTTTGGAGTGTACAGATCAGCAGCTAAATGCCCTGTCCCAATGCTGCCTCCAAGTCTGCCACTTGTCTTTGAAGTTGACTACAAACTGCCAGGGGAGGCAGTAGAGGACACCACCAAGTGTCCAGTTATCAGTGAAACAAACAATGATGTGTCCACTCACCTCAAAGAGGACATGGCAGCTGATCAAAGCCCTCCTGACCCTGCAGCACTGCCTCCAAGCTCGCCATGTATCCGAGACTCTGACCACAAACTGACAGAGGAGACAAAAGAGGATGCCACCGAGTCCTCCGTTACCACAGCGATCACTGCAGGCACATCCATTGTCCAGGGAGAGAACCTGTTGGGTGATAAAAGCCCGGCTCCAATGCTGCCTTCAAAGTTGCCACACATTCTAGACAATGGCCACAAGCAGCCAGAGGAGGCAGTAGAGGACACCACCAAGAGTCAAGTGTCCAGGGAAACGGCCGTTTCCGTCTCCACTGTCCACACTCTGCCAGGGGAGGCAGTAGAGGACACCAACAAGTGTCCAGTTGCCAGGGAAGCAGCCGTTTCTGTGTCCACTGTCCACACGGAGGAGTGTTTGGCTGATAAAAGTCCTCCTGCACCTGCAACACTGCCTCTAATCCTGACCTGCACCCACAACAATGACCACAAACCGCTATGGAAGACAGTTGAGTGCACTACAAAGTGCTCAGTCGACACAGAGGAAACTGTTGCTATTTACACCTGGGATGATAAAAGTCCTCCAGGTCTGCAATGCATTCACAACAACAATGACCACAAGCAGCCAGAGGAGACAGTTGAGGACACCACATAGTGCTCAGTTAACACAGAGGCAAGTGCAGTTGCATCCACTGTCAAGAGAGAGGAACTGATGAGTGATAAAAGCCCTGTCCTAGCACTTCCTCCAAGCCTGGCATGCATCCATGACAAGGACCACAAGCAGCCAGAGCAGAAAGGGAAGGGCACTAGTGAAGAGGTGGATCGCTGCCCTCATGCTCACCAGCTGGTCCCAGATGCTAACTTAACTCTGGCAACCCCTCTGCTCTGCATGGCCACTAAGACGCCTGTTAGAGTGAGAGCCTCCATATGCAGGTCAGAGGATGAGGAACCCAGGCCCTGGACGCTGAAAAAGGCAAAGGTAGGTGTCCTATTTTACACTTCTACTCTACAGGGTTGGGGGTCTGTTCCATTTCAATTCAAAGCATTGAATTAAGTACTTCCTGAATTGACTGGAATAGAAATTGAATTGACCCCAACCCTGCTAATCTATGCTCATAGTATAAAACATCACCCCTTACTAGGGTTAACATTTGTATTACGTTTGGTGTGGACCCAGGAAGAACATCTATGGCTATTACAAAATCGGTTTGGGATACAAATAAACAAGTTACCTCAATTACTGCCCTCTAAATTGTGTGCCCCATGAGGCCATCAATGTATGTTGATCACTCAAATGTGTATTGAATGTGCCACATTGGAACAATATTACATCTAGAGTCAATGTCTTCCTGTTAGGATTATTGGACAGGCATTGACATTGAGAGTGAAGAGAGGAGCGTCAAGGAGGAGGTGAGCCCGAGGGAGGGTTTGAAGAGTGAGGCGGACCGTGCCCATTCCAAGAGCTCCAATGGGACGGTTTCATCAGAGAGAGCAGAGACCATCCTGGGAAGAGTGGGCTTTCTGGCCATGAACCTCAAGCAGAAAGTCAAATTTTTAAAGATGGAGGAAAAAGAGAAAAATAAGGAACTGAATAAGAAGTTGAAAGATGACGAGAAAGAGAGAAAGGTCTCTTGCCTCGAGGTTGTCGGGAGAGGTTGTGTTTTCTCTAGCAGGAGATAAGCTGGCTTCTTATATGTTGTTGAGTAAAGCTTAAACCATGTATTTAGATTGTATGTAGGTATTGTAGTCAGGTATTATAGGTAGTTTACTTAGGTAGTTATTGTAGGTTATTGTAGGTAATTATTGTAGGTAAGTATTCTATTCGGTGGACCCCGGCGAAGCACGAGTGCTAGCTAACCCACCACTTGGACCAACAAAGCTAGCTAGCTAGTGGGTAGCTACTGGTAACTTTTAGCAACTGTGGTTAGTTGTTTCCAATGTTATTTCACGCTTAAGAGTACCTGTAATTGAGCCAGCTAGCTACCGACCATTCAGCTGTTCTTCTAACCTCATTATCCGAGGCATTAACGTTAGATGGTTGGTGGCTGCTGTACTTAATTACAGCTACTGATTGCAGCCTGCCACCCAGTAAGCTGGCAAAATATGATTAGACAAATAATAATATTTATTTGAATGATACAGTATGTTACTAAATTGAAATTAAAATGAAATGTTTTTGTAATTATAACATTTTACGAAATGTAAAAATAAAACTTAAAAAAATAATAATAATAACAAAAGCAAGGTAAAAAGAAAAGGAAACCGATCCAGATTCCTATTACCAGTGTAAAAACAAAGGGAGGAGGTGTCAATATAAATAGTCCGGGTGGCCATTTGATTAATTGTTCAGCAGTCTTATGAATTGGGGATAGAAGCTGTTAAGGAGCCTTTTGGACCTAGACTTGGCACTCTGGTACCGCTTGCTGTGCGGTAGCAGAGAGAACAGTCTATGACTTGGGTGACTGGAGTCTTTGTCAATTTTTTGGGCCTCCCTCTTACACCTCCAAGTATATAGGTCCTGGATGGCAGGAAGCTTGGCTCCAGTGATGTACTGGGCCGTACGCACTACCCTCTGTAGCGCCTTACGGTCGGATGCCGAGCAGTTGCCATACCAGGCGGTGATGCAACTGGTCAGGAAGCTCTCGATGGTGCAGCTGTAGAACTTTTTGAGGATCTTGGGACCAATGCCAAATCTTTTCAGTCTCCTGTGGTGGAAAAGGCGTTGTCGTGCCCTCTTCACGACTGTCTTGGTGTGTTTGAACCATGATAGTTTGTTGGTGATGTGGACACCAAGGAACTTGAAACTCTCGACCTGCTCCACTACAGCCCCGTCGATGTGAATGGGGCGTGTTCCCAGTCCCTGTCCCTGAAAATCCTCCCCGGAGCATGATGCTGCCACCACCATGCTTCACCGTAGGGATGGTGCCAGGTTTCCTCCAAACGTGATCTCATCCCAGTTAAGAAGGGGAGTGGCAGCAGCAGCAGGTTCTCCCCATGTGAGCTGAGTCCAGTGGACCAGTCCTGTATCCCCCCACCCAGACAGCGACAGTGGTCTAAACCATGGCTAGCTATCCACAATCTGGCTCGACTAAACAAGGTTTACCAAGAGGGAAGGAGGGAGAGGAAGGTAGAGGAAGAGAAAGAGGGAGGAGAGGAAGGAGGAAAGGGAGAAAATGACTGTAAGAATGACTGTAAGACTGTAAGAAGGAAAGGAGGGAGAAGGCCGAGCAAGAGGAAGAGGAAGAGGTGGAAGATAACAAGGAGAGTTGATCTGTCCATCACTACCATAAGGAGATCTCTTCTGGGGCCTCTTGTTCTCTCCTCTTTCCCACAGAGGAGCACCTTTCGCAGGCAGCCCAGAGCAGACTCTCCGCTGAGAGAAGGCTAGCCCCTGGAGGTTTCACCTTGGATTTATACAGAGAACCCCCCAGTACTCAAACTGCTTTACATTGTAGAGGGTGATCTAATCTCATTGGAGGCGACCCAATGACCCAGAAATGCTCCATGGACAGACTTCCTCCCTGCTCCCCGTCTCGCTGGCAGGGGGCTCGTAGGAACACCCTCCCTTCCTTGACTCCAGCAACACCCCTTCTTCACCTGCCCCCCTTATCATGTTATGAGTCTCACCTACAGGTCCCGCCCCCTGGCCTACCTGTTGCAGGTGTAAGTATGGTGTGTCGGACACAGCTGCCCTCCACCTCCTCCCCCTCCTCCCCCTCCTCCCCCTCCTTCCCTCTTTCTCCCACTCCCCCCATCTCTCGCGCTCTCTCCTCCTCCCCCTCTCTTCCCTTTAAAGCAATAGTTTAAACCTACACACTTCCTTAAACCTAAAATAAGTCAAGAAGTAATTTTGTGTGGAAGTCAAACATTTGTTCAGAACGACAAAATCGAGACCTTTACATAGCCCATCTCTCATTGTCTATAGGAGTGATGTACACTGGTCAAATTGCCCAAATGTTAATTTAGACATTCACAAATTTTACAGATTTTGACTCTCACTAATGTCATGAAATGTTTGGCAAAGTAGTAAAGAAGGTTGTATTATACTTTTCTTGTGTACTAGATCATATGGTTTGGAAAGTGTTTTTTTTCTCAGACATAAATGAACAATTCCAGGTGAAAGCTAAAGGTCGTAGCTTCCTGGGGGAGGGACACCACTACATTAATAAAATATTTCCCTCTTGCTAGATTGATGACTAAAGCCCTAGTGAAACAGTGCAAAATGGTTGTCAGCTCAACTGGTTAAATACAAGACCTGTTCATTGTGAAATGTATGTGTTCAAGTCTAATAATTTTGCTCTATATATTTTCTACTCTGTATGTAATTTTATCTGTTTAAGCTGTTTGGATTGTTAATTGATATAACACAGGGCACCATTGAAAAAGAGACACTGGTATCAATTGGGATTCCCTGAAAAAATAAAGAGGAATATGATAGAGGGAATATGATAGCGAGTATTATGATGGAGTGGAATATGATGGAGAGAAATATAATAGAGAGAATATGATGGAGGGAATATGATAGAGGAATTTGATGGAGGGGAATATGATAGAGAATGAATGGAGGAATGTGTGACGCTCTTGAGCAACAAAGGTTGTCTGTTTGGTTATATCAACTGGAAAGACACGGATAAGAAAATGTTCAAACATAATTTTAAACAATACTTTTCTATAGTCAGCTGATATTGATTTCTTTATTTAATTATTTATTAAACTTAAATGCTAAACATCAATGACACCTACTCTTCAATTACATTTTTTGGGCCTATATAATTACACATCCAGCTAATTTTATCCCTCTATGAGCATGCGTACCGTAAAGATACCGTAAGGATCACTCGACTGCAACAGCTCTCGTTGATTTAATCGATCAATGGCTCAGATCACTTGACCAAGATAAACTTGTGGATGAGCTGCTTCTTGATTTTAGTGCTGCAGTTGACCTTGTTGATCATATGGCTAATAGCTGAGGCCATTGAAGAGAGATGTTTTCTTGAACCCTCATTTCTTTTTTGGAACTTTGTTACTGAGGTGACATAGACTATGGAAGACTTGTTTTACTGTAGTAAGGTAGCCTATGTATTTCATTGATGATGATGATGATGATGATGATGAAAAATATTGGCATTAGTGGTAGGCTGAGATCGAACAAACAACCTAAGTAAGCCTGGCTGCTATTTATGATATCTAAAACATATAGACTTTTAATTAGGCAAAACACATGTCGTTTGAATGGTCAACCATTTTACATGAGTTACAGCATTTTATTCTAATAAAAAATTAGGTTATATGGATTCATTGTATATATTAGGTATGACTGTGCTGCATAGGTACAAAAAATCTAAAATAAATAAACTAAATTGTGCCAGCATTTGATAACACATGAAAGCTGCTGTGGGTAACCATGGCAATGGGGACTCCATTGTGACATCACAAGATTCCGATTCTGGAAGGTTACCTGTTGCACAGACAAACTGAACAGTGCAAAGAGACTGATTCAACTAACCACTGACAAATTATTAATGTCCTATTTCATTAGTGAGAGAACACACTGCTTACTTCAGAGGTAGGTTGTAATATAACTTATTGTGAATGTGTTTCAGTAGTATAACTTATTTTCAAATTACTTGTGTATGAATGTGACATTTTAAGTAGACCTAACATGACTAGTGAAACTGTTGAAGAGAGATAGTTTGCTTGAGTCCTCTTTTTGTGAGAAAATGCTTCATCCTGACACCTGAGATGTCATGTTACAATTGTAGTGAGCCAGCCTAATGGCTAATGCATTCTATTGATGACAGAAAAAAAACCTCTCTCTGTGTTAATCACCAACATATGTTGTAATCAATTATCTCAATAAATATGTACCAAAAGAGTAGGTTGTGTAAAAAAAACAAGTACGCCTACCTAATTTGTAGCTGATTCATTTCTAATAAGAATAATATGTTCTTAATTGAATGGACATCCATTTCAAATGGTTGAATTGATAGACCTCTTTAAATTGAGGTGCACTCAAGGGCACTCAAAGAGAAGACTGGCATTTTTACCTCCTTGGTTTTTAAAATAGATGAAACTGTACAAGTTAGGTCCTGCATGGATATAGAGTCATTTTCTACCCAAAACAAAGTGTTTTCAATGATATGATGGAAGTGATTAGTGTGGTTTGTGAGAACCAGGCCTAATATGGAGTAGAGCTACATGAGGGGTTGAATAAGGCTCAATAGTAAGGTACAGAAAGACCCTGAAGTTTGCTTTTTAAAGTCTGTGTTGTGCTTTTTCATCTGCCATGGCAACGCCTTGCATCACAATGATGATGTCATGAAGGATATTGTTCACGAAATGATAAGAACAGCCAAAATCGATTCATTTGAACTTGGTCGCTTTTCCAGTAGCCAACTTTTTACTAGTAATTCAGATAGGCCTATTGCCTAAACATATCTGGATCAGGATTCTCACTTGATTAATTGTAAGTAGCTGGGAAGAAAACGTGTGCACATTGTAAAGAGATGCATTATTATTTGGTTAGCAACACCCACTTACTACAACGTTGTGTATTTTCCAGAGTTATTGTTAGCTAAGAGGAAGACATGGAGGGTTCAACGCTGACACAGAGGAGGGGTGAGTGTCGGTTGGAGGAAAGGGCGATCTAGACAGACTACGTGATGGAGCTGGGAGCCAGGTTGGCTCTGGTTTTGCAGATCCAGAAGGATCAGGAGAAGAAGATGAAGAGGATTTGGTTCAAGACGAGGAAAATGCCAAGACTGATTGAGGAGGTAACAAGACCAACTTTGACAAAGTCGACAAGAGTTCTGTTTAACAATATTAATTAAAGCAAATATAAGTTATTGTAAGGGCAAAATGTTCCATATGCCATGGAATGTAAGCTAACAATGTTTTGTCCTTATTTCTTTTTGTATTAGGCTACACCATGGCAATGCTTATAACTGTTCTTGTCTAAATGTGTTGTATCGTGTCTGTCTGTTTCAGTGAATTTATGTCCTCAGTTCTTATGGTTGTCTGGTCATAAAAAATAAACAACCGTTCTATCATAGACGCTCATATCAGGATTATGTGGTTGTCTCACCTAGCTACCTTAAGTTGAATGCACTAACTAACTATAAGTCGTTCTGGATAAAAGCGTCTGATAAATGGCTAAAATATCAAATGTTATGCTGGGTGTGGGGCATGTATTTTTACACTTAGCTGGCCCATTGGCTAGGGGACCAAGGTTTGGGACGGACTGGTGCAGAGCATCTTAGAGGACACTATATATATATATATATATATATATATATATATATGTATATATATATATATATATATATATATGTGATGTATAAGTAAGTAGTGCTGACTCATACAGTATGTATGTATGTATGTACTGAATGTGATCACTTTCATCATGTCTGTTTCTTTTCTCACGCAGAATGTTTGAGATGTGAGCAACTGTCCTCTCACTGAGTTCATGGCTCCCTGTATTGACTCCCTCCCACCACTGGCTTTCACCAATCAGAGGCCTATACCTACCATGTTGCATCCCCCCTCTCCATTTGCCATACACGCTCAGGATGCACAGCGGTTCATTGTATTTTCATACTTTGTCCCTGAAACCTGCCAGTCTGCTGAATGCCCAGTTGCCACAGAGGCCACTGCAGACGTATCTACAGGTATACGAGAGGACCTATGGACAGATATACATCTTTCCTCAATGCTGCATCGATACCTGCCACACTTCTTTGACGAAGACTCCATGCAGCCACATCAGGCAGTAGAGGGCACCACTGAGGTCTCAGTTGCTCCAGTGGCAATATCTAATGTTGAGGAAGAGGACAGATTCTATCATTACTCCCTCCCACCCCTGGCTCAGCGGTTCATTGGCAATTCATTCAATTTCCTCGAAACCTCTAAGCCTGCTGTTTCAGCCACAGAGTGCCCAGTTGCCACAGAGACCACTGCTACCACAGCCACTGTCAAGGGAGAGAATCGATGGGCAGCTAGAAGTCTTCCTTCAGTGCTGCCTACATGCCTGCCAACAGTCTTTGACGATGACTTCATGCCATCAGAGCAGACAGTAGAGGATACCTATGAGGTCTCAGTTGCTACAGAGACCACTGCAGGCACAGCTACTGTTGATTTTGGAGTGTACATATCAGCAGCTAAATGCCCTGTCCCAATGCTGCCTCCAAGTCTGCCACTTGTCTTTGAAGTTGACTACAAACTGCCAGGGGAGGCAGTAGAGGACACCACCAAGTGTCCAGTTATCAGTGAAACAAACAATGATGTGTCCACTCACCTCAAAGAGGACATGGCAGCTGATCAAAGCCCTCCTGACCCTGCAGCACTGCCTCCAAGCTCGCCATGTATCCGAGACTCTGACCACAAACTGACAGAGGAGACAAAAGAGGATGCCACGAGTCCTCCGTTACCACAGCGATCACTGCAGGCACATCCATTGTCCAGGGAGAGAACCTTTTGGGTGATAAAAGCCCGGCTCCAATGCTGCCTTCAAAGTTGCCACACATTCTAGACAATGGCCACAAGCAGCCAGAGGAGGCAGTAGAGGACACCACCAAGAGTCAAGTGTCTAGGGAAGCGGCCGTTTCCGTCTCCACTGTCCACACTCTGCCAGGGGAGGCAGTAGAGGACACCAACAAGTGTCCAGTTGCCAGCGAAGCAGCCGTTTCTGTGTCCACTGTCCACACGGAGGAGTGTTTGGCTGATAAAAGTCCTCCTGCACCTGCAACACTGCCTCTAATCCTGACCTGCACCCACAACAATGACCACAAACCGCTATGGAAGACAGTTGAGTGCACTACAAAGTGCTCAGTCGACACAGAGGAAACTGTTGCTATTTACACCTGGGATGATAAAAGTCCTCCAGGTCTGCAATGCATTCACAACAACAATGACCACAAGCAGCCAGAGGAGACAGTTGAGGACACCACATAGTGCTCAGTTAACACAGAGGCAAGTGCATTTGCATCCACTGTCAAGAGAGAGGAACTGATGAGTGATAAAAGCCCTGTCCTAGCACTTCCTCCAAGCCTGGCATGCATCCATGACAAGGACCACAAGCAGCCAGAGCAGAAAGGGAAGGGCACTAGTGAAGAGGTGGATCGCTGCCCTCATGCTCACCAGCTGGTCCCAGATGCTAACTTAACTCTGGCAACCCCTCTGCTCTGCATGGCCACTAAGACGCCTGTTAGAGTGAGAGCCTCCATATGCAGGTCAGAGGATGAGGAACCCAGGCCCTGGACGCTGAAAAAGGCAAAGGTAGGTGTCCTATTTTACACTTCTACTCTACAGGGTTGGGGGTCTGTTCCATTTCAATTCAAAGCATTGAATTAAGTACTTCCTGAATTGACTGGAATTGAAATTGAATTGACCCCAACCCTGCTAATCTATGCTCATAGTATAAAACATCACCCCTTACTAGGGTTAACATTTGTATTACGTTTGGTGTGGACCCAGGAAGAACATCTATGGCTATTACAAAATCGGTTTGGGATACAAATAAACAAGTTACCTCAATTACTGCCCTCTAAATTGCGTGCCCCATGAGGCCATCAATGTATGTTGATCACTCAAATGTGTATTGAATGTGCCACATTGGAACAATATTACATCTAGAGTCAATGTCTTCCTGTTAGGATTATTGGACAGGCATTGACATTGAGAGTGAAGAGAGGAGCGTCAAGGAGGAGGTGAGCCCGAGGGAGGGTTTGAAGAGTGAGGCGGACCGTGCCCATTCCAAGAGCTCCAATGGGACGGTTTCATCAGAGAGAGCAGAGACCATCCTGGGAAGAGTGGGCTTTCTGGCCATGAACCTCAAGCAGAAAGTCACATTTTTAAAGATGGAGGAAAAAGAGAAAAATAAGCAACTGAATAAGAAGTTGAAAGATGACGAGAAAGAGAGAAAGGTCTCTTGCCTCGAGGTTGTCGGGAGAGGTTGTGTTTTCTCTAGCAGGAGATAAGCTGGCTTCTTATATGTTGTTGAGTAAAGCTTAAACCATGTATTTAGATTGTATGTAGGTATTGTAGTCAGGTATTATAGGTAGTTTACTTAGGTAGTTATTGTAGGTTATTGTAGGTAATTATTGTAGGTAAGTATTCTATTCGGTGGACCCCGGCGAAGCACGAGTGCTAGCTAACCCACCACTTGGACCAACAAAGCTAGCTAGCTAGTGGGTAGCTACTGGTAACTTTTAGCAACTGTGGTTAGTTGTTTCCAATGTTATTTCACGCTTAAGAGTACCTGTAATTGAGCCAGCTAGCTACCGACCATTCAGCTGTTCTTCTAACCTCATTATCCGAGGCATTAATGTTAGATGGTTGGTGGCTGCTGTACTTAATTACAGCTACTGATTGCAGCCTGCCACCCAGTAAGCTGGCAAAATATGATTAGACAAATAATAATATTTATTTGAATGATACAGTATGTTACTAAATTGAAATTAAAATGAAATGTTTTTGTAATTATAACATTTTACGAAATGTAAAAATAAAACTTTAAAAAATAATAATAATAACAAAAGCAAGGTAAAAAGAAAAGGAAACCGATCCAGATTCCTATTACCAGTGTAAAAACAAAGGGAGGAGGTGTCAATGTAAATAGTCCGGGTGGCCATTTGATTAATTGTTCAGCAGTTTTATGAATTGGGGATAGAAGCTGTTAAGGAGCCTTTTGGACCTAGACTTGGCACTCTGGTACCGCTTGCTGTGCGGTAGCAGAGAGAACAGTCTATGACTTGGGTGACTGGAGTCTTTGTCAATTTTTTGGGCCTCCCTCTTACACCTCCAAGTATATAGGTCCTGGATGGCAGGAAGCTTGGCTCCAGTGATGTACTGGGCCGTACGCACTACCCTCTGTAGCGCCTTACGGTCGGATGCCGAGCAGTTGCCATACCAGGCGGTGATGCAACTGGTCAGGAAGCTCTCGATGGTGCAGCTGTAGAACTTTTTGAGGATCTTGGGACCAATGCCAAATCTTTTCAGTCTCCTGAGGTGGAAAAGGCGTTGTCGTGCCCTCTTCACGACTGTCTTGGTGTGTTTGAACCATGATAGTTTGTTGGTGATGTGGACACCAAGGAACTTGAAACTCTCGACCTGCTCCACTACAGCCCCGTCGATGTGAATGGGGCGTGTTCCCAGTCCCTGTCCCTGAAAATCCTCCCCGGAGCATGATGCTGCCACCACCATGCTTCACCGTAGGGATGGTGCCAGGTTTCCTCCAAACGTGATCTCATCCCAGGTAAGAGGGGGAGTGGCAGCAGCAGCAGGTTCTCCCCATGTGAGCTGAGTCCAGTGGACCAGTCCTGTATCACCCCACCCAGACAGCGACAGTGGTCTAAACCATGGCTAGCTATCCACAATCTGGCTCGACTAAACAAGGTTTACCAAGAGGGAAGGAGGGAGAGGAAGGTAGAGGAAGAGAAAGAGGGAGGAGAGGAAGGAGGAAAGGGAGAAAATGACTGTAAGAAGGACTGTAAGACTGTAAGAAGGAAAGGAGGGAGAAGGCCGAGCAAGAGGAAGAGGAAGAGGTGGAAGATAACAAGGAGAGTTGATCTGTCCAACACTACCATAAGGAGATCTCTTCTGGGGCCTCTTATTCTCTCCTCTTTCCCACAGAGGAGCACCTTTCGCAGGCAGCCCAGAGCAGACTCTCCGCTGAGAGAAGGCTAGCCCCTGGTGGTTTCACCTTGGATTTATACAGAGAACCCCCCAGTACTCAAACTGCTTTGATCTAAGGGTGATCTAATCTCATTGGAGGCGACCCAATGACCCAGAAATGCTCCATGGACAGACTTCCTCCCTGCTCCCCGTCTCGCTGGCAGGGGGCTCGTAGGAACACCCTCCCTTCCTTGACTCCAGCAACACCCCTTCTTCACCTGTCCCCCTTATCATGTTATGAGTCTCACCTACAGGTCCCGCCCCCTGGCCTACCTGTTGCAGGTGTAATTATGGTGTGTCGGACACAGCTGCCCTCCACCTCCTCCCCCTCCTCCCCCTCCTCCCCCTCCTTCCCTCTTTCTCCCACTCCCCCCATCTCTCGCGCTCTCTCCTCCTCCCCCTCTCTTCCCTTTAAAGCAATAGTTTAAACCTACACACTTCCTTAAACCTAAAATAAGTCAAGAAGTAATTTTGTGTGGAAGTCAAACATTTGTTCAGAACGACAAAATCGAGACCTTTACATAGCCCATCTCTCATTGTCTATAGGAGTGATGTACACTGGTCAAATTGCCCAAATGTTAATTTAGACATTCACAAATTTTACAGATTTTGACTCTCACTAATGTCATGAAATGTTTGGCAAAGTAGTAAAGAAGGTTGTATTATACTTTTCTTGTGTACTAGATCATATGGTTTGGAAAGTGTTTTTTTTCTCAGACATAAATGAACAATTCCAGGTGAAAGCTAAAGGTCGTAGCTTCCTGGGGGGAGGGACACCACTACATTAATAAAATATTTCCCTCTTGCTAGATTGATGACTAAAGCCCTAGTGAAACAGTGCAAAATGGTTGTCAGCTCAACTGGTTAAATACAAGACCTGTTCATTGTGAAATGTATGTGTTCAAGTCTAAGTCTATATATTTTCTACTCTTTATGTAATTTTATCTGTTTAAGCTGTTTGGATTGTTAATTGATATAACACAGGGCACCATTGAAAAAGAGACACTGGTCTCAATTGGGATTCCCTGTAAAAAATAAAGAGGAATATGATAGAGGGAATATGATAGCGAGTATTATGATGGAGTGGAATATGATGGAGAGAAATATAATAGAGAGAATATGATGGAGGGAATATGATAGAGGAATTTGATGGAGGGAAATATGATAGAGAATGAATGGAGGAATGTGTGACGCTCTTGAGCAACAAAGGTTGTCTGTTTGGTTATATCAACTGGAAAGACACGGATAAGAAAATGTTCAAAATAATTTTAAACAATACTTTTCTATAGTCAGCTGATATTGATTTCTTTATTTAATTATTTATTAAACTTAAATGCTAAACATCAATGACACCTACTTTTCAATTACATTTTTTGGGCCTATATAATTACACATCCAGCTAATTTTATCCCTCTATGAGCATGCGTACCGTAAAGATACCGTAAGGATCACTCGACTGCAACAGCTCTCGTTGATTTAATCGATCAATGGCTCAGATCACTTGACCAAGATAAACTTGTGGATGAGCTGCTTCTTGATTTTAGTGCTGCAGTTGACCTTGTTGATCATATGGCTAATAGCTGAGGCCATTGAAGAGAGATGTTTTCTTGAACCCTCATTTCTTTTTTGGAACTTTGTTACTGAGGTGACATAGACTATGGAAGACTTGTTTTACTGTAGTAAGGTAGCCTATGTATTTCATTGATGATGATGATGATGATGATGATGATGATGATGATGATGATGAAAAATATTGGCATTAGTGGTAGGCTGAGATCGAACAAACAACCTAAGTAAGCCTGGCTGCTATTTATGATATCTAAAACATATAGACTTTTAATTAGGCAAAACACATGTTGTTTGAATGGTCAACCATTTTACATGAGTTACAGCATTTTATTTTAATAAAAAATTAGGTTATATGGATTCATTGTATATATTAGGTATGACTGTGCTGCATAGGTACAAAAAATCTAAAATAAATAAACTAAATTGTGCCAGCATTTGATAACACATGAAAGCTGCTGTGGGTAACCATGGCAATGGGGACTCTATTGTGACATCACAAGATTCCGATTCTGGAAGGTTACCTGTTGCACAGACAAACTGAACAGTGCAAAGAGACTGATTCAACTAACCACTGACAAATTATTAATGTCCTATTTCATTAGTGAGAGAACACACTGCTTACTTCAGAGGTAGGTTGTAATATAACTTATTGTGAATGTGTTTCAGTAGTATAACTTATTTTCAAATTACTTGTGTATGAATGTGACATTTTAAGTAGACCTAACATGACTAGTGAAACTGTTGAAGAGAGATAGTTTGCTTGAGTCCTCTTTTTGTGAGAAAATGCTTCATCCTGACACCTGAGATGTCATGCCACGGTGGATAGCTGTTTCCAATGTTATTCACGCTTAAGTGTACCTGTAATTAAGCCAGCTAGCTTTCTACCATTTCAGCCGTTTTTCTAACTTCATTATCTGAGGCGTCAGCGTTAGGTAGTTAGTACCTACTGTACTTAATTACACCTACTGATTGCAGAAGACAAATATCAGCTGGCGTCGGGTAAGTTTGGCTTTGTACATAGTTTGGATTTTGTCGAGTAAGGCTTAATTATGTATTTAGAACGTAGTTGGTTATTGTAAGTAGGCATCGCGGGCTGTTGTGGATAGTTATTGTAGGTTAGCATTATATTCGGCTATGCCAGGGATTAGCACGAAGCTAGCCAGCTAGCTAGCCGTGTCTCATACAAAGTCAACACAGTAGCCAATCACGACTAGCTAACTGTACCGCAGCAGCTAAATAAAATATATTTGTACTAGCTAGCCAACGTTTAATTATTGCTGCGTTATGATAGGAACTAGACACAGACACAAATTATCTGTTTAGCGTGTTAAAACACTATCGGTCGTTTGTTGTTACCAAGTATTGGTGCTAAACTGTGTGTTATTGGATGCTAGCATGCTTGTTGGCTAAAGCGTCATAGCTAGGCACCGTGGGCTGTTGTGGGTGGCTATTGTAGGTAGCACGTAGCTAGCTAGCCGTTTTCCAAACAAAGTCAACACAGTAGCCATTGCTAGTTAGCCAACATGACCTGCCAACTGTACTGTAGCTGCTAAATACAATATATTTGTGCTAGCTAGCCAACGTAATTCGTTAACACACAAATTATCTGTTTAGTGTGTTACCTCACTACTGTTAGTTTGTTGTAACCAAGTATTGGTGCTAAACTGTGTGTTATTGGATGCTAGCATGCTGGTCAGCAATGGTGCCATTGGTGCTAAACTGTGTGTTATTGGATGCTAGCATGCTAGTCAGCAATGGTGCCATTGGTGCTAAACTGTGTGTTATTGGATGCTAGCATGCTAGTCAGCCATGGTGTCATATTTAGCTAGCTGAACAAAGCAAGTTGAGTCTATTCCTTGAAACATTGAACTGCTGTAGTTCACAACAATTCTAATTTCTAAAAGTGGAAGTTGGGAGAGTTTTTATCTGGATGGTTCAGTGAAACAATTATAGTTTCTGAGGTGTAAGTTTTGGCGAGGGAGGCCCTACTCACTCCTTTTCCTGATGTTTAATTCATTTCATTCCGATCTCCTCTGCATTATTGTAGCCATTTGCTACAGCCTGTCAACTATGCCTCTGCCTATCCCTGTTCTCTCCTCTCCGCACAGGCCACACAAACGCCTCACACCGCGTGGCTGCTGCCTCTAACCTGGTGGTCCCTGCACGCACCCCACACCTGGAGTTCCAGGTCTCAGGCAGCCTCTGGAACTGCCGTTCTGCTGCCAACAAAGCTGACTTCATCCCAGCCTATGCTAACCTCCATTCCCTCGACTTCCTGGCGCTGACGGAAACATGGATTACCACTGAAAACACTGCTACTCCTACTGCTCTCTCCTCGTCTGACCATGTGTTCTCGCATACCCCGAGAGCATCTGGTCAGAGGGGTGGTGGCACAGGAATCCTCATCTCTCCCAAGTGGACATTCTCAATTTTTCCCCTAACCCATCTGTCTATCTCCTCATTTGAATTCCATGCTGTCACAGTCACTAGCCCATCTAAGCTTAATATCCTTGTCATCTATCGCCCTCCAGGTTCCCTTGGAGAGTTCATCAATGAGCTTGACGCCTTGATAAGCTCCTTTCCTGAGGATGGCTCACCCCTCACAGTTTTGGGGGATTTCAACCTCCCTACGTCTACATTTGACTCATTTCTCTCTGCCTCCTTCTTTCCACTCCTCTCCTCTTTTGACCTCACCCTCTCACCGTCCCTCCCTACTCACAAGGCAGGCAATACGCTTGACCTCATCTTTACTAGATGCTGCTCTTCTACTAATCTCACTGCAACTCCCCTCCATGTCTCCGACCACTACTTTGTGTCCTTTTCTCTCTCGCTCTCCTCCAACACTACTCACTCTGCCCCTACACAGATGGTAATGCGCCGCCGCAACCTTCGCTCTCTCTCTCCCACTACTCTCTCCTCTTCCATCCTATCATCACTTCCCTCTGCTCAATCCTTCTCCCTCCAATCTCCTGATTCTGCCTCCTCAACCCTCCTCTCCTCCCTTTCTGCATCCTTTGACTCTCTGTGTCCCCTATCCTCCCGGCCGGCTCGGTCCTCCCCTCCAGCTCCGTGGCTTGATGACTCATTGCGAGCTCACAGAACAGAGCTCCGGGCAGCGGAGCGGAAATGGAAGAAAAATAAACTCCCTGCCGACCTGGCATCTTTTCACTCCCTCCTCTCTACATTTTCTTCATCTGTTTCTGCTGCTAAGGCACTTTCTACCACTCTAAATTCCAAGTATCTGCCTCTAACCCTAGGAAGCTCTTTGCCACATTCTCCTCCCTGCTGAATCCCCCCCCCCCCCCTCCCCCCCTCCTCTCTCTCGGTGGATGACTTCGTCAACCACTTTGAAAAGAAGGTTGACGACATCCAATCCTCGTTTGTTAAGTCTAATGACACTGCTGGTCCTACTCACACTGCCCTACCCTATGCTTTGACTTCTTTCTCCCCTCTCTCTCCAGATAAAATCCTGCGACTTGTGACTGCAGGCCGCCCAACAACCTGCCCGCTTGACCCCATCCCCTCCTCTCTTCTCCAGACCATCTCCGGTGACCTTCTCCCCTACCTCACCTCGCTGATCAACTCATCCTTGACCGCTGGCTATGTCCCTTCCGTCTTCAAGAGAGCGAGAGTTGCACCCCTTCTCAAAAAACCAACACTCGATCCCACTGACGTCAACAACTACAGACCAGTATCCCTTCTTTCTTTTCTTTCCAAAACTATTGAGCGTGCCGTCTTTAGCCAACTCTCTTGCTATCTCTCTCAGAATGACCTTCTTGATCCAAACCAGTCAGGTTTCAGGACTGGTCATTCAACTGAGACTGCTCTTCTCTGTGTCACGGAGGCTCTCCGCACTGCTAAAGCTAACTCTCTCTCCTCTGCTCTTGTCCTTCTAGACCTGTCTGCTGCCTTTGATACTGTGAACCATCAGATCCTCCTCTCCACCCTCTCCGAGCTGGGCATCTCCGGCGCGGCTCACTCCTGGATTGCGTCCTACCTGACCGGTCGCTCCTACCAAGTGGCGTGGCGAGAAGCTGTCTCCGCACCACGTGCTCTCACCACTGGTGTCCCCCAGGGCTCAGTTCTAGGCCCTCTCCTATTCTCCCTATACACCAAGTCACTTGGCTCTGTCATATCCTCACATGGCCTCTCCTATCATTGCTACGCTGACGATACACAACTAATCTTCTCCTTTCCCCCTTCTGATAACCAGGTGGCGAATCGCATCTCTGCATGTCTGGCAGACATATCAGTATGGATGTCGGATCACCACCTCAAGCTGAACCCTGGCAAGACGGAGCTGCTCTTCCTCCCGGGGAAGGACTGCCCGTTCCATGACCTCGCCATCACGATTGACAACTCCGTTGTGTCCTCCCAGAGTGCGAAGAGCCTTGGCGTGTCCCTGGACAACACCCTGTCGTTCTCCGCTAACATCAAGGCGGTGACCCGATCCTGCAGATCCACGCTCTACAACATTCGGAGAGTACGACCCTGCCTTACACAGGAAGCGGCACAGGTCCTAATCCAGGCACTTGTCATCTCCCGTCTGGATTACTGCAACTCGCTGTTGGCTGGGCTCCCTGCCTGTGCCATTAAACCCCTACAACTCATCCAGAATGCCGCCGCCCGTCTGGTGTTCAACCTTCCCAAGTTCTCTCACGTCACCCCCCTCCTCCGCACACTCCACTGGCTTCCAGTTGAAGCTCGCATCCGTTACAAGACCATGGTGCTTGCTTATGGAGCAGTGAGGGGAACGGCACCGCCGTACCTTCAGGCTCTGATCAGTCCCTACACCCAAACGTGGGCATTGCGTTCATCCACCTCTGGCCTGCTGGCTCCCCTTCCTCTGCGGAAGCATAGCTCCCGCTCAGCCCAGTCAAAACTGTTCGTTGCTCTGGCACCCCAATGGTGGAACAAGCTCCCTCACGACGCCAGGACAGCGGAGTCACTCACCACCTTCCGGAGACATTTGAAACCCCACCTCTTTAAGGAATACCTGGGATAGGATAATGTAATCCTTCTACCCCCCGTACCCCAACCCACCCCCCCCCCCCCCCCCCCCCCCCCCCCAAAAAAAAAGAAAAAAAAAAAGGAGAAAATAAAAAGAAATAAGAAAATTGTAAAGTGGTTATCCCACTAGCTATAGGGTGAATGCACCAATTTGTAAGTCACTCTGGATAAGAGCGTCTGCTAAATGGGTTAAATGTGCCCTTGAGCAAGGCACTTAACCCTAATTGCCCCTGTAAGTCGCTCTGGATAAGAGCGTCTGCTAAATGACTAAAATCTAAAATGTAAATGTAATGTTACAATTGTAGTGAGCCAGCCTAATGGCTAATGCATTATATTGATGACAGAAAAAAAACCTCTCTCTGTGTTAATCACCAACATATGTTGTAATCAATTATCTCAATAAATATGTACCAAAAGAGTAGGTTGTGTAAAAAAACAAGTACGCCTACCTAATTTGTAGCTGATTCATTTCTAATAAGAATAATATGTTCTTAATTGAATGGACATCCATTTCAAATGGTTGAATTGATAGACCTCTTTAAATTGAGGTGCACTCAAGGGCACTCAAAGAGAAGACTGGCATTTTTACCTCCTTGGTTTTTAAAATAGATGAAACTGTACAAGTTAGGTCCTGCATGGATATAGAGTAATTTTCTACCCAAAACACAGTGTTTTCAATGATATGATGGAAGTGATTAGTGTGGTTTGTGAGAACCAGGCCCAATATGGAGTAGAGCTACATGAGGGGTTGAATAAGGCTCAATAGTAAGGTACAGAAAGACCCTGAAGTTTGCTTTTTAAAGTCTGTGTTGTGCTTTTTCATCTGCCATGGCAACGCCTTGCATCACAATGATGATGTCATGAAGGATATTGTTCACGAAATGATAAGAACAGCCAAAATCGATTCATTTGAACTTGGTCGCTTTTCCAGTAGCCAACTTTTTACTAGTAATTCAGATAGGCCTATTGCCTAAACATATCTGGATCAGGATTCTCACTTGATTAATTGTAAGTAGCTGGGAAGAAAACGTGTGCACATTGTAAAGAGATGCATTATTATTTGGTTAGCAACACCCACTTACTACAACGTTGTGTATTTTCCAGAGTTATTGTTAGCTAAGAGGAAGACATGGATGGTTCAACGCTGACACAGAGGAGGGGTGAGTGTCGGTTGGAGGAAAGGGCGATCTAGACAGACTACGTGATGGAGCTGGGAGCCAGGTTGGCTCTGGTTTTGCAGATCCAGAAGGATCAGGAGAAGAAGATGAAGAGGATTTGGTTCATGACGAGGAAAATGCCAAGACTGATTGAGGAGGTAACAAGACCAACTTTGACAAAGTCGACAAGAGTTCTGTTTAACAATATTAATTAAAGCAAATATAAGTTATTGTAAGGGCAAAATGTTCCATATGCCATGGAATGTAAGCTAACAATGTTTTGTCCTTATTTCTTTTTGTATTAGGCTACACCATGGCAATGCTTATAACTGTTCTTGTCTAAATGTGTTGTATCGTGTCTGTCTGTTTCAGTGAATTTCTGTCCTCAGTTCTTATGGTTGTCTGGTCATAAAAAATAAACAACCGTTCTATCATAGACGCTCATATCAGGATTATGTGGTTGTCTCACCTAGCTACCTTAAGTTGAATGCACTAACTAACTATAAGTCGTTCTGGATAAAAGCGTCTGATAAATGGCTAAAATGTCAAATGTTATGCTGGGTGTGGGGCATGTATTTTTACACTTAGCTGGCCCATTGGCTAGGGGACCAAGGGTTGGGACAGACTGGTGCAGAGCATCTTAGAGGACACTATATATATATATATATGTGTGATGTATAAGTAAGTAGTGCTGACTCATACAGTATGTATGTATGTACTGAATGTGATCACTTTCATCATGTCTGTTTCTTTTCTCACGCAGAATGTGTGAGATGTGAGCAACTGTCCTCGAACTGAGTTCATGGCTCCCTGTATTGACTCCCTCCCACCACTGGCTTTCACCAATCAGAGGCCTATACCTACCATGTTGCATCCCCCCTCTCCATTTGCCATACGCGCTCAGGATGCACAGCGGTTCATTGTATTTTCATACTTTGTCCCTGAAACCTGCCAGTCTGCTGAATGCCCAGTTGCCACAAAGGCCACTGCAGATGTATCTACAGGTATACGAGAGGACCTATGGACAGATATACATCTTTCCTCAATGCTGCATCGATACCTGCCACACTTCTTTGACGAAGACTCCATGCAGCCACATCAGGCAGTAGAGGGCACCACTGAGGTCTCAGTTGCTCCAGTGGCAATATCTAATGTTGAGGAAGAGGACAGATTCTATCATTACTCCCTCCCACCCCTGGCTCAGTGGTTCATTGGCAATTCATTCAATTTCCTCGAAACCTCTAAGCCTGCTGTTTCAGCCACAGAGTGCCCAGTTGCCACAGAGACCACTGCTACCACAGCCACTGTCAAGGGAGAGAATCAATGGGCAGCTAGAAGTCTTCCTTCAGTGCTGCCTACATGCCTGCCAACAGTCTTTGACGATGACTTCATGCCATCAGAGCAGACAGTAGAGGATACCTATGAGGTCTCAGTTGCTACAGAGACCACTGCAGGCACAGCTACTGTTGATTTTGGAGTGTACAGATCAGCAGCTAAATGCCCTGTCCCAATGCTGCCTCCAAGTCTGCCACTTGTCTTTGAAGTTAACTACAAACTGCCAGGGGAGGCAGTAGAGGACACCACCAAGTGTCCAGTTATCAGTGAAACAAACAATGATGTGTCCACTCACCTCAAAGAGGACATGGCAGCTGATCAAAGCCCTCCTGACCCTGCAGCACTGCCTCCAAGCTCGCCATGTATCCGAGACTCTGACCACAAACTGACAGAGGAGACAAAAGAGGATGCCACCGAGTCCTCCGTTACCACAGCGATCACTGCAGGCACATCCATTGTCCAGGGAGAGAACCTGTTGGGTGATAAAAGCCCGGCTCCAATGCTGCCTTCAAAGTTGCCACACATTCTAGACAATGGCCACAAGCAGCCAGTGGAGGCAGTAGAGGACACCACCAAGAGTCAAGTGTCCAGGGAAGCGGCCGTTTCCGTCTCCACTGTCCACACTCTGCCAGGGGAGGCAGTAGAGGACACCAACAAGTGTCCAGTTGCCAGGGAAGCAGCCGTTTCTGTGTCCACTGTCCAAACGGAGGAGTGTTTGGCTGATAAAAGTCCTCCTGCACCTGCAACACTGCCTCTAATCCTGACCTGCACCCACAACAATGAACACAAACCGCTATGGAAGACAGTTGAGTGCACTACAAAGTGCTCAGTCGACACAGAGGCAACTGTTGCTATTTACACCTGGGATGATAAAAGTCCTCCAGGTCTGCAATGCATTCACAACAACAATGACCACAAGCAGCCAGAGGAGACAGTTGAGGACACCACATAGTGCTCAGTTAACACAGAGGCAAGTGCAGTTGCATCCACTGTCAAGAGAGAGGAACTAATGAGTGATAAAAGCCCTGTCCTAGCACCTCCTCCAAGCCTGGCATGCATCCATGACAAGGACCACAAGCAGCCAGAGCAGAAATGGAAGGGCACTAGTGAAGAGGTGGATCGCTGCCCTCATGCTCACCAGCTGGTCCCAGATGCTAACTGAACTCTGGCAACACCTCTGCTCTGCATGGCCACTAAGACGCCTGTTAGAGTGAGAGCCTCCATATGCAGGTCAGAGGATGAGGAACCCAGGCCCTGGACGCTGAAAAAGGCAAAGGTAGGTGTCCTATTTTACACTTCTACTCTACAGGGTTGGGGGTCTGTTCCATTTCAATTCAAAGCATTGAATTAAGTACTTCCTGAATTGACTGGAATTGAAATTGAATTGACCCCAACCCTGCTAATCTATGCTCATAGTATAAAACATCACCCCTTACTAGGGTTAACATTTGTATTACGTTTGGTGTGGACCCAGGAAGAACATCTATGGCTATTACAAAATCGGTTTGGGATACAAATAAACAAGTTACCTCAATTACTGTCCTCTAAATTGTGTGCCCCATGAGGCCGTCAATGTATGTTGATCACTCAAATGTGTATTGAATGTGCCACATTGGAACAATATTACATCTAGAGTCAATGTCTTCCTGTTAGGATTATTGGACAGGCATTGACATTGAGAGTGAAGAGAGGAGCGTCAAGGAGGAGGTGAGCCCGAGGGAGGGTTTGAAGAGTGAGGCGGACCGTGCCCATTCCAAGAGCTCCAATGGGACGGTTTCATCAGAGAGAGCAGAGACCATCCTGGGAAGAGTGGGCTTTCTGGCCATGAACCTCAAGCAGAAAGTCACATTTTTAAAGATGGAGGAAAAAGAGAAAAATAAGGAACTGAATAAGAAGTTGAAAGATGACGAGAAAGAGAGAAAGGTCTCTTGCCTCGAGGTTGTCGGGAGAGGTTGTGTTTTCTCTAGCAGGAGATAAGCTGGCTTCTTATATCAATCAATTTCAATCAATTTTATTTTATATAGCCCATCGTACATCAGCTAATATCTCGAAGTGCTGTACAGAAACCCAGCCTAAAACCCCAAACAGCTAGTAATGCAGGTGTAGAAGCACGGTGGCTAGGAAAAACTCCCTAGAAAGGCCAAAACCTAGGAAGAAACCTAGAGAGGAACCAGGCTATGAGGGGTGGCCAGTCCTCTTCTGGCTGTGCCGGGTGGAGATTATAACAGAACCATGCCAAGATGTTCAAAAATGTTCATAAGTGACAAGCATGGTCAAATAATAATCAGGAATAAATCTCAGTTGGCTTTTCATAGCCGATCATTAAGAGTTGAAAACAGCAGGTCTGGGACAGGTAGGGGTTCCATAACCGCAGGCAGAACAGTTGAAACTGGAATAGCAGCAAGGCCAGGCGGACTGGGGACAGCAAGGAGTCACCACGGCCGGTAGTCCCGACGTATGGTCCTAGGGCTCAGGTCTCTCAGTTGGCTTTTCATAGCCGATCATTAAGAGTTGAAAACAGCAGGTCTGGGACAGGTAGGGGTTTCGTAACCGCAGGCAGAACAGTTGAAACTGGAATAGCAGCAAGGCCAGGCGGACTGGGGACAGCAAGGTGTCGGCATGCCCGGTAGTCCTGACGTATGGTCCTAGGGCTCAGGTTCTCAGAGAGAAAGAGAGAACGAGAGAATTAGAGAGAGCATACTTAAATTCACACAGGACACTGGATAAGACAGGAGAAGTACTCCAGGTATAACCAACTGACCCCAGCCCCCCGACACATAAACTACTGCAGCATAAATACTGGAGGCTGAGACAGGAGCGGTCCGGAGACACTGTGGCCCCATCCGAAGAAACCCCCGGACAGGGCCAAACAGGAAGGATATAACCCCACCCACTCTGCCAAAGCACAGCCCCCGCACCACTAGAGGGATATCCTCAACCACCAACTTACAATCCTGAGACAAGGCCGAGTATAGCCCACAGAGGTCTCCACCACAGCACAAACCAAGGGGGGGCGCCAACCCAGACAGGAAGATCACGTCAGTAACTCAACCCACTCAAGTGACGCACCCCTCCTAGGGACGGCATGAAAGAGCACCAGCAAGCCAGTGAGTAAAGCTTAAACCATGTATTTAGATTGTATGTAGGTATTGTAGTCAGGTATTATAGGTAGTTTACTTAGGTAGTTATTGTAGGTTATTGTAGGTAATTATTGTAGGTAAGTATTCTATTCGGTGGACCCCGGCGAAGCACGAGTGCTAGCTAACCCACCACTTGGACCAACAAAGCTAGCTAGCTAGCGGGTAGCTACTGGTAACTTTTAGCAACTGTGGTTAGTTGTTTCCAATGTTATTTCACGCTTAAGAGTACCTGTAATTGAGCCAGCTAGCTACCGACCATTCAGCTGTTCTTCTAACCTCATTATCCGAGGCATTAACGTTAGATGGTTGGTGGCTGCTGTACTTAATTACAGCTACTGATTGCAGCCTGCCACCCAGTTAGCTGGCAAAATATGATTAGACAAATAGTAATATTTATTTGAATGATACAGTATGTTACTAAATTGAAATTAAAATGAAATGTTTTTGTAATTATAACATTTTACGAAATGTAAAAAGAAAACTTTAAAAAATAATAATAATAACAAAAGCAAGGTAAAAAGAAAAGGAAACCGATCCAGATTCCTATTACCAGTGTAAAAACAAAGGGGGGAGGTGTCAATGTAAATAGTCCGGGTGGCCATTTGATTAATTGTTCAGCAGTCTTATGAATTGGGGATAGAAGCTGTTAAGGAGCCTTTTGGACCTAGACTTGGCACTCTGGTACCGCTTGCTGTGCGGTAGCAGAGAGAACAGTCTATGACTTGGGTGACTGGAGTCTTTGTCAATTTTTTGGGCCTCCCTCTTACACCTCCAAGTATATAGGTCCTGGATGGCAGGAAGCTTGGCTCCAGTGATGTACTGGGCCGTACGCACTACCCTCTGTAGCGCCTTACGGTCGGATGCCGAGCAGTTGCCATACCAGGCGGTGATGCAACTGGTCAGGAAGCTCTCGATGGTGCAGCTGTAGAACTTTTTGAGGATCTTGGGACCAATGCCAAATCTTTTCAGTCTCCTGAGGTGGAAAAGGCGTTGTCGTGCCCTCTTCACGACTGTCTTGGTGTGTTTGAACCATGATAGTTTGTTGGTGATGTGGACACCAAGGAACTTGAAACTCTCGACCTGCTCCACTACAGCCTGGTCGATGTGATTGGGGCGTGTTCCCAGTCCCTGTCCCTGAAAATCCTCTCCGGAGCATGATGCTGCCACCACCATGCTTCACCGTAGGGATGGTGCCAGGTTTCCTCCAAACGTGATCTCATCCCAGGTAAGAGGGGGAGTGGCAGCAGCAGCAGGTTCTCCCCATGTGAGCTGAGTCCAGTGGACCAGTCCTGTATCCCCCCACCCAGACAGCGACAGTGGTCTAAACCATGGCTAGCTATCCACAATCTGGCTCGACTAAACAAGGTTTACCAAGAGGGAAGGAGGGAGAGGAAGGTAGAGGAAGAGAAAGAGGGAGGAGAGGAAGGAGGAAAGGGAGAAAATGACTGTAAGAAGGACTGTAAGACTGTAAGAAGGAAAGGAGGGAGAAGGCCAAGCAAGAGGAAGAGGAAGAGGTGGAAGATAACAAGGAGAGTTGATCTGTCCATCACTACCATAAGGAGATCTCTTCTGGGGCCTCTTGTTCTCTCCTCTTTCCCACAGAGGAGCACCTTTCGCAGGCAGCCCAGAGCAGACTCTCCGCTGAGAGAAGGCTAGCCCCTGGAGGTTTCACCTTGGATTTATACAGAGAACCCCCCAGTACTCAAACTGCTTTACATTGTAGAGGGTGATCTAATCTCATTGGAGGCGACCCAATGACCCAGAAATGCTCCATGGACAGACTTCCTCCCTGCTCCCCGTCTCGCTGGCAGGGGGCTCGTAGGAACACCCTCCCTTCCTTGACTCCAGCAACACCCCTTCTTCACCTGCCCCCCTTATCATGTTATGAGTCTCACCTACAGGTCCCGCCCCCTGGCCTACCTGTTGCAGGTGTAAGTATGGTGTGTCGGACACAGCTGCCCTCCACCTCCTCCCCCTCCTCCCCCTCCTTCCCTCTTTCTCCCACTCCCCCCATCTCTCGCGCTCTCTCCTCCTCCCCCTCTCTTCCCTTTAAAGCAATAGTTTAAACCTACACACTTCCTTAAACCTAAAATAAGTCAAGAAGTAATTTTGTGTGGAAGTCAAACATTTGTTCAGAACGACAAAATCGAGACCTTTACATAGCCCATCTCTCATTGTCTATAGGAGTGATGTACACTGGTCAAATTGCCCAAATGTTAATTTAGACATTCACAAATTTTACAGATTTTGACTCTCACTAATGTCATGAAATGTTTGGCAAAGTAGTAAAGAAGGTTGTATTATACTTTTCTTGTGTACTAGATCATATGGTTTGGAAAGTGTTTTTTTTCTCAGACATAAATGAACAATTCCAGGTGAAAGCTAAAGGTCGTAGCTTCCTGGGGGAGGGACACCACTACATTAATAAAATATTTCCCTCTTGCTAGATTGATGACTAAAGCCCTAGTGAAACAGTGCAAAATGGTTGTCAGCTCAACTGGTTAAATACAAGACCTGTTCATTGTGAAATGTATGTGTTCAAGTCTAATAATTTTGCTCTATATATTTTCTACTCTGTATGTAATTTTATCTGTTTAAGCTGTTTGGATTGTTAATTGATATAACACAGGGCACCTTTGAAAAAGAGACACTGGTCTCAATTGGGATTCCCTGTAAAAATAAAGAGGAATATGATAGAGGGAATATGATAGCGAGTATTATGATGGAGTGGAATATGATGGAGAGAAATATAATAGAGAGAATATGATGGAGGGAATATGATAGAGGAATTTGATGGAGGGGAATATGATAGAGAATGAATGGAGGAATGTGTGACGCTCTTGAGCAACAAAGGTTGTCTGTTTGGTTATATCAACTGGAAAGACACGGATAAGAAAATGTTCAAACATAATTTTAAACAATACTTTTCTATAGTCAGCTGATATTGATTTCTTTATTTAATTATTTATTAAACTTAAATGCTAAACATCAATGACACCTACTCTTCAATTACATTTTTTGGGCCTATATAATTACACATCCAGCTAATTTTATCCCTCTATGAGCATGCGTACCGTAAAGATACCGTAAGGATCACTCGACTGCAACAGCTCTCGTTGATTTAATCGATCAATGGCTCAGATCACTTGACCAAGATAAACTTGTGGATGAGCTGCTTCTTGATTTTAGTGCTGCAGTTGACCTTGTTGATCATATGGCTAATAGCTGAGGCCATTGAAGAGAGATGTTTTCTTGAACCCTCATTTCTTTTTTGGAACTTTGTTACTGAGGTGACATAGACTATGGAAGACTTGTTTTACTGTAGTAAGGTAGCCTATGTATTTCATTGATGATGATGATGATGATGATGATGAAAAATATTGGCATTAGTGGTAGGCTGAGATCGAACAAACAACCTAAGTAAGCCTGGCTGCTATTTATGATATCTAAAACATATAGACTTTTAATTAGGCAAAACACATGTCGTTTGAATGGTCAACCATTTTACATGAGTTACAGCATTTTATTTTAATAAAAAATTAGGTTATATGGATTCATTGTATATATTAGGTATGACTGTGCTGCATAGGTACAAAAAATCTAAAATAAATAAACTAAATTGTGCCAGCATTTGATAACACATGAAAGCTGCTGTGGGTCACCATGGCAATGGGGACTCCATTGTGACATCACAAGATTCCGATTCTGGAAGGTTACCTGTTGCACAGACAAACTGAACAGTGCAAAGAGACTGATTCAACTAACCACTGACAAATTATTAATGTCCTATTTCATTAGTGAGAGAACACACTGCTTACTTCAGAGGTAGGTTGTAATATAACTTATTGTGAATGTGTTTCAGTAGTATAACTTATTTTCAAATTACTTGTGTATGAATGTGACATTTTAAGTAGACCTAACATGACTAGTGAAACTGTTGAAGAGAGATAGTTTGCTTGAGTCCTCTTTTTGTGAGAAAATGCTTCATCCTGATACCTGAGATGTCATGTTACAATTGTAGTGAGCCAGCCTAATGGCTAATGCATTCTATTGATGACAGAAAAAAAACCTCTCTCTGTGTTAATCACCAACATATGTTGTAATCAATTATCTCAATAAATATGTACCAAAAGAGTAGGTTGTGTAAAAAAACAAGTACGCCTACCTAATTTGTAGCTGATTCATTTCTAATAAGAATAATATGTTCTTAATTGAATGGACATCCATTTCAAATGGTTGAATTGATAGACCTCTTTAAATTGAGGTGCACTCAAGGGCACTCAAAGAGAAGACTGGCATTTTTACCTCCTTGGTTTTTAAAATAGATTAAACTGTACAAGTTAGGTCCTGCATGGATATAGAGTCATTTTCTACCCAAAACACAGTGTTTTCAATGATATGATGGAAGTGATTAGTGTGGTTTGTGAAAACCAGGCCCAATATAGAGTTGAGCTACATGAGGGGTTGAATAAGGCTCAATAGTAAGGTACAGAAAGAGCCTGAAGTTTGCTTTTTAAAGTCTGCGTTGTGCTTTTTCATCTGCCATGGCAACGCCTTGCATCACAATGATGATGTCATGAAGGATATTGTTCACGAAATGATAAGAACAGCCAAAATCGATTCATTTGAACTTGGTCGCTTTTCCAGTAGCCAACTTTTTACTAGTAATTCAGATAGGCCTATTGCCTAAACATATCTGGATCAGGATTCTCACTTGATTAATTGTAAGTAGCTGGGAAGAAAACGTGTGCACATTGTAAAGAGATGCATTATTATTTGGTTAGCAACACCCACTTACTACAACGTTGTGTATTTTCCAGAGTTATTGTTAGCTAAGAGGAAGACATGGAGGGTTCAACGCTGACACAGAGGAGGGGTGAGTGTCGGTTGGAGGAAAGGGCGATCTAGACAGACTACGTGATGGAGCTGGGAGCCAGGTTGGCTCTGGTTTTGCAGATCCAGAAGGATCAGGAGAAGAAGATGAAGAGGATTTGGTTCAAGACGAGGAAAATGCCAAGACTGATTGAGGAGGTAACAAGACCAACTTTGACAAAGTCGACAAGAGTTCTGTTTAACAATATTAATTAAAGCAAATATAAGTTATTGTAAGGGCAAAATGTTCCATATGCCATGGAATGTAAGCTAACAATGTTTTGTCCTTATTTCTTTTTGTATTAGGCTACACCATGGCAATGCTTATAACTGTTCTTGTCTAAATGTGTTGTATCGTGTCTGTCTGTTTCAGTGAATTTATGTCCTCAGTTCTTATGGTTGTCTGGTCATAAAAAATAAACAACCATTCTATCATAGACGCTCATATCAGGATTACGTGGTTGTCTCACCTAGCTACCTTAAGTTGAATGCACTAACTAACTATAAGTCGTTCTGGATAAAAGCGTCTGATAAATGGCTAAAATGTCAAATGTTATGCTGGGTGTGGGGCATGTATTTTTACACTTAGCTGGCCCATTGGCTAGGGGACCAAGGGTTGGGACAGACTGGTGCAGAGCATCTTAGAGGACACTATATATATATATGTATATGTGATGTATAAGTAAGTAGTGCTGACTCATACAATATGTATGTATGTACTGAATGTGATCACTTTCATCATGTCTGTTTCTTTTCTCACGCAGAATGTGTGAGATGTGAGCAACTGTCCTCTCACTGAGTTCATGGCTCCCAGTATTGACTCCCTTCCACCACTGGCTTTCACCAATCAGAGGCCTATACCTACCATGTTGCATCCCCCCTCTCCATTTGCCATACGCTCTCAGGATGCACAGCGGTTCATTGTATTTTCATACTTTGTCCCTGAAACCTGCCAGTCTGCTGAATGCCCAGTTGCCACAGAGGCCACTGCAGATGTATCTACAGGTATACGAGAGGACCTATGGACAGATATACATCTTTCCTCAATGCTGCATCGATACCTGCCACACTTCTTTGACGAAGACTCCATGCAGCCACATCAGGCAGTAGAGGGCACCACTGAGGTCTCAGTTGCTCCAGTGGCAATATCTAATGTTGAGGAAGAGGACAGATTCTATCATTACTCCCTCCCACCCCTGGCTCAGCGGTTCATTGGCAATTCATTCAATTTCCTCGAAACCTCTAAGCCTGCTGTTTCAGCCACAGAGTGCCCAGTTGCCACAGAGACCACTGCTACCACAGCCACTGTCAAGGGAGAGAATCGATGGGCAGCTAGAAGTCTTCCTTCAGTGCTGCCTATATGCCTGCCAACAGTCTTTAACGATGACTTCATGCCATCAGAGCAGACAGTAGAGGATACCTATGAGGTCTCAGTTGCTACAGAGACCACTGCAGGCACAGCTACTGTTGATTTTGGAGTGTACAGATCAGCAGCTAAATGCCCTGTCCCAATGCTGCCTCCAAGTCTGCCACTTGTCCAGTGGCGGCTCCTGAAAAAATTCTCAGGAGGGGCAATTTTTCTGATGATTTAGGTGACCTACACACATTTAAAAAAAGATATGTCCAGCAACAACATGAAGACAGGGGCAGCATATAAGTCAATACCAGAAGCATTTATTGACTGATCTGGGGAGATGGATTCCAGTTTCTGTGACAGATTATAAATAATCTCTGATGCCTTTGTTATATTAGCTTTTGGTTGAATGTACTGTCGTAGTAAATATATAATGTTATAGCTTGGTCTGACTAAAATCTTGTGCATGACCCATTTTGTGTTGGGCGTTTGTTTCTGTTCCTATCCTATAACAATGGACAAAAGAGTCCTATCTTGTCAGCCTTGTCAGCAGGTGGCCAAGGAGTGGTGATCCTAGCTGACCTAAGACAGGACACTTTTACTTTACTCGCGTGCACGAACGAGTCCGTGCACGCGATTCCAGATATCTTTACCTCTGAATAAACTGCCTTTATTATACCATATCCACCCTGTCCAAAGTCTCTACTTGGTCTCAGTTCTCCAGTAAACTTGTGATTATCAACAGTACACAACGGTAACAAACAATTGGGGGAACTCACGGGGCAGATAGTAACCACTTAAAAGGAAGCGATTCCCAAACCTTCCATAACAAAGCCATCACCTACAGAGAGATGAACTTGGAGAAGAGTCCCCTAAGTAAGCTTGTCCTGGGCCTCTGTTCACAAACACAAACAGACCCCACACAGCCCCAGGACAACAACAACAACAACAACAACAACAACACAATTAGACCCAACCAAATCATGAGAAAACAAAAAGAGAATTACTTGACACATTGGAAAGAACAAACAAAAAAACAGAGCAAACTAGAATGCTATTTGGCCCTAAACAGAGAGTACACAGTGGCAGAATACCTGACCACTGTGACTGACCCAAACTTAAGGAAAGCTTTGACTATGTACAGACTCAGTGACCATAGCCTTGCTATTGAGAAAGGCCGCCGTAGGCAGACCTGGCTCTCAAGAGAAGACAGGCTATGTGCACACTGCCCACAAAATGAGGTGGAAACTGAGCTGCACTTCCTAACCTCCTGCCAAATGTATGACCATATTAGAGACACATATTTCCCTCAGATTACAGCGATCCACAAAGAATTCGAAAACAAACCCAATTTTGATAAACTCCCTTATCTACTGGGTGAAAAACCACAGTGTGCCATCACAGCTGCAAGATTTGTGACCTGTTGCCACAAGAAAAGGGCAACCAGTGAAGAACAAACACCATTGTAAATACAACCCATATTTATGTTTATTTATTTTCCCATTTGTACTTTAACTATTTGCACATTGTAACAACACTGTATATATACATAATATGACATTTGAAATGTCTTTATTCTTTTGAAACTTCTGAGTGTAATGTTTACTGTTAATATTTATTGTTTATTTCACTTTTGTTTACTATCTACTTCCCTTGCTTTGGCAATGTTAACACACGTTTCCCATGCCAATAAAGCCCTTAAATTGAATTGAATTGATAGTAAGGTCGCAATGACACAGAAAGCAGTTCAATGTCGGGGTACAGAGTCGCTCTCTTACCAGGATCGCGGTCCGCTCTGACCAGGGTGAAGGTGGCCGGCTCCACTTCTCTGTCCGGGACTCTGTCATCCAGCCAAGTCTCCCAGTTGTATTGGGATTACAGCTGCCTGCAGCGTTTTCATTATTTAGTCCGTTCGTAGCGGGTATGTACACGATCAACAAGATCAGTCCAAAACCGAAAGATCAGTTCAAAGCAGAATGTTTGCAGAATGTTTGTAAACTAAGTCTACAAATTAAAAACATAAAATAACGCCACACTGCAGGTCACAACAGAGACGCTGCTAGCCGCCATTGTCTTAGTTACGTTCATGGTTACGTCACGTATGACGAAAGCGCGTAAGTGCATGCCCACAGACACCCATAGAGAATGTATTGAAAGCTTTGAAATTTGAAAAAAATAGATTTTACATGACAGGCTATGAGAGACTTCTGGGCGATTTTCAACTTGACTGAAATCGCCCCAAAAACGGGCGGGGCCATTTGAAGCACGACTTTAGCCTGATTTGATATTTAGTGGCTGGCAGATCAGACGTGAACACTGATAACTACTGTTGCCGTGATATAATTGATTAGAAAAAAAATCCCTTCCTTTTCCCGTTTGGCAGTGCGTCGCCCATATCGCCCTATTGAACACACCGCCCATGCACTTGTCTTTGAAGTTGACTACAAACTGCCAGGGGAGGCAGTAGAGGACACCACCAAGTGTCCAGTTATCAGTGAAACAAACAATGATGTGTCCACTCACCTCAAAGAGGACATGGCAGCTGATCAAAGCCCTCCTGACCCTGCAGCACTGCCTCCAAGCTCGCCATGTATCCGAGACTCTGACCACAAACTGACAGAGGAGACAAAAGAGGATGCCACCGAGTCCTCCGTTACCACAGCGATCACTGCAGGCACATCCATTGTCCAGGGAGAGAACCTGTTGGGTGATAAAAGCCCGGCTCCAATGCTGCCTTCAAAGTTGCCACACATTCTAGACAATGGCCACAAGCAGCCAGAAGAGGCAGTAGAGGACACCACCAAGAGTCAAGTGTCCAGGGAAGCGGCCGTTTCCGTCTCCACTGTCCACACTCTGCCAGGGGAGTTAGTAGAGGACACCAACAAGTGTCCAGTTGCCAGGGAAGCAGCCGTTTCTGTGTCCACTGTCCACACGGAGGAGTGTTTGGCTGATAAAAGTCCTCCTGCACCTGAAACACTGCCTCTAATCCTGACCTGCACCCACAACAATGACCACAAACCGCTTAGGAAGACAGTTGTGTGCACTACAAAGTGCTCAGTCGACACAGAGGCAACTGTTGCTATTTACACCTGGGATGATAAAAGTCCTCCAGGTCTGCAATGCATTCACAACAACAATGACCACAAGCAGCCAGAGGAGACAGTTGAGGACACCACATAGTGCTCAGTTAACACAGAGGCAAGTGCAGTTGCATCCACTGTCAAGAGAGAGGAACTGATGAGTGATAAAAGCCCTGTCCTAGCACTTCCTCCAAGCCTGGCATGCATCCATGACAAGGACCACAAGCAGCCAGAGCAGAAAGGGAAGGGCACTAGTGAAGAGGTGGATCGCTGCCCTCATGCTCACCAGCTGGTCCCAGATGCTAACTTAACTCTGGCAACCCCTCTGCTCTGCATGGCCACTAAGACGCCTGTTAGAGTGAGAGCCTCCATATGCAGGTCAGAGGATGAGGAACCCAGGCCCTGGACGCTGAAAAAGGCAAAGGTAGGTGTCCTATTTTACACTTCTACTCTACAGGGTTGACGGTCTGTTCCATTTCAATTCAAAGCATTGAATTAAGTACTTCCTGAATTGACTGGAATTGAAATTGAATTGACCCCAACCCTGCTAATCTATGCTCATAGTATAAAACATCACCCCTTACTAGGGTTAACATTTGTATTACGTTTGGTGTGGACCCAGGAAGAACATCTATGGCTATTACAAAATCGGTTTGGGATACAAATAAACAAGTTACCTCAATTACTGTCCTCTAAATTGTGTGCCCCATGAGGCCATCAATGTATGTTGATCACTCAAATGTGTATTGAATGTGCCACATTGGAACAATATTACATCTAGAGTCAATGTCTTCCTGTTAGGATTATTGGACAGGCATTGACATTGAGAGTGAAGAGAGGAGCGTCAAGGAGGAGGTGAGCCCGAGGGAGGGTTTGAAGAGTGAGGCGGACCGTGCCCATTCCAAGAGCTCCAATGGGACGGTTTCATCAGAGAGAGCAGAGACCATCCTGGGAAGAGTGGGCTTTCTGGCCATGAACCTCAAGCAGAAAGTCACATTTTTAAAGATGGAGGAAAAAGAGAAAAATAAGGAACTGAATAAGAAGTTGAAAGATGACGAGAAAGAGAGAAAGGTCTCTTGCCTGGAGGTTGTCGGGAGAGGTTGTGTTTTCTCTAGCAGGAGATAAGCTGGCTTCTTATATGTTGTTGAGTAAAGCTTAAACCATGTATTTAGATTGTATGTAGGTATTGTAGTCAGGTATTATAGGTAGTTTACTTAGGTAGTTATTGTAGGTTATTGTAGGTAATTATTGTAGGTAAGTATTCTATTCGGTGGACCCCGGCGAAGCACGAGTGCTAGCTAACCCACCACTTGGACCAACAAAGCTAGCTAGCTAGTGGGTAGCTACTGGTAACTTTTAGCAACTGTGGTTAGTTGTTTCCAATGTTATTTCACGCTTAAGAGAACCTGTAATTGAGCCAGCTAGCTACCGACCATTCAGCTGTTCTTCTAACCTCATTATCCGAGGCATTAACGTTAGATGGTTGGTGGCTGCTGTACTTAATTACAGCTACTGATTGCAGCCTGCCACCCAGTTAGCTGGCAAAATATGATTAGACAAATAATAATATTTATTTGAATGATACAGTATGTTACTAAATTGAAATTAAAATGAAATGTTTTTGTAATTATAACATTTTACGAAATGTAAAAAGAAAACTTTAAAAAATAATAATAATAACAAAAGCAAGGTAAAAAGAAAAGGAAACCGATCCAGATTCCTATTACCAGTGTAAAAACAAAGGGGGGAGGTGTCAATGTAAATAGTCCGGGTGGCCATTTGATGAATTGTTCAGCAGTCTTATGAATTGGGGATAGAAGCTGTTAAGGAGCCTTTTGGACCTAGACTTGGCACTCTGGTACCGCTTGCTGTGCGGTAGCAGAGAGAACAGTCTATGACTTGGGTGACTGGAGTCTTTGTCAATTTTTTGGGCCTCCCTCTTACACCTCCAAGTATATAGGTCCTGGATGGCAGGAAGCTTGGCTCCAGTGATGTACTGGGCCGTACGCACTACCCTCTGTAGCGCCTTACGGTCGGATGCCGAGCAGTTGCCATGCCAGGCGGTGATGCAACTGGTCAGGAAGCTCTCGATGGTGCAGCTGTAGAACTTTTTGAGGATCTTGGGACCAATGCCAAATCTTTTCAGTCTCCTGAGGTGGAAAAGGCGTTGTCTTGCCCTCTTCACGACTGTCTTGGTGTGTTTGAACCATGACAGTTTGTTGGTGATATGGACACCAAGGAACTTGAAACTCTCGACCTGCTCCACTACAGCCCCGTCGATGTGAATGGGGCGTGTTCCCAGTCCCTGTCCCTGAAAATCCTCCCCGGAGCATGATGCTGCCACCACCATGCTTCACCGTAGGGATGGTGCCAGGTTTCCTCCAAACGTGATCTCATCCCAGGTAAGAGGGGGAGTGGCAGCAGCAGCAGGTTCTCCCCATGTGAGCTGAGTCCAGTGGACCAGTCCTGTATCCCCCCACCCAGACAGCGACAGTGGTCTAAACCATGGCTAGCTATCCACAATCTGGCTCGACTAAACAAGGTTTACCAAGAGGGAAGGAGGGAGAGGAAGGTAGAGGAAGAGAAAGAGGGAGGAGAGGAAGGAGGAAAGGGAGAAAATGACTGTAAGAAGGACTGTAAGACTGTAAGAAGGAAAGGAGGGAGAAGGCCGAGCAAGAGGAAGAGGAAGAGGTGGAAGATAACAAGGAGAGTTGATCTGTCCATCACTACCATAAGGAGATCTCTTCTGGGGCCTCTTGTTCTCTCCTCTTTCCCACAGAGGAGCACCTTTCGCAGGCAGCCCAGAGCAGACTCTCCGCTGAGAGAAGGCTAGCCCCTGGAGGTTTCACCTTGGATTTATACAGAGAACCCCCCAGTACTCAAACTGCTTTACATTGTAGAGGGTGATCTAATCTCATTGGAGGCGACCCAATGACCCAGAAATGCTCCATGGACAGACTTCCTCCCTGCTCCCCGTCTCGCTGGCAGGGGGCTCGTAGGAACACCCTCCCTATCTTGACTCCAGCAACACCCCTTCTTCACCTGCCCCCCTTATCATGTTATGAGTCTCACCTACAGGTCCCGCCCCCTGGCCTACCTGTTGCAGGTGTAAGTATGGTGTGTCGGACACAGCTGTCCTCCCCCTCCTTCCCTCTTTCTCCCACTCCCCCCATCTCTCGCGCTCTCTCCTCCTCCCCCTCTCTTCCCTTTAAAGCAATAGTTTAAACCTACACACTTCCTTAAACCTAAAATAAGTCAAGAAGTAATTTTGTGTGGAAGTCAAACATTTGTTCAGAACGACAAAATCGAGACCTTTACATAGCCCATCTCTCATTGTCTATAGGAGTGATGTACACTGGTCAAATTGCCCAAATGTTAATTTAGACATTCACAAATTTTACAGATTTTGACTCTCACTAATGTCATGAAATGTTTGGCAAAGTAGTAAAGAAGGTTGTATTATACTTTTCTTGTGTACTAGATCATATGGTTTGGAAAGTGTTTTTTTTCTCAGACATAAATGAACAATTCCAGGTGAAAGCTAAAGGTCGTAGCTTCCTGGGGGGAGGGACACCACTACATTAATAAAATATTTCCCTCTTGCTAGATTGATGACTAAAGCCCTAGTGAAACAGTGCAAAATGGTTGTCAGCTCAACTGGTTAAATACAAGACCTGTTCATTGTGAAATGTATGTGTTCAAGTCTAATAATTTTGCTCTATATATTTTCTACTCTGTATGTAATTTTATCTGTTTAAGCTGTTTGGATTGTTAATTGATATAACACAGGGCACCATTGAAAAAGAGACACTGGTCTCAATTGGGATTCCCTGTATAAATAAAGAGGAATATGATAGAGGGAATATGATAGCGAGTATTATGATGGAGTGGAATATGATGGAGAGAAATATAATAGAGAGAATATGATGGAGGGAATATGATAGAGGAATTTGATGGAGGGGAATATGATAGAGAATGAATGGAGGAATGTGTGACGCTCTTGAGCAACAAAGGTTGTATGTTTGGTTATATCAACTGGAAAGACACGGATAAGAAAATGTTCAAACATAATTTTAAACAATACTTTTCTATAGTCAGCTGATATTGATTTCTTTATTTAATTATTTATTAAACTTAAATGCTAAACATCAATGACACCTACTCTTCAATTACATTTTTTGGGCCTATATAATTACACATCCAGCTAATTTTATCCCTCTATGAGCATGCGTACCGTAAAGATACCGTAAGGATCACTCGACTGCAACAGCTCTCGTTGATTTAATCGATCAATGGCTCAGATCACTTGACCAAGATAAACTTGTGGATGAGCTGCTTCTTGATTTTAGTGCTGCAGTTGACCTTGTTGATCATATAGCTAATAGCTGAGGCCATTGAAGAGAGAGGTTTTCTTGAACCCTCATTTCTTTTTTGGAACTTTGTTACTGAGGTGACATAGACTATGGAAGACTTGTTTTACTGTAGTAAGGTAGCCTATGTATTTCATTGATGATGATGATGATGATGATGAAAAATATTGGCATTAGTGGTAGGCTGAGATCGAACAAACAACCTAAGTAAGCCTGGCTGCTATTTATGATATCTAAAACATATAGACTTTTAATTAGGCAAAACACATGTCGTTTGAATGGTCAACCATTTTACATGAGTTACAGCATTTTATTTTAATAAAAAATTAGGTTATATGGATTCATTGTATATATTAGGTATGACTGTGCTGCATAGGTACAAAAAATCTAAAATAAATAAACTAAATTGTGCCAGCATTTGATAACACATGAAAGCTGCTGTGGGTAACCATGGCAATGGGGACTCCATTGTGACATCACAAGATTCCGATTCTGGAAGGTTACCTGTTGCACAGACAAACTGAACAGTGCAAAGAGACTGATTCAATTAACCACTGACAAATTATTAATGTCCTATTTCATTAGTGAGGGAACACACTGCTTACTTCAGAGGTAGGTTGTAATATAACTTATTGTGAATGTGTTTCAGTAGTATAACTTATTTTCAAATTACTTGTGTATGAATGTGACATTTTAAGTAGACCTAACATGACTAGTGAAACTGTTGAAGAGAGATAGTTTGCTTGAGTCCTCTTTTTGTGAGAAAATGCTTCATCCTGACACCTGAGATGTCATGTTACAATTGTAGTGAGCCAGCCTAATGGCTAATGCATTCTATTGATGACAGAAAAAAAACCTCTCTCTGTGTTAATCACCAACATATGTTGTAATCAATTATCTCAATAAATATGTACCAAAAGAGTAGGTTGTGTAAAAAAACAAGTACGCCTACCTAATTTGTATCTGATTCATTTCTAATAAGAATAATATGTTCTTAATTGAATGGACATCCATTTCAAATGGTTGAATTGATAGACCTCTTTAAATTGAGGTGCACTCAATGGCACTCAAAGAGAAGACTGGCATTTTTACCTCCTTGGTTTTTAAAATAGATGAAACTGTACAAGTTAGGTCCTGCATGGATATAGAGTCATTTTCTACCCAAAACACAGTGTTTTCAATGATATGATGGAAGTGATTAGTGTGGTTTGTGAGAACCAGGCCCAATATGGAGTAGAGCTACATGAGGGGTTGAATAAGGCTCAATAGTAAGGTACAGAAAGACCCTGAAGTTTGCTTTTTAAAGTCTGTGTTGTGCTTTTTCATCTGCCATGGCAACGCCTTGCATCACAATGATGATGTCATGAAGGATATTGTTCACGAAATGATAAGAACAGCCAAAATCGATTCATTTGAACTTGGTCGCTTTTCCAGTAGCCAACTTTTTACTAGTAATTCAGATAGGCCTATTGCCTAAACATATCTGGATCAGGATTCTCACTTGATTAATTGTAAGTAGCTGGGAAGAAAACGTGTGCACATTGTAAAGAGATGCATTATTATTTGGTTAGCAACACCCACTTACTACAACGTTGTGTATTTTCCAGAGTTATTGTTAGCTAAGAGGAAGACATGGAGGGTTCAACGCTGACACAGAGGAGGGGTGAGTGTCGGTTGGAGGAAAGGGCGATCTAGACAGACTACGTGATGGAGCTGGGAGCCAGGTTGGCTCTGGTTTTGCAGATCCAGAAGGATCAGGAGAAGAAGATGAAGAGGATTTGGTTCAAGACGAGGAAAATGCCAAGACTGATTGAGGAGGTAACAAGACCAACTTTGACAAAGTCGACAAGAGTTCTGTTTAACAATATTAATTAAAGCAAATATAAGTTATTGTAAGGGCAAAATGTTCCATATGCCATGGAATGTAAGCTAACAATGTTTTGTCCTTATTTCTTTTTGTATTAGGCTACACCATGGCAATGCTTATAACTGTTCTTGTCTAAATGTGTTGTATCGTGTCTGTCTGTTTCATTGAATTTATGTCCTCAGTTCTTATGGTTGTCTGGTCATAAGAAATAAATAACCGTTCTATCATAGACGCTCATATCAGGATTACGTGGTTGTCTCACCTAGCTACCTTAAGTTGAATGCACTAACTAACTATAAGTCATTCTGGATAAAAGCGTCTGATAAATGGCTAAAATGTCAAATGTTATGCTGGGTGTGGGGCATGTATTTTTACACTTAGCTGGCCCATTGGCTAGGGGACCAAGGGTTGGGACAGACTGGTGCAGAGCATCTTAGAGGACACTATATATATATATATATATATATATATATATATATATGATGTATAAGTAAGTAGTGCTGACTCATACAGTATGTATGTATGTACTGAATGTGATCACTTTCATCATGTCTGTTTCTTTTCTCACGCAGAATGTGTGAGATGTGAGCAACTGTCCTCTCACTGAGTTCATGGCTCCCTGTATTGACTCCCTCCCACCACTGGCTTTCACCAATCAGAGGCCTATACCTACCATGTTGCATCCCCCCTCTCCATTTGCCATACGCGCTCAGGATGCACAGCGGTTCATTGTATTTTCATACTTTGTCCCTGAAACCTGCCAGTCTGCTGAATGCCCAGTTGCCACAGAGGCCACTGCAGATGTATCTACAGGTATACGAGAGGACCTATGGACAGATATACATCTTTCCTCAATGCTGCATCGATACCTGCCACACTTCTTTGACGAAGACTCCATGCAGCCACATCAGGCAGTAGAGGGCACCACTGAGGTCTCAGTTGCTCCAGTGGCAATATCTAATGTTGAGGAAGAGGACATATTCTATCATTACTCCCTCCCACCCCTGGCTCAGCGGTTCATTGGCAATTCATTCAATTTCCTCGAAACCTCTAAGCCTGCTGTTTCAGCCACAGAGTGCCCAGTTGCCACAGAGACCACTGCTACCACAGCCACTGTCAAGGGAGAGAATCGATGGGCAGCTAGAAGTCTTCCTTCAGTGCTGCCTACATGCCTGCCAACAGTCTTTGACGATGACTTCATGCCATCAGAGCAGACAGTAGAGGATACCTATGAGGTCTCAGTTGCTACAGAGACCACTGCAGGCACAGCTACTGTTGATTTTGGAGTGTACAGATCAGCAGCTAAATGCCCTGTCCCAATGCTGCCTCCAAGTCTGCCACTTGTCTTTGAAGTTGACTACAAACTGCCAGGGGAGGCAGTAGAGGACACCACCAAGTGTCCAGTTATCAGTGAAACAAACAATGATGTGTCCACTCACCTCAAAGAGGACATGGCAGCTGATCAAAGCCCTCCTGACCCTGCAGCACTGCCTCCAAGCTCGCCATGTATCCGAGACTCTGACCACAAACTGACAGAGGAGACAAAAGAGGATGCCACCGAGTCCTCCGTTACCACAGCGATCACTGCAGGCACATCCATTGTCCAGGGAGAGAACCTGTTGGGTGATAAAAGCCCGGCTCCAATGCTGCCTTCAAAGTTGCCACACATTCTAGACAATGGCCACAAGCAGCCAGAGGAGGCAGTAGAGGACACCACCAAGAGTCAAGTGTCCAGGGAAACGGCCGTTTCCGTCTCCACTGTCCACACTCTGCCAGGGGAGGCAGTAGAGGACACCAACAAGTGTCCAGTTGCCAGGGAAGCAGCCGTTTCTGTGTCCACTGTCCACACGGAGGAGTGTTTGGCTGATAAAAGTCCTCCTGCACCTGCAACACTGCCTCTAATCCTGACCTGCACCCACAACAATGACCACAAACCGCTATGGAAGACAGTTGAGTGCACTACAAAGTGCTCAGTCGACACAGAGGAAACTGTTGCTATTTACACCTGGGATGATAAAAGTCCTCCAGGTCTGCAATGCATTCACAACAACAATGACCACAAGCAGCCAGAGGAGACAGTTGAGGACACCACATAGTGCTCAGTTAACACAGAGGCAAGTGCAGTTGCATCCACTGTCAAGAGAGAGGAACTGATGAGTGATAAAAGCCCTGTCCTAGCACTTCCTCCAAGCCTGGCATGCATCCATGACAAGGACCACAAGCAGCCAGAGCAGAAAGGGAAGGGCACTAGTGAAGAGGTGGATCGCTGCCCTCATGCTCACCAGCTGGTCCCAGATGCTAACTTAACTCTGGCAACCCCTCTGCTCTGCATGGCCACTAAGACGCCTGTTAGAGTGAGAGCCTCCATATGCAGGTCAGAGGATGAGGAACCCAGGCCCTGGACGCTGAAAAAGGCAAAGGTAGGTGTCCTATTTTACACTTCTACTCTACAGGGTTGGGGGTCTGTTCCATTTCAATTCAAAGCATTGAATTAAGTACTTCCTGAATTGACTGGAATAGAAATTGAATTGACCCCAACCCTGCTAATCTATGCTCATAGTATAAAACATCACCCCTTACTAGGGTTAACATTTGTATTACGTTTGGTGTGGACCCAGGAAGAACATCTATGGCTATTACAAAATCGGTTTGGGATACAAATAAACAAGTTACCTCAATTACTGCCCTCTAAATTGTGTGCCCCATGAGGCCATCAATGTATGTTGATCACTCAAATGTGTATTGAATGTGCCACATTGGAACAATATTACATCTAGAGTCAATGTCTTCCTGTTAGGATTATTGGACAGGCATTGACATTGAGAGTGAAGAGAGGAGCGTCAAGGAGGAGGTGAGCCCGAGGGAGGGTTTGAAGAGTGAGGCGGACCGTGCCCATTCCAAGAGCTCCAATGGGACGGTTTCATCAGAGAGAGCAGAGACCATCCTGGGAAGAGTGGGCTTTCTGGCCATGAACCTCAAGCAGAAAGTCAAATTTTTAAAGATGGAGGAAAAAGAGAAAAATAAGGAACTGAATAAGAAGTTGAAAGATGACGAGAAAGAGAGAAAGGTCTCTTGCCTCGAGGTTGTCGGGAGAGGTTGTGTTTTCTCTAGCAGGAGATAAGCTGGCTTCTTATATGTTGTTGAGTAAAGCTTAAACCATGTATTTAGATTGTATGTAGGTATTGTAGTCAGGTATTATAGGTAGTTTACTTAGGTAGTTATTGTAGGTTATTGTAGGTAATTATTGTAGGTAAGTATTCTATTCGGTGGACCCCGGCGAAGCACGAGTGCTAGCTAACCCACCACTTGGACCAACAAAGCTAGCTAGCTAGTGGGTAGCTACTGGTAACTTTTAGCAACTGTGGTTAGTTGTTTCCAATGTTATTTCACGCTTAAGAGTACCTGTAATTGAGCCAGCTAGCTACCGACCATTCAGCTGTTCTTCTAACCTCATTATCCGAGGCATTAACGTTAGATGGTTGGTGGCTGCTGTACTTAATTACAGCTACTGATTGCAGACTGCCACCCAGTAAGCTGGCAAAATATGATTAGACAAATAATAATATTTATTTGAATGATACAGTATGTTACTAAATTGAAATTAAAATGAAATGTTTTTGTAATTATAACATTTTACGAAATGTAAAAATAAAACTTAAAAAAATAATAATAATAACAAAAGCAAGGTAAAAAGAAAAGGAAACCGATCCAGATTCCTATTACCAGTGTAAAAACAAAGGGAGGAGGTGTCAATGTAAATAGTCCGGGTGGCCATTTGATTAATTGTTCAGCAGTCTTATGAATTGGGGATAGAAGCTGTTAAGGAGCCTTTTGGACCTAGACTTGGCACTCTGGTACCGCTTGCTGTGCGGTAGCAGAGAGAACAGTCTATGACTTGGGTGACTGGAGTCTTTGTCAATTTTTTGGGCCTCCCTCTTACACCTCCAAGTATATAGGTCCTGGATGGCAGGAAGCTTGGCTCCAGTGATGTACTGGGCCGTACGCACTACCCTCTGTAGCGCCTTACGGTCGGATGCCGAGCAGTTGCCATACCAGGCGGTGATGCAACTGGTCAGGAAGCTCTCGATGGTGCAGCTGTAGAACTTTTTGAGGATCTTGGGACCAATGCCAAATCTTTTCAGTCTCCTGTGGTGGAAAAGGCGTTGTCGTGCCCTCTTCACGACTGTCTTGGTGTGTTTGAACCATGATAGTTTGTTGGTGATGTGGACACCAAGGAACTTGAAACTCTCGACCTGCTCCACTACAGCCCCGTCGATGTGAATGGGGCGTGTTCCCAGTCCCTGTCCCTGAAAATCCTCCCCGGAGCATGATGCTGCCACCACCATGCTTCACCGTAGGGATGGTGCCAGGTTTCCTCCAAACGTGATCTCATCCCAGTTAAGAAGGGGAGTGGCAGCAGCAGCAGGTTCTCCCCATGTGAGCTGAGTCCAGTGGACCAGTCCTGTATCCCCCCACCCAGACAGCGACAGTGGTCTAAACCATGGCTAGCTATCCACAATCTGGCTCGACTAAACAAGGTTTACCAAGAGGGAAGGAGGGAGAGGAAGGTAGAGGAAGAGAAAGAGGGAGGAGAGGAAGGAGGAAAGGGAGAAAATGACTGTAAGAATGACTGTAAGACTGTAAGAAGGAAAGGAGGGAGAAGGCCGAGCAAGAGGAAGAGGAAGAGGTGGAAGATAACAAGGAGAGTTGATCTGTCCATCACTACCATAAGGAGATCTCTTCTGGGGCCTCTTGTTCTCTCCTCTTTCCCACAGAGGAGCACCTTTCGCAGGCAGCCCAGAGCAGACTCTCCGCTGAGAGAAGGCTAGCCCCTGGAGGTTTCACCTTGGATTTATACAGAGAACCCCCCAGTACTCAAACTGCTTTACATTGTAGAGGGTGATCTAATCTCATTGGAGGCGACCCAATGACCCAGAAATGCTCCATGGACAGACTTCCTCCCTGCTCCCCGTCTCGCTGGCAGGGGGCTCGTAGGAACACCCTCCCTTCCTTGACTCCAGCAACACCCCTTCTTCACCTGCCCCCCTTATCATGTTATGAGTCTCACCTACAGGTCCCGCCCCCTGGCCTACCTGTTGCAGGTGTAAGTATGGTGTGTCGGACACAGCTGCCCTCCACCTCCTCCCCCTCCTCCCCCTCCTCCCCCTCCTTCCCTCTTTCTCCCACTCCCCCCATCTCTCGCGCTCTCTCCTCCTCCCCCTCTCTTCCCTTTAAAGCAATAGTTTAAACCTACACACTTCCTTAAACCTAAAATAAGTCAAGAAGTAATTTTGTGTGGAAGTCAAACATTTGTTCAGAACGACAAAATCGAGACCTTTACATAGCCCATCTCTCATTGTCTATAGGAGTGATGTACACTGGTCAAATTGCCCAAATGTTAATTTAGACATTCACAAATTTTACAGATTTTGACTCTCACTAATGTCATGAAATGTTTGGCAAAGTAGTAAAGAAGGTTGTATTATACTTTTCTTGTGTACTAGATCATATGGTTTGGAAAGTGTTTTTTTTCTCAGACATAAATGAACAATTCCAGGTGAAAGCTAAAGGTCGTAGCTTCCTGGGGGAGGGACACCACTACATTAATAAAATATTTCCCTCTTGCTAGATTGATGACTAAAGCCCTAGTGAAACAGTGCAAAATGGTTGTCAGCTCAACTGGTTAAATACAAGACCTGTTCATTGTGAAATGTATGTGTTCAAGTCTAATAATTTTGCTCTATATATTTTCTACTCTGTATGTAATTTTATCTGTTTAAGCTGTTTGGATTGTTAATTGATATAACACAGGGCACCATTGAAAAAGAGACACTGGTATCAATTGGGATTCCCTGAAAAAATAAAGAGGAATATGATAGAGGGAATATGATAGCGAGTATTATGATGGAGTGGAATATGATGGAGAGAAATATAATAGAGAGAATATGATGGAGGGAATATGATAGAGGAATTTGATGGAGGGGAATATGATAGAGAATGAATGGAGGAATGTGTGACGCTCTTGAGCAACAAAGGTTGTCTGTTTGGTTATATCAACTGGAAAGACACGGATAAGAAAATGTTCAAACATAATTTTAAACAATACTTTTCTATAGTCAGCTGATATTGATTTCTTTATTTAATTATTTATTAAACTTAAATGCTAAACATCAATGACACCTACTCTTCAATTACATTTTTTGGGCCTATATAATTACACATCCAGCTAATTTTATCCCTCTATGAGCATGCGTACCGTAAAGATACCGTAAGGATCACTCGACTGCAACAGCTCTCGTTGATTTAATCGATCAATGGCTCAGATCACTTGACCAAGATAAACTTGTGGATGAGCTGCTTCTTGATTTTAGTGCTGCAGTTGACCTTGTTGATCATATGGCTAATAGCTGAGGCCATTGAAGAGAGATGTTTTCTTGAACCCTCATTTCTTTTTTGGAACTTTGTTACTGAGGTGACATAGACTATGGAAGACTTGTTTTACTGTAGTAAGGTAGCCTATGTATTTCATTGATGATGATGATGATGATGATGATGAAAAATATTGGCATTAGTGGTAGGCTGAGATCGAACAAACAACCTAAGTAAGCCTGGCTGCTATTTATGATATCTAAAACATATAGACTTTTAATTAGGCAAAACACATGTCGTTTGAATGGTCAACCATTTTACATGAGTTACAGCATTTTATTCTAATAAAAAATTAGGTTATATGGATTCATTGTATATATTAGGTATGACTGTGCTGCATAGGTACAAAAAATCTAAAATAAATAAACTAAATTGTGCCAGCATTTGATAACACATGAAAGCTGCTGTGGGTAACCATGGCAATGGGGACTCCATTGTGACATCACAAGATTCCGATTCTGGAAGGTTACCTGTTGCACAGACAAACTGAACAGTGCAAAGAGACTGATTCAACTAACCACTGACAAATTATTAATGTCCTATTTCATTAGTGAGAGAACACACTGCTTACTTCAGAGGTAGGTTGTAATATAACTTATTGTGAATGTGTTTCAGTAGTATAACTTATTTTCAAATTACTTGTGTATGAATGTGACATTTTAAGTAGACCTAACATGACTAGTGAAACTGTTGAAGAGAGATAGTTTGCTTGAGTCCTCTTTTTGTGAGAAAATGCTTCATCCTGACACCTGAGATGTCATGTTACAATTGTAGTGAGCCAGCCTAATGGCTAATGCATTCTATTGATGACAGAAAAAAAACCTCTCTCTGTGTTAATCACCAACATATGTTGTAATCAATTATCTCAATAAATATGTACCAAAAGAGTAGGTTGTGTAAAAAAAACAAGTACGCCTACCTAATTTGTAGCTGATTCATTTCTAATAAGAATAATATGTTCTTAATTGAATGGACATCCATTTCAAATGGTTGAATTGATAGACCTCTTTAAATTGAGGTGCACTCAAGGGCACTCAAAGAGAAGACTGGCATTTTTACTTTCTTGGTTTTTAAAATAGATGAAACTGTACAAGTTAGGTCCTGCATGGATATAGAGTCATTTTCTACCCAAAACAAAGTGTTTTCAATGATATGATGGAAGTGATTAGTGTGGTTTGTGAGAACCAGGCCTAATATGGAGTAGAGCTACATGAGGGGTTGAATAAGGCTCAATAGTAAGGTACAGAAAGACCCTGAAGTTTGCTTTTTAAAGTCTGTGTTGTGCTTTTTCATCTGCCATGGCAACGCCTTGCATCACAATGATGATGTCATGAAGGATATTGTTCACGAAATGATAAGAACAGCCAAAATCGATTCATTTGAACTTGGTCGCTTTTCCAGTAGCCAACTTTTTACTAGTAATTCAGATAGGCCTATTGCCTAAACATATCTGGATCAGGATTCTCACTTGATTAATTGTAAGTAGCTGGGAAGAAAACGTGTGCACATTGTAAAGAGATGCATTATTATTTGGTTAGCAACACCCACTTACTACAACGTTGTGTATTTTCCAGAGTTATTGTTAGCTAAGAGGAAGACATGGAGGGTTCAACGCTGACACAGAGGAGGGGTGAGTGTCGGTTGGAGGAAAGGGCGATCTAGACAGACTACGTGATGGAGCTGGGAGCCAGGTTGGCTCTGGTTTTGCAGATCCAGAAGGATCAGGAGAAGAAGATGAAGAGGATTTGGTTCAAGACGAGGAAAATGCCAAGACTGATTGAGGAGGTAACAAGACCAACTTTGACAAAGTCGACAAGAGTTCTGTTTAACAATATTAATTAAAGCAAATATAAGTTATTGTAAGGGCAAAATGTTCCATATGCCATGGAATGTAAGCTAACAATGTTTTGTCCTTATTTCTTTTTGTATTAGGCTACACCATGGCAATGCTTATAACTGTTCTTGTCTAAATGTGTTGTATCGTGTCTGTCTGTTTCAGTGAATTTATGTCCTCAGTTCTTATGGTTGTCTGGTCATAAAAAATAAACAACCGTTCTATCATAGACGCTCATATCAGGATTATGTGGTTGTCTCACCTAGCTACCTTAAGTTGAATGCACTAACTAACTATAAGTCGTTCTGGATAAAAGCGTCTGATAAATGGCTAAAATATCAAATGTTATGCTGGGTGTGGGGCATGTATTTTTACACTTAGCTGGCCCATTGGCTAGGGGACCAAGGTTTGGGACGGACTGGTGCAGAGCATCTTAGAGGACACTATATATATATATATATATATATATATATATGTATATATATATATATATATATATATGTGATGTATAAGTAAGTAGTGCTGACTCATACAGTATGTATGTATGTATGTACTGAATGTGATCACTTTCATCATGTCTGTTTCTTTTCTCACGCAGAATGTGTGAGATGTGAGCAACTGTCCTCTCACTGAGTTCATGGCTCCCTGTATTGACTCCCTCCCACCACTGGCTTTCACCAATCAGAGGCCTATACCTACCATGTTGCATCCCCCCTCTCCATTTGCCATACACGCTCAGGATGCACAGCGGTTCATTGTATTTTCATACTTTGTCCCTGAAACCTGCCAGTCTGCTGAATGCCCAGTTGCCACAGAGGCCACTGCAGACGTATCTACAGGTATACGAGAGGACCTATGGACAGATATACATCTTTCCTCAATGCTGCATCGATACCTGCCACACTTCTTTGACGAAGACTCCATGCAGCCACATCAGGCAGTAGAGGGCACCACTGAGGTCTCAGTTGCTCCAGTGGCAATATCTAATGTTGAGGAAGAGGACAGATTCTATCATTACTCCCTCCCACCCCTGGCTCAGCGGTTCATTGGCAATTCATTCAATTTCCTCGAAACCTCTAAGCCTGCTGTTTCAGCCACAGAGTGCCCAGTTGCCACAGAGACCACTGCTACCACAGCCACTGTCAAGGGAGAGAATCGATGGGCAGCTAGAAGTCTTCCTTCAGTGCTGCCTACATGCCTGCCAACAGTCTTTGACGATGACTTCATGCCATCAGAGCAGACAGTAGAGGATACCTATGAGGTCTCAGTTGCTACAGAGACCACTGCAGGCACAGCTACTGTTGATTTTGGAGTGTACATATCAGCAGCTAAATGCCCTGTCCCAATGCTGCCTCCAAGTCTGCCACTTGTCTTTGAAGTTGACTACAAACTGCCAGGGGAGGCAGTAGAGGACACCACCAAGTGTCCAGTTATCAGTGAAACAAACAATGATGTGTCCACTCACCTCAAAGAGGACATGGCAGCTGATCAAAGCCCTCCTGACCCTGCAGCACTGCCTCCAAGCTCGCCATGTATCCGAGACTCTGACCACAAACTGACAGAGGAGACAAAAGAGGATGCCACGAGTCCTCCGTTACCACAGCGATCACTGCAGGCACATCCATTGTCCAGGGAGAGAACCTTTTGGGTGATAAAAGCCCGGCTCCAATGCTGCCTTCAAAGTTGCCACACATTCTAGACAATGGCCACAAGCAGCCAGAGGAGGCAGTAGAGGACACCACCAAGAGTCAAGTGTCTAGGGAAGCGGCCGTTTCCGTCTCCACTGTCCACACTCTGCCAGGGGAGGCAGTAGAGGACACCAACAAGTGTCCAGTTGCCAGCGAAGCAGCCGTTTCTGTGTCCACTGTCCACACGGAGGAGTGTTTGGCTGATAAAAGTCCTCCTGCACCTGCAACACTGCCTCTAATCCTGACCTGCACCCACAACAATGACCACAAACCGCTATGGAAGACAGTTGAGTGCACTACAAAGTGCTCAGTCGACACAGAGGCAACTGTTGCTATTTACACCTGGGATGATAAAAGTCCTCCAGGTCTGCAATGCATTCACAACAACAATGACCACAAGCAGCCAGAGGAGACAGTTGAGGACACCACATAGTGCTCAGTTAACACAGAGGCAAGTGCAGTTGCATCCACTGTCAAGAGAGAGGAACTGATGAGTGATAAAAGCCCTGTCGTAGCACTTCCTCCAAGCTTGGCATGCATCCATGACAAGGACCACAAGCAGCCAGAGCAGAAAGGGAAGGGCACTAGTGAAGAGGTGGATCGCTGCCCTCATGCTCACCAGCTGGTCCCAGATGCTAACTTAACTCTGGCAACCCCTCTGCTCTGCATGGCCACTAAGACGCCTGTTAGAGTGAGAGCCTCCATATGCAGGTCAGAGGATGAGGAACCCAGGCCCTGGACGCTGAAAAAGGCAAAGGTAGGTGTCCTATTTTACACTTCTACTCTACAGGGTTGGGGGTCTGTTCCATTTCAATTCAAAGCATTGAATTAAGTACTTCCTGAATTGACTGGAATTGAAATTGAATTGACCCCAACCCTGCTAATCTATGCTCATAGTATAAAACATCACCCCTTACTAGGGTTAACATTTGTATTACGTTTGGTGTGGACCCAGGAAGAACATCTATGGCTATTACAAAATCAGTTTGGGATACAAATAAACAAGTTACCTCAATTACTGTCCTCTAAATTGTGTGCCCCATGAGGCCATCAATGTATGTTGATCACTCAAATGTGTATTGAATGTGCCACATTGGAACAATATTACATCTAGAGTCAATGTCTTCCTGTTAGGATTATTGGACAGGCATTGACATTGAGAGTGAAGAGAGGAGCGTCAAGGAGGAGGTGAGATCGAGGGAGGGTTTGAAGAGTGAGGCGGACCGTGCCCATTCCAAGAGCTCCAATGGGACGGTTTCATCAGAGAGAGCAGAGACCATCCTGGGAAGAGTGGGCTTTCTGGCCATGAACCTCAAGCAGAAAGTCACATTTTTAAAGATGGAGGAAAAAGAGAAAAATAAGGAACTGAATAAGAAGTTGAAAGATGACGAGAAAGAGAGAAAGGTCTCTTGCCTCGAGGTTGTCGGGAGAGGTTGTGTTTTCTCTAGCAGGAGATAAGCTGGCTTCTTATATGTTGTTGAGTAAAGCTTAAACCATGTATTTAGATTGTATGTAGGTATTGTAGTCAGGTATTATAGGTAGTTTACTTAGGTAGTTATTGTAGGTTATTGTAGGTAATTATTGTAGGTAAGTATTCTATTCGGTGGACCCCGGCGAAGCACGAGTGCTAGCTAACCCACCACTTGGACCAACAAAGCTAGCTAGCTAGTGGGTAGCTACTGGTAACTTTTAGCAACTGTGGTTAGTTGTTTCCAATGTTATTTCACGCTTAAGAGTACCTGTAATTGAGCCAGCTAGCTACCGACCATTCAGCTGTTCTTCTAACCTCATTATCCGAGGCATTAACGTTAGATGGTTGGTGGCTGCTGTACTTAATTACAGCTACTGATTGCAGCCTGCCACCCAGTTAGCTGGCAAAATATGATTAGACAAATAATAATATTTATTTGAATGATACAGTATGTTACTAAATTGAAATTAAAATGAAATGTTTTTGTAATTATAACATTTTACGAAATGTAAAAAGAAAACTTTAAAAAATAATAATAATAACAAAAGCAAGGTAAAAAGAAAAGGAAACCGATCCAGATTCCTATTACCAGTGTAAAAACAAAGGGGGGAGGTGTCAATGTAAATAGTCCGGGTGGCCATTTGATTAATTGTTCAGCAGTCTTATGAATTGGGGATAGAAGCTGTTAAGGGGCCTTTTGGACCTAGACTTGGCACTCTGGTACCGCTTGCTGTGCGGTAGCAGAGAGAACAGTCTATGACTTGGGTGACTGGAGTCTTTGTCAATTTTTTGGGCCTCCCTCTTACACCTCCAAGTATATAGGTCCTGGATGGCAGGAAGCTTGGCTCCAGTGATGTACTGGGCCGTACGCACTACCCTCTGTAGCGCCTTACGGTCGGATGCCGAGCAGTTGCCATACCAGGCGGTGATGCAACTGGTCAGGAAGCTCTCGATGGTGCAGCTGTAGAACTTTTTGAGGATCTTGGGACCAATGCCAAATCTTTTCAGTCTCCTGTGGTGGAAAAGGCGTTGTCGTGCCCTCTTCACGACTGTCTTGGTGTGTTTGAACCATGATAGTTTGTTGGTGATGTGGACACCAAGGAACTTGAAACTCTCGACCTGCTCCACTACAGCCCCGTCGATGTGAATGGGGCGTGTTCCCAGTCCCTGTCCCTGAAAATCCTCCCCGGAGCATGATGCTGCCACCACCATGCTTCACCGTAGGGATGGTGCCAGGTTTCCTCCAAACGTGATCTCATCCCAGGTAAGAGGGGGAGTGGCAGCAGCAGCAGGTTCTCCCCATGTGAGCTGAGTCCAGTGGACCAGTCCTGTATCCCCCCACCCAGACAGCGACAGTGGTCTAAACCATGGCTAGCTATCCACAATCTGGCTCGACTAAACAAGGTTTACCAAGAGGGAAGGAGGGAGAGGAAGGTAGAGGAAGAGAAAGAGGGAGGAGAGGAAGGAGGAAAGGGAGAAAATGACTGTAAGAAGGACTGTAAGACTGTAAGAAGGAAAGGAGGGAGAAGGCCGAGCAAGAGGAAGAGGAAGAGGTGGAAGATAACAAGGAGAGTTGATCTGTCCATCACTACCATAAGGAGATCTCTTCTGGGGCCTCTTGTTCTCTCCTCTTTCCCACAGAGGAGCACCTTTCGCAGGCAGCCCAGAGCAGACTCTCCGCTGAGAGAAGGCTAGCCCCTGGAGGTTTCACCTTGGATTTATACAGAGAACCCCCCAGTACTCAAACTGCTTTACATTGTAGAGGGTGATCTAATCTCATTGGAGGCGACCCAATGACCCAGAAATGCTCCATGGACAGACTTCCTCCCTGCTCCCCGTCTCGCTGGCAGGGGGCTCGTAGGAACACCCTCCCTTCCTTGACTCCAGCAACACCCCTTCTTCACCTGCCCCCCTTATCATGTTATGAGTCTCACCTACAGGTCCCGCCCCCTGGCCTACCTGTTGCAGGTGTAAGTATGGTGTGTCGGACACAGCTGCCCTCCACCTCCTCCCCCTCCTCCCCCTCCTTCCCTCTTTCTCCCACTCCCCCCATCTCTCACGCTCTCTCCTCCTCCCCCTCTCTTCCCTTTAAAGCAATAGTTTAAACCTACACACTTCCTTCAACCTAAAATAAGTCAAGAAGTAATTTTGTGTGAAAGTCAAACATTTGTTCAGAACGACAAAATCGAGACCTTTACATAGCCCATCTCTCATTGTCTATAGGAGTGATTTACACTGGTCAAATTGCCCAAATGTTAATTTAGACATTCACAAATTTTACAGATTTTGACTCTCACTAATGTCATGAAATGTTTGGCAAAGTAGTAAAGAAGGTTGTATTATACTTTTCTTGTGTACTAGATCATATGGTTTGGAAAGTGTTTTTTTTCTCAGACATAAATGAACAATTCCAGGTGAAAGCTAAAGGTCGTAGCTTCCTGGGGGGAGGGACACCACTACATTAATAAAATATTTCCCTCTTGCTAGATTGATGACTAAAGCCCTAGTGAAACAGTGCAAAATGGTTGTCAGCTCAACTGGTTAAATACAAGACCTGTTCATTGTGAAATGTATGTGTTCAAGTCTAATAATTTTGCTCTATATATTTTCTACTCTGTATGTAATTTTATCTGTTTAAGCTGTTTGGATTGTTAATTGATATAACACAGGGCACCATTGAAAAAGAGATACTGGTCTCAATTGGGATTCCCTGTAAAAATAAAGAGGAATATGATAGAGGGAATATGATAGCGAGTATTATGATGGAGTGGAATATGATGGAGAGAAATATAATAGAGAGAATATGATGGAGGGAATATGATAGAGGAATTTGATGGAGGGGAATATGATAGAGAATGAATGGAGGAATGTGTGACGCTCTTGAGCAACAAAGGTTGTCTGTTTGGTTATATCAACTGGAAAGACACGGATAAGAAAATGTTCAAACATAATTTTAAACAATACTTTTCTATAGTCAGCTGATATTGATTTCTTTATTTAATTATTTATTAAACTTAAATGCTAAACATCAATGACACCTACTCTTCAATTACATTTTTTGGGCCTATATAATTACACATCCAGCTAATTTTATCCCTCTATGAGCATGCGTACCGTAAAGATACCGTAAGGATCACTCGACTGCAACAGCTCTCGTTGATTTAATCGATCAATGGCTCAGATCACTTGACCAAGATAAACTTGTGGATGAGCTGCTTCTTGATTTTAGTGCTGCAGTTGACCTTGTTGGTCATATGGCTAATAGCTGAGGCCATTGAAGAGAGATGTTTTCTTGAACCCTCATTTCTTTTTTGGAACTTTGTTACTGAGGTGACATAGACTATGGAAGACTTGTTTTACTGTAGTAAGGTAGCCTATGTATTTCATTGATGATGATGATGATGATGATGATGAAAAATATTGGCATTAGTGGTAGGCTGAGATCGAACAAACAACCTAAGTAAGCCTGGCTGCTATTTATGATATCTAAAACATATAGACTTTTAATTAGGCAAAACACATGTCGTTTGAATGGTCAACCATTTTACATGAGTTACAGCATTTTATTTTAATAAAAAATTAGGTTATATGGATTCATTGTATATATTAGGTATGACTGTGCTGCATAGGTACAAAAAATCTAAAATAAATAAACTAAATTGTGCCAGCATTTGATAACACATGAAAGCTGCTGTGGGTAACCATGGCAATGGGGACTCCATTGTGACATCACAAGATTCCGATTCTGGAAGGTTACCTGTTGCACAGACAAACTGAACAGTGCAAAGAGACTGATTCAATTAACCACTGACAAATTATTAATGTCCTATTTCATTAGTGAGGGAACACACTGCTTACTTCAGAGGTAGGTTGTAATATAACTTATTGTGAATGTGTTTCAGTAGTATAACTTATTTTCAAATTACTTGTGAATGAATGTGACATTTTAAGTAGACCTAACATGACTAGTGAAACTGTTGAAGAGAGATAGTTTGCTTGAGTCCTCTTTTTGTGAGAAAATGCTTCATCCTGACACCTGAGATGTCATGTTACAATTGTAGTGAGCCAGCCTAATGGCTAATGCATTCTATTGATGACAGAAAAAAAACCTCTCTCTGTGTTAATCACCAACATATGTTGTAATCAATTATCTCAATAAATATGTACCAAAAGAGTAGGTTGTGTAAAAAAACAAGTACGCCTACCTAATTTGTAGCTGATTCATTTCTAATAAGAATAATATGTTCTTAATTGAATGGACATCCATTTCAAATGGTTGAATTGATAGACCTCTTTAAATTGAGGTGCACTCAAGGGCACTCAAAGAGAAGACTGGCATTTTTACCTCCTTGGTTTTTAAAATAGATGAAACTGTACAAGTTAGGTCCTGCATGGATATAGAGTCATTTTCTACCCAAAACACAGTGTTTTCAATGATATGATGGAAGTGATTAGTGTGGTTTGTGAGAACCAGGCCCAATATGGAGTAGAGCTACATGAGGGGTTGAATAAGGCTCAATAGTAAGGTACAGAAAGACCCTGAAGTTTGCTTTTTAAAGTCTGTGTTGTGCTTTTTCATCTGCCATGGCAACGCCTTGCATCACAATGATGATGTCATGAAGGATATTGTTCACAAAATGATAAGAACAGCCAAAATCGATTCATTTGAACTTGGTCGCTTTTCCAGTAGCCAACTTTTTACTAGTAATTCAGATAGGCCTATTGCCTAAACATATCTGGATCAGGATTCTCACTTGATTAATTGTAAGTAGCTGGGAAGAAAACGTGTGCACATTGTAAAGAGATGCATTATTATTTGGTTAGCAACACCCACTTACTACAACGTTGTGTATTTTCCAGAGTTATTGTTAGCTAAGAGGAAGACATGGAGGGTTCAACGCTGACACAGAGGAGGGGTGAGTGTCGGTTGGAGGAAAGGGCGATCTAGACAGACTACGTGATGGAGCTGGGAGCCAGGTTGGCTCTGGTTTTGCAGAATCAGAAGGATCAGGAGAAGAAGATGAAGAGGATTTGGTTCAAGACGAGGAAAATGCCAAGACTGATTGAGGAGGTAACAAGACCAACTTTGACAAAGTCGACAAGATTTCTGTTTAACAATATTAAATTAAAGCAAATATAAGTTATTGTAAGGGCAAAATGTTCCATATGCCATGGAATGTAAGCTAACAATGTTTTGTCCTTATTTATTTTTGTATTAGGCTACACCATGGCAATGCTTATAACTGTTCTTGTCTAAATGTGTTGTATCGTGTCTGTCTGTTTCAGTGAATTTATGTCCTCGGTTCTTATGGTTGTCTGGTCATAAAAAATAAACAACCGTTCTATCATAGACGCTCATATCAGGATTATGTTGTTGTCTCAACTAGCTACCTTAAGTTGAATGCACTAACTAACTATAAGTCGTTCTGGATAAAAGCGTCTGATAAATGGCTAAAATGTCAAATGTTATGCTGGGTGTGGGGCATGTATTTTTACACTTAGCTGGCCCATTGGCTAGGGGACCAAGGGTTGGGACAGACTGGTGCAGAGCATCTTAGAGGACACTATATATATATATATATATATATATATATATATATATATATATATATATATATATATATATATATATATATATATATATATATATATATATATATATATATATATATATATATATATGATGTATAAGTAAGTAGTGCTGACTCATACAGTATGTATGTATGTATGTACTGAATGTGATCACTTTCATCATGTCTTTTTCTTTTCTCACGCAGAATGTGTGAGATGTGAGCAACTGTCCTCTCACTGAGTTCATGGCTCCCTGTATTGATTCCTTCCCACCACTGGCTTTCACCAATCAGAGGCCTATACCTACCATGTTGCATCCCCCCTCTCCATTTGCCATACGCGCTCAGGATGCACAGCGGTTCATTGTATTTTCATACTTTGTCCCTGAAACCTGCCAGTCTGCTGAATGCCCAGTTGCCACAGAGGCCACTGCAGATGTATCTACAGGTATACGAGAGGACCTATGGACAGATATACATCTTTCCTCAATGCTGCATCGATACCTGCCACACTTCTTTGACGAAGACTCCATGCAGCCACATCAGGCAGTAGAGGGCACCACTGAGGTCTCAGTTGCTCCAGTGGCAATATCTAATGTTGAGGAAGAGGACAGATTCTATCATTACTCCCTCCCACCCCTGGCTCAGCGGTTCATTGGCAATTCATTCAATTTCCTCGAAACCTCTAAGCCTGCTGTTTCAGCCACAGAGTGCCCAGTTGCCACAGAGACCACTGCTACCACAGCCACTGTCAAGGGAGAGAATCGATGGGCAGCTAGAAGTCTTCCTTCAGTGCTGCCTACATGCCTGCCAACAGTCTTTGACGATGACTTCATGCCATCAGAGCAGACAGTAGAGGATACCTATGAGGTCTCAGTTGCTACAGAGACCACTGCAGGCACAGCTACTGTTGATTTTGGAGTGTACAGATCAGCAGCTAAATGCCCTGTCCCAATGCTGCCTCCAAGTCTGCCACTTGTCTTTGAAGTTGACTACAAACTGCCAGGGGAGGCAGTAGAGGACACCACCAAGTGTCCAGTTATCAGTGAAACAAACAATGATGTGTCCACTCACCTCAAAGAGGACATGGCAGCTGATCAAAGCCCTCCTGACCCTGCAGCACTGCCTCCAAGCTCGCCATGTATCCGAGACTCTGACCACAAACTGACAGAGGAGACAAAAGAGGATGCCACCGAGTCCTCCGTTACCACAGCGATCACTGCAGGCACATCCATTGTCCAGGGAGAGAACCTGTTGGGTGATAAAAGCCCGGCTCCAATGCTGCCTTCAAAGTTGCCACACATTCTAGACAATGGCCACAAGCAGCCAGAGGAGGCAGTAGAGGACACCACCAAGAGTCAAGTGTCCAGGGAAGCGGCCGTTTCCGTCTCCACTGTCCACACTCTGCCAGGGGAGGCAGTAGAGGACACCAACAAGTGTCCAGTTGCCAGGGAAGCAGCCGTTTCTGTGTCCACTGTCCACACGGAGGAGTGTTTGGCTGATAAAAGTCCTCCTGCACCTGCAACACTGCCTCTAATCCTGACCTGCACCCACAACAATGACCACAAACCGCTATGGAAGACAGTTGAGTGCACTACAAAGTGCTCAGTCGACACAGAGGAAACTGTTGCTATTTACACCTGGGATGATAAAAGTCCTCCAGGTCTGCAATGCATTCACAACAACAATGACCACAAGCAGCCAGAGGAGACAGTTGAGGACACCACATAGTGCTCAGTTAACACAGAGGCAAGTGCATTTGCATCCACTGTCAAGAGAGAGGAACTGATGAGTGATAAAAGCCCTGTCCTAGCACTTCCTCCAAGCCTGGCATGCATCCATGACAAGGACCACAAGCAGCCAGAGCAGAAAGGGAAGGGCACTAGTGAAGAGGTGGATCGCTGCCCTCATGCTCACCAGCTGGTCCCAGATGCTAACTTAACTCTGGCAACCCCTCTGCTCTGCATGGCCACTAAGACGCCTGTTAGAGTGAGAGCCTCCATATGCAGGTCAGAGGATGAGGAACCCAGGCCCTGGACGCTGAAAAAGGCAAAGGTAGGTGTCCTATTTTACACTTCTACTCTACAGGGTTGGGGGTCTGTTCCATTTCAATTCAAAGCATTGAATTAAGTACTTCCTGAATTGACTGGAATTGAAATTGAATTGACCCCAACCCTGCTAATCTATGCTCATAGTATAAAACATCACCCCTTACTAGGGTTAACATTTGTATTACGTTTGGTGTGGACCCAGGAAGAACATCTATGGCTATTACAAAATCGGTTTGGGATACAAATAAACAAGTTACCTCAATTACTGCCCTCTAAATTGCGTGCCCCATGAGGCCATCAATGTATGTTGATCACTCAAATGTGTATTGAATGTGCCACATTGGAACAATATTACATCTAGAGTCAATGTCTTCCTGTTAGGATTATTGGACAGGCATTGACATTGAGAGTGAAGAGAGGAGCGTCAAGGAGGAGGTGAGCCCGAGGGAGGGTTTGAAGAGTGAGGCGGACCGTGCCCATTCCAAGAGCTCCAATGGGACGGTTTCTTCAGAGAGAGCAGAGACCATCCTGGGAAGAGTGGGCTTTCTGGCCATGAACCTCAAGCAGAAAGTCACATTTTTAAAGATGGAGGAAAAAGAGAAAAATAAGCAACTGAATAAGATGTTGAAAGATGACGAGAAAGAGAGAAAGGTCTCTTGCCTCGAGGTTGTCGGGAGAGGTTGTGTTTTCTCTAGCAGGAGATAAGCTGGCTTCTTATATGTTGTTGAGTAAAGCTTAAACCATGTATTTAGATTGTATGTAGGTATTGTAGTCAGGTATTATAGGTAGTTTACTTAGGTAGTTATTGTAGGTTATTGTAGGTAATTATTGTAGGTAAGTATTCTATTCGGTGGACCCCGGCGAAGCACGAGTGCTAGCTAACCCACCACTTGGACCAACAAAGCTAGCTAGCTAGTGGGTAGCTACTGGTAACTTTTAGCAACTGTGGTTAGTTGTTTCCAATGTTATTTCACGCTTAAGAGTACCTGTAATTGAGCCAGCTAGCTACCGACCATTCAGCTGTTCTTCTAACCTCATTATCCGAGGCATTAATGTTAGATGGTTGGTGGCTGCTGTACTTAATTACAGCTACTGATTGCAGCCTGCCACCCAGTAAGCTGGCAAAATATGATTAGACAAATAATAATATTTATTTGAATGATACAGTATGTTACTAAATTGAAATTAAAATGAAATGTTTTTGTAATTATAACATTTTACGAAATGTAAAAATAAAACTTTAAAAAATAATAATAATAACAAAAGCAAGGTAAAAAGAAAAGGAAACCGATCCAGATTCCTATTACCAGTGTAAAAACAAAGGGAGGAGGTGTCAATGTAAATAGTCCGGGTGGCCATTTGATTAATTGTTCAGCAGTCTTATGAATTGGGGATAGAAGCTGTTAAGGAGCCTTTTGGACCTAGACTTGGCACTCTGGTACCGCTTGCTGTGCGGTAGCAGAGAGAACAGTCTATGACTTGGGTGACTGGAGTCTTTGTCAATTTTTTGGGCCTCCCTCTTACACCTCCAAGTATATAGGTCCTGGATGGCAGGAAGCTTGGCTCCAGTGATGTACTGGGCCGTACGCACTACCCTCTGTAGCGCCTTACGGTCGGATGCCGAGCAGTTGCCATACCAGGCGGTGATGCAACTGGTCAGGAAGCTCTCGATGGTGCAGCTGTAGAACTTTTTGAGGATCTTGGGACCAATGCCAAATCTTTTCAGTCTCCTGAGGTGGAAAAGGCGTTGTCGTGCCCTCTTCACGACTGTCTTGGTGTGTTTGAACCATGATAGTTTGTTGGTGATGTGGACACCAAGGAACTTGAAACTCTCGACCTGCTCCACTACAGCCCCGTCGATGTGAATGGGGCGTGTTCCCAGTCCCTGTCCCTGAAAATCCTCCCCGGAGCATGATGCTGCCACCACCATGCTTCACCGTAGGGATGGTGCCAGGTTTCCTCCAAACGTGATCTCATCCCAGGTAAGAGGGGGAGTGGCAGCAGCAGCAGGTTCTCCCCATGTGAGCTGAGTCCAGTGGACCAGTCCTGTATCACCCCACCCAGACAGCGACAGTGGTCTAAACCATGGCTAGCTATCCACAATCTGGCTCGACTAAACAAGGTTTACCAAGAGGGAAGGAGGGAGAGGAAGGTAGAGGAAGAGAAAGAGGGAGGAGAGGAAGGAGGAAAGGGAGAAAATGACTGTAAGAAGGACTGTAAGACTGTAAGAAGGAAAGGAGGGAGAAGGCCGAGCAAGAGGAAGAGGAAGAGGTGGAAGATAACAAGGAGAGTTGATCTGTCCAACACTACCATAAGGAGATCTCTTCTGGGGCCTCTTATTCTCTCCTCTTTCCCACAGAGGAGCACCTTTCGCAGGCAGCCCAGAGCAGACTCTCCGCTGAGAGAAGGCTAGCCCCTGGTGGTTTCACCTTGGATTTATACAGAGAACCCCCCAGTACTCAAACTGCTTTACATTGTAGAGGGTGATCTAATCTCATTGGAGGCGACCCAATGACCCAGAAATGCTCCATGGACAGACTTCCTCCCTGCTCCCCGTCTCGCTGGCAGGGGGCTCGTAGGAACACCCTCCCTTCCTTGACTCCAGCAACACCCCTTCTTCACCTGTCCCCCTTATCATGTTATGAGTCTCACCTACAGGTCCCGCCCCCTGGCCTACCTGTTGCAGGTGTAATTATGGTGTGTCGGACACAGCTGCCCTCCACCTCCTCCCCCTCCTCCCCCTCCTCCCCCTCCTCCCCCTCCTCCCCCTCCTTCCCTCTTTCTCCCACTCCCCCCATCTCTCGCGCTCTCTCCTCCTCCCCCTCTCTTCCCTATAAAGCAATAGTTTAAACCTACACACTTCCTTAAACCTAAAATAAGTCAAGAAGTAATTTTGTGTGGAAGTCAAACATTTGTTCAGAACGACAAAATCGAGACCTTTACATAGCCCATCTCTCATTGTCTATAGGAGTGATGTACACTGGTCAAATTGCCCAAATGTTAATTTAGACATTCACAAATTTTACAGATTTTGACTCTCACTAATGTCATGAAATGTTTGGCAAAGTAGTAAAGAAGGTTGTATTATACTTTTCTTGTGTACTAGATCATATGGTTTGGAAAGTGTTTTTTTTCTCAGACATAAATGAACAATTCCAGGTGAAAGCTAAAGGTCGTAGCTTCCTGGGGGGAGGGACACCACTACATTAATAAAATATTTCCCTCTTGCTAGATTGATGACTAAAGCCCTAGTGAAACAGTGCAAAATGGTTGTCAGCTCAACTGGTTAAATACAAGACCTGTTCATTGTGAAATGTATGTGTTCAAGTCTAAGTCTATATATTTTCTACTCTTTATGTAATTTTATCTGTTTAAGCTGTTTGGATTGTTAATTGATATAACACAGGGCACCATTGAAAAAGAGACACTGGTCTCAATTGGGATTCCCTGTAAAAAATAAAGAGGAATATGATAGAGGGAATATGATAGCGAGTATTATGATGGAGTGGAATATGATGGAGAGAAATATAATAGAGAGAATATGATGGAGGGAATATGATAGAGGAATTTGATGGAGGGAAATATGATAGAGAATGAATGGAGGAATGTGTGACGCTCTTGAGCAACAAAGGTTGTCTGTTTGGTTATATCAACTGGAAAGACACGGATAAGAAAATGTTCAAAATAATTTTAAACAATACTTTTCTATAGTCAGCTGATATTGATTTCTTTATTTAATTATTTATTAAACTTAAATGCTAAACATCAATGACACCTACTTTTCAATTACATTTTTTGGGCCTATATAATTACACATCCAGCTAATTTTATCCCTCTATGAGCATGCGTACCGTAAAGATACCGTAAGGATCACTCGACTGCAACAGCTCTCGTTGATTTAATCGATCAATGGCTCAGATCACTTGACCAAGATAAACTTGTGGATGAGCTGCTTCTTGATTTTAGTGCTGCAGTTGACCTTGTTGATCATATGGCTAATAGCTGAGGCCATTGAAGAGAGATGTTTTCTTGAACCCTCATTTCTTTTTTGGAACTTTGTTACTGAGGTGACATAGACTATGGAAGACTTGTTTTACTGTAGTAAGGTAGCCTATGTATTTCATTGATGATGATGATGATGATGATGATGATGATGATGAAAAATATTGGCATTAGTGGTAGGCTGAGATCGAACAAACAACCTAAGTAAGCCTGGCTGCTATTTATGATATCTAAAACATATAGACTTTTAATTAGGCAAAACACATGTTGTTTGAATGGTCAACCATTTTACATGAGTTACAGCATTTTATTTTAATAAAAAATTAGGTTATATGGATTCATTGTATATATTAGGTATGACTGTGCTGCATAGGTACAGAAAATCTAAAATAAATAAACTAAATTGTGCCAGCATTTGATAACACATGAAAGCTGCTGTGGGTAACCATGGCAATGGGGACTCTATTGTGACATCACAAGATTCCGATTCTGGAAGGTTACCTGTTGCACAGACAAACTGAACAGTGCAAAGAGACTGATTCAACTAACCACTGACAAATTATTAATGTCCTATTTCATTAGTGAGAGAACACACTGCTTACTTCAGAGGTAGGTTGTAATATAACTTATTGTGAATGTGTTTCAGTAGTATAACTTATTTTCAAATTACTTGTGTATGAATGTGACATTTTAAGTAGACCTAACATGACTAGTGAAACTGTTGAAGAGAGATAGTTTGCTTGAGTCCTCTTTTTGTGAGAAAATGCTTCATCCTGACACCTGAGATGTCATGCCACGGTGGATAGCTGTTTCCAATGTTATTCACGCTTAAGTGTACCTGTAATTAAGCCAGCTAGCTTTCTACCATTTCAGCCGTTTTTCTAACTTCATTATCTGAGGCGTCAGCGTTAGGTAGTTAGTACCTACTGTACTTAATTACACCTACTGATTGCAGAAGACAAATATCAGCTGGCGTCGGGTAAGTTTGGCTTTGTACATAGTTTGGATTTTGTCGAGTAAGGCTTAATTATGTATTTAGAACGTAGTTGGTTATTGTAAGTAGGCATCGCGGGCTGTTGTGGATAGTTATTGTAGGTTAGCATTATATTCGGCTATGCCAGGGATTAGCACGAAGCTAGCCAGCTAGCTAGCCGTGTCTCATACAAAGTCAACACAGTAGCCAATCACGACTAGCTAACTGTACCGCAGCAGCTAAATAAAATATATTTGTACTAGCTAGCCAACGTTTAATTATTGCTGCGTTATGATAGGAACTAGACACAGACACAAATTATCTGTTTAGCGTGTTAAAACACTATCGGTCGTTTGTTGTTACCAAGTATTGGTGCTAAACTGTGTGTTATTGGATGCTAGCATGCTTGTTGGCTAAAGCGTCATAGCTAGGCACCGTGGGCTGTTGTGGGTGGCTATTGTAGGTAGCACGTAGCTAGCTAGCCGTTTTCCAAACAAAGTCAACACAGTAGCCATTGCTAGTTAGCCAACATGACCTGCCAACTGTACTGTAGCTGCTAAATACAATATATTTGTGCTAGCTAGCCAACGTAATTCGTTAACACACAAATTATCTGTTTAGTGTGTTACCTCACTACTGTTAGTTTGTTGTAACCAAGTATTGGTGCTAAACTGTGTGTTATTGGATGCTAGCATGCTGGTCAGCAATGGTGCCATTGGTGCTAAACTGTGTGTTATTGGATGCTAGCATGCTAGTCAGCAATGGTGCCATTGGTGCTAAACTGTGTGTTATTGGATGCTAGCATGCTAGTCAGCCATGGTGTCATATTTAGCTAGCTGAACAAAGCAAGTTGAGTCTATTCCTTGAAACATTGAACTGCTGTAGTTCACAACAATTCTAATTTCTAAAAGTGGAAGTTGGGAGAGTTTTTATCTGGATGGTTCAGTGAAACAATTATAGTTTCTGAGGTGTAAGTTTTGGCGAGGGAGGCCCTACTCACTCCTTTTCCTGATGTTTAATTCATTTCATTCCGATCTCCTCTGCATTATTGTAGCCATTTGCTACAGCCTGTCAACTATGCCTCTGCCTATCCCTGTTCTCTCCTCTCCGCACAGGCCACACAAACGCCTCACACCGCGTGGCTGCTGCCTCTAACCTGGTGGTCCCTGCACGCACCCCACACCTGGAGTTCCAGGTCTCAGGCAGCCTCTGGAACTGCCGTTCTGCTGCCAACAAAGCTGACTTCATCCCAGCCTATGCTAACCTCCATTCCCTCGACTTCCTGGCGCTGACGGAAACATGGATTACCACTGAAAACACTGCTACTCCTACTGCTCTCTCCTCGTCTGACCATGTGTTCTCGCATACCCCGAGAGCATCTGGTCAGAGGGGTGGTGGCACAGGAATCCTCATCTCTCCCAAGTGGACATTCTCAATTTTTCCCCTAACCCATCTGTCTATCTCCTCATTTGAATTCCATGCTGTCACAGTCACTAGCCCATCTAAGCTTAATATCCTTGTCATCTATCGCCCTCCAGGTTCCCTTGGAGAGTTCATCAATGAGCTTGACGCCTTGATAAGCTCCTTTCCTGAGGATGGCTCACCCCTCACAGTTTTGGGGGATTTCAACCTCCCTACGTCTACATTTGACTCATTTCTCTCTGCCTCCTTCTTTCCACTCCTCTCCTCTTTTGACCTCACCCTCTCACCGTCCCTCCCTACTCACAAGGCAGGCAATACGCTTGACCTCATCTTTACTAGATGCTGCTCTTCTACTAATCTCACTGCAACTCCCCTCCATGTCTCCGACCACTACTTTGTGTCCTTTTCTCTCTCGCTCTCCTCCAACACTACTCACTCTGCCCCTACACAGATGGTAATGCGCCGCCGCAACCTTCGCTCTCTCTCTCCCACTACTCTCTCCTCTTCCATCCTATCATCACTTCCCTCTGCTCAATCCTTCTCCCTCCAATCTCCTGATTCTGCCTCCTCAACCCTCCTCTCCTCCCTTTCTGCATCCTTTGACTCTCTGTGTCCCCTATCCTCCCGGCCGGCTCGGTCCTCCCCTCCAGCTCCGTGGCTTGATGACTCATTGCGAGCTCACAGAACAGAGCTCCGGGCAGCGGAGCGGAAATGGAAGAAAAATAAACTCCCTGCCGACCTGGCATCTTTTCACTCCCTCCTCTCTACATTTTCTTCATCTGTTTCTGCTGCTAAGGCACTTTCTACCACTCTAAATTCCAAGTATCTGCCTCTAACCCTAGGAAGCTCTTTGCCACATTCTCCTCCCTGCTGAATCCCCCCCCCCCCCCTCCCCCCCTCCTCTCTCTCGGTGGATGACTTCGTCAACCACTTTGAAAAGAAGGTTGACGACATCCAATCCTCGTTTGTTAAGTCTAATGACACTGCTGGTCCTACTCACACTGCCCTACCCTATGCTTTGACTTCTTTCTCCCCTCTCTCTCCAGATAAAATCCTGCGACTTGTGACTGCAGGCCGCCCAACAACCTGCCCGCTTGACCCCATCCCCTCCTCTCTTCTCCAGACCATCTCCGGTGACCTTCTCCCCTACCTCACCTCGCTGATCAACTCATCCTTGACCGCTGGCTATGTCCCTTCCGTCTTCAAGAGAGCGAGAGTTGCACCCCTTCTCAAAAAACCAACACTCGATCCCACTGACGTCAACAACTACAGACCAGTATCCCTTCTTTCTTTTCTTTCCAAAACTATTGAGCGTGCCGTCTTTAGCCAACTCTCTTGCTATCTCTCTCAGAATGACCTTCTTGATCCAAACCAGTCAGGTTTCAGGACTGGTCATTCAACTGAGACTGCTCTTCTCTGTGTCACGGAGGCTCTCCGCACTGCTAAAGCTAACTCTCTCTCCTCTGCTCTTGTCCTTCTAGACCTGTCTGCTGCCTTTGATACTGTGAACCATCAGATCCTCCTCTCCACCCTCTCCGAGCTGGGCATCTCCGGCGCGGCTCACTCCTGGATTGCGTCCTACCTGACCGGTCGCTCCTACCAAGTGGCGTGGCGAGAAGCTGTCTCCGCACCACGTGCTCTCACCACTGGTGTCCCCCAGGGCTCAGTTCTAGGCCCTCTCCTATTCTCCCTATACACCAAGTCACTTGGCTCTGTCATATCCTCACATGGCCTCTCCTATCATTGCTACGCTGACGATACACAACTAATCTTCTCCTTTCCCCCTTCTGATAACCAGGTGGCGAATCGCATCTCTGCATGTCTGGCAGACATATCAGTATGGATGTCGGATCACCACCTCAAGCTGAACCCTGGCAAGACGGAGCTGCTCTTCCTCCCGGGGAAGGACTGCCCGTTCCATGACCTCGCCATCACGATTGACAACTCCGTTGTGTCCTCCCAGAGTGCGAAGAGCCTTGGCGTGTCCCTGGACAACACCCTGTCGTTCTCCGCTAACATCAAGGCGGTGACCCGATCCTGCAGATCCACGCTCTACAACATTCGGAGAGTACGACCCTGCCTTACACAGGAAGCGGCACAGGTCCTAATCCAGGCACTTGTCATCTCCCGTCTGGATTACTGCAACTCGCTGTTGGCTGGGCTCCCTGCCTGTGCCATTAAACCCCTACAACTCATCCAGAATGCCGCCGCCCGTCTGGTGTTCAACCTTCCCAAGTTCTCTCACGTCACCCCCCTCCTCCGCACACTCCACTGGCTTCCAGTTGAAGCTCGCATCCGTTACAAGACCATGGTGCTTGCTTATGGAGCAGTGAGGGGAACGGCACCGCCGTACCTTCAGGCTCTGATCAGTCCCTACACCCAAACGTGGGCATTGCGTTCATCCACCTCTGGCCTGCTGGCTCCCCTTCCTCTGCGGAAGCATAGCTCCCGCTCAGCCCAGTCAAAACTGTTCGTTGCTCTGGCACCCCAATGGTGGAACAAGCTCCCTCACGACGCCAGGACAGCGGAGTCACTCACCACCTTCCGGAGACATTTGAAACCCCACCTCTTTAAGGAATACCTGGGATAGGATAATGTAATCCTTCTACCCCCCGTACCCCAACCCACCCCCCCCCCCCAAAAAAAAAGAAAAAAAAAAAGGAGAAAATAAAAAGAAATAAGAAAATTGTAAAGTGGTTATCCCACTAGCTATAGGGTGAATGCACCAATTTGTAAGTCACTCTGGATAAGAGCGTCTGCTAAATGGGTTAAATGTGCCCTTGAGCAAGGCACTTAACCCTAATTGCCCCTGTAAGTCGCTCTGGATAAGAGCGTCTGCTAAATGACTAAAATCTAAAATGTAAATGTAATGTTACAATTGTAGTGAGCCAGCCTAATGGCTAATGCATTATATTGATGACAGAAAAAAAACCTCTCTCTGTGTTAATCACCAACATATGTTGTAATCAATTATCTCAATAAATATGTACCAAAAGAGTAGGTTGTGTAAAAAAACAAGTACGCCTACCTAATTTGTAGCTGATTCATTTCTAATAAGAATAATATGTTCTTAATTGAATGGACATCCATTTCAAATGGTTGAATTGATAGACCTCTTTAAATTGAGGTGCACTCAAGGGCACTCAAAGAGAAGACTGGCATTTTTACCTCCTTGGTTTTTAAAATAGATGAAACTGTACAAGTTAGGTCCTGCATGGATATAGAGTAATTTACTACCCAAAACACAGTGTTTTCAATGATATGATGGAAGTGATTAGTGTGGTTTGTGAGAACCAGGCCCAATATGGAGTAGAGCTACATGAGGGGTTGAATAAGGCTCAATAGTAAGGTACAGAAAGACCCTGAAGTTTGCTTTTTAAAGTCTGTGTTGTGCTTTTTCATCTGCCATGGCAACGCCTTGCATCACAATGATGATGTCATGAAGGATATTGTTCACGAAATGATAAGAACAGCCAAAATCGATTCATTTGAACTTGGTCGCTTTTCCAGTAGCCAACTTTTTACTAGTAATTCAGATAGGCCTATTGCCTAAACATATCTGGATCAGGATTCTCACTTGATTAATTGTAAGTAGCTGGGAAGAAAACGTGTGCACATTGTAAAGAGATGCATTATTATTTGGTTAGCAACACCCACTTACTACAACGTTGTGTATTTTCCAGAGTTATTGTTAGCTAAGAGGAAGACATGGATGGTTCAACGCTGACACAGAGGAGGGGTGAGTGTCGGTTGGAGGAAAGGGCGATCTAGACAGACTACGTGATGGAGCTGGGAGCCAGGTTGGCTCTGGTTTTGCAGATCCAGAAGGATCAGGAGAAGAAGATGAAGAGGATTTGGTTCATGACGAGGAAAATGCCAAGACTGATTGAGGAGGTAACAAGACCAACTTTGACAAAGTCGACAAGAGTTCTGTTTAACAATATTAATTAAAGCAAATATAAGTTATTGTAAGGGCAAAATGTTCCATATGCCATGGAATGTAAGCTAACAATGTTTTGTCCTTATTTCTTTTTGTATTAGGCTACACCATGGCAATGCTTATAACTGTTCTTGTCTAAATGTGTTGTATCGTGTCTGTCTGTTTCAGTGAATTTCTGTCCTCAGTTCTTATGGTTGTCTGGTCATAAAAAATAAACAACCGTTCTATCATAGACGCTCATATCAGGATTATGTGGTTGTCTCACCTAGCTACCTTAAGTTGAATGCACTAACTAACTATAAGTCGTTCTGGATAAAAGCGTCTGATAAATGGCTAAAATGTCAAATGTTATGCTGGGTGTGGGGCATGTATTTTTACACTTAGCTGGCCCATTGGCTAGGGGACCAAGGGTTGGGACAGACTGGTGCAGAGCATCTTAGAGGACACTATATATATATATATATGTGTGATGTATAAGTAAGTAGTGCTGACTCATACAGTATGTATGTATGTACTGAATGTGATCACTTTCATCATGTCTGTTTCTTTTCTCACGCAGAATGTGTGAGATGTGAGCAACTGTCCTCGAACTGAGTTCATGGCTCCCTGTATTGACTCCCTCCCACCACTGGCTTTCACCAATCAGAGGCCTATACCTACCATGTTGCATCCCCCCTCTCCATTTGCCATACGCGCTCAGGATGCACAGCGGTTCATTGTATTTTCATACTTTGTCCCTGAAACCTGCCAGTCTGCTGAATGCCCAGTTGCCACAAAGGCCACTGCAGATGTATCTACAGGTATACGAGAGGACCTATGGACAGATATACATCTTTCCTCAATGCTGCATCGATACCTGCCACACTTCTTTGACGAAGACTCCATGCAGCCACATCAGGCAGTAGAGGGCACCACTGAGGTCTCAGTTGCTCCAGTGGCAATATCTAATGTTGAGGAAGAGGACAGATTCTATCATTACTCCCTCCCACCCCTGGCTCAGTGGTTCATTGGCAATTCATTCAATTTCCTCGAAACCTCTAAGCCTGCTGTTTCAGCCACAGAGTGCCCAGTTGCCACAGAGACCACTGCTACCACAGCCACTGTCAAGGGAGAGAATCAATGGGCAGCTAGAAGTCTTCCTTCAGTGCTGCCTACATGCCTGCCAACAGTCTTTGACGATGACTTCATGCCATCAGAGCAGACAGTAGAGGATACCTATGAGGTCTCAGTTGCTACAGAGACCACTGCAGGCACAGCTACTGTTGATTTTGGAGTGTACAGATCAGCAGCTAAATGCCCTGTCCCAATGCTGCCTCCAAGTCTGCCACTTGTCTTTGAAGTTGACTACAAACTGCCAGGGGAGGCAGTAGAGGACACCACCAAGTGTCCAGTTATCAGTGAAACAAACAATGATGTGTCCACTCACCTCAAAGAGGACATGGCAGCTGATCAAAGCCCTCCTGACCCTGCAGCACTGCCTCCAAGCTCGCCATGTATCCGAGACTCTGACCACAAACTGACAGAGGAGACAAAAGAGGATGCCACCGAGTCCTCCGTTACCACAGCGATCACTGCAGGCACATCCATTGTCCAGGGAGAGAACCTGTTGGGTGATAAAAGCCCGGCTCCAATGCTGCCTTCAAAGTTGCCACACATTCTAGACAATGGCCACAAGCAGCCAGTGGAGGCAGTAGAGGACACCACCAAGAGTCAAGTGTCCAGGGAAGCGGCCGTTTCCGTCTCCACTGTCCACACTCTGCCAGGGGAGGCAGTAGAGGACACCAACAAGTGTCCAGTTGCCAGGGAAGCAGCCGTTTCTGTGTCCACTGTCCAAACGGAGGAGTGTTTGGCTGATAAAAGTCCTCCTGCACCTGCAACACTGCCTCTAATCCTGACCTGCACCCACAACAATGACCACAAACCGCTATGGAAGACAGTTGAGTGCACTACAAAGTGCTCAGTCGACACAGAGGCAACTGTTGCTATTTACACCTGGGATGATAAAAGTCCTCCAGGTCTGCAATGCATTCACAACAACAATGACCACAAGCAGCCAGAGGAGACAGTTGAGGACACCACATAGTGCTCAGTTAACACAGAGGCAAGTGCAGTTGCATCCACTGTCAAGAGAGAGGAACTAATGAGTGATAAAAGCCCTGTCCTAGCACCTCCTCCAAGCCTGGCATGCATCCATGACAAGGACCACAAGCAGCCAGAGCAGAAATGGAAGGGCACTAGTGAAGAGGTGGATCGCTGCCCTCATGCTCACCAGCTGGTCCCAGATGCTAACTGAACTCTGGCAACACCTCTGCTCTGCATGGCCACTAAGACGCCTGTTAGAGTGAGAGCCTCCATATGCAGGTCAGAGGATGAGGAACCCAGGCCCTGGACGCTGAAAAAGGCAAAGGTAGGTGTCCTATTTTACACTTCTACTCTACAGGGTTGGGGGTCTGTTCCATTTCAATTCAAAGCATTGAATTAAGTACTTCCTGAATTGACTGGAATTGAAATTGAATTGACCCCAACCCTGCTAATCTATGCTCATAGTATAAAACATCACCCCTTACTAGGGTTAACATTTGTATTACGTTTGGTGTGGACCCAGGAAGAACATCTATGGCTATTACAAAATCGGTTTGGGATACAAATAAACAAGTTACCTCAATTACTGTCCTCTAAATTGTGTGCCCCATGAGGCCGTCAATGTATGTTGATCACTCAAATGTGTATTGAATGTGCCACATTGGAACAATATTACATCTAGAGTCAATGTCTTCCTGTTAGGATTATTGGACAGGCATTGACATTGAGAGTGAAGAGAGGAGCGTCAAGGAGGAGGTGAGCCCGAGGGAGGGTTTGAAGAGTGAGGCGGACCGTGCCCATTCCAAGAGCTCCAATGGGACGGTTTCATCAGAGAGAGCAGAGACCATCCTGGGAAGAGTGGGCTTTCTGGCCATGAACCTCAAGCAGAAAGTCACATTTTTAAAGATGGAGGAAAAAGAGAAAAATAAGGAACTGAATAAGAAGTTGAAAGATGACGAGAAAGAGAGAAAGGTCTCTTGCCTCGAGGTTGTCGGGAGAGGTTGTGTTTTCTCTAGCAGGAGATAAGCTGGCTTCTTATATGTTGTTGAGTAAAGCTTAAACCATGTATTTAGATTGTATGTAGGTATTGTAGTCAGGTATTATAGGTAGTTTACTTAGGTAGTTATTGTAGGTTATTGTAGGTAATTATTGTAGGTAAGTATTCTATTCGGTGGACCCCGGCGAAGCACGAGTGCTAGCTAACCCACCACTTGGACCAACAAAGCTAGCTAGCTAGCGGGTAGCTACTGGTAACTTTTAGCAACTGTGGTTAGTTGTTTCCAATGTTATTTCACGCTTAAGAGTACCTGTAATTGAGCCAGCTAGCTACCGACCATTCAGCTGTTCTTCTAACCTCATTATCCGAGGCATTAACGTTAGATGGTTGGTGGCTGCTGTACTTAATTACAGCTACTGATTGCAGCCTGCCACCCAGTTAGCTGGCAAAATATGATTAGACAAATAGTAATATTTATTTGAATGATACAGTATGTTACTAAATTGAAATTAAAATGAAATGTTTTTGTAATTATAACATTTTACGAAATGTAAAAAGAAAACTTTAAAAAATAATAATAATAACAAAAGCAAGGTAAAAAGAAAAGGAAACCGATCCAGATTCCTATTACCAGTGTAAAAACAAAGGGGGGAGGTGTCAATGTAAATAGTCCGGGTGGCCATTTGATTAATTGTTCAGCAGTCTTATGAATTGGGGATAGAAGCTGTTAAGGAGCCTTTTGGACCTAGACTTGGCACTCTGGTACCGCTTGCTGTGCGGTAGCAGAGAGAACAGTCTATGACTTGGGTGACTGGAGTCTTTGTCAATTTTTTGGGCCTCCCTCTTACACCTCCAAGTATATAGGTCCTGGATGGCAGGAAGCTTGGCTCCAGTGATGTACTGGGCCGTACGCACTACCCTCTGTAGCGCCTTACGGTCGGATGCCGAGCAGTTGCCATACCAGGCGGTGATGCAACTGGTCAGGAAGCTCTCGATGGTGCAGCTGTAGAACTTTTTGAGGATCTTGGGACCAATGCCAAATCTTTTCAGTCTCCTGAGGTGGAAAAGGCATTGTCGTGCCCTCTTCACGACTGTCTTGGTGTGTTTGAACCATGATAGTTTGTTGGTGATGTGGACACCAAGGAACTTGAAACTCTCGACCTGCTCCACTACAGCCTGGTCGATGTGATTGGGGCGTGTTCCCAGTCCCTGTCCCTGAAAATCCTCTCCGGAGCATGATGCTGCCACCACCATGCTTCACCGTAGGGATGGTGCCAGGTTTCCTCCAAACGTGATCTCATCCCAGGTAAGAGGGGGAGTGGCAGCAGCAGCAGGTTCTCCCCATGTGAGCTGAGTCCAGTGGACCAGTCCTGTATCCCCCCACCCAGACAGCGACAGTGGTCTAAACCATGGCTAGCTATCCACAATCTGGCTCGACTAAACAAGGTTTACCAAGAGGGAAGGAGGGAGAGGAAGGTAGAGGAAGAGAAAGAGGGAGGAGAGGAAGGAGGAAAGGGAGAAAATGACTGTAAGAAGGACTGTAAGACTGTAAGAAGGAAAGGAGGGAGAAGGCCAAGCAAGAGGAAGAGGAAGAGGTGGAAGATAACAAGGAGAGTTGATCTGTCCATCACTACCATAAGGAGATCTCTTCTGGGGCCTCTTGTTCTCTCCTCTTTCCCACAGAGGAGCACCTTTCGCAGGCAGCCCAGAGCAGACTCTCCGCTGAGAGAAGGCTAGCCCCTGGAGGTTTCACCTTGGATTTATACAGAGAACCCCCCAGTACTCAAACTGCTTTACATTGTAGAGGGTGATCTAATCTCATTGGAGGCGACCCAATGACCCAGAAATGCTCCATGGACAGACTTCCTTCCTGCTCCCCGTCTCGCTGGCAGGGGGCTCGTAGGAACACCCTCCCTTCCTTGACTCCAGCAACACCCCTTCTTCACCTGCCCCCCTTATCATGTTATGAGTCTCACCTACAGGTCCCGCCCCCTGGCCTACCTGTTGCAGGTGTAAGTATGGTGTGTCGGACACAGCTGCCCTCCACCTCCTCCCCCTCCTCCCCCTCCTTCCCTCTTTCTCCCACTCCCCCCATCTCTCGCGCTCTCTCCTCCTCCCCCTCTCTTCCCTTTAAAGCAATAGTTTAAACCTACACACTTCCTTAAACCTAAAATAAGTCAAGAAGTAATTTTGTGTGGAAGTCAAACATTTGTTCAGAACGACAAAATCGAGACCTTTACATAGCCCATCTCTCATTGTCTATAGGAGTGATGTACACTGGTCAAATTGCCCAAATGTTAATTTAGACATTCACAAATTTTACAGATTTTGACTCTCACTAATGTCATGAAATGTTTGGCAAAGTAGTAAAGAAGGTTGTATTATACTTTTCTTGTGTACTAGATCATATGGTTTGGAAAGTGTTTTTTTTCTCAGACATAAATGAACAATTCCAGGTGAAAGCTAAAGGTCGTAGCTTCCTGGGGGAGGGACACCACTACATTAATAAAATATTTCCCTCTTGCTAGATTGATGACTAAAGCCCTAGTGAAACAGTGCAAAATGGTTGTCAGCTCAACTGGTTAAATACAAGACCTGTTCATTGTGAAATGTATGTGTTCAAGTCTAATAATTTTGCTCTATATATTTTCTACTCTGTATGTAATTTTATCTGTTTAAGCTGTTTGGATTGTTAATTGATATAACACAGGGCACCTTTGAAAAAGAGACACTGGTCTCAATTGGGATTCCCTGTAAAAATAAAGAGGAATATGATAGAGGGAATATGATAGCGAGTATTATGATGGAGTGGAATATGATGGAGAGAAATATAATAGAGAGAATATGATGGAGGGAATATGATAGAGGAATTTGATGGAGGGGAATATGATAGAGAATGAATGGAGGAATGTGTGACGCTCTTGAGCAACAAAGGTTGTCTGTTTGGTTATATCAACTGGAAAGACACGGATAAGAAAATGTTCAAACATAATTTTAAACAATACTTTTCTATAGTCAGCTGATATTGATTTCTTTATTTAATTATTTATTAAACTTAAATGCTAAACATCAATGACACCTACTCTTCAATTACATTTTTTGGGCCTATATAATTACACATCCAGCTAATTTTATCCCTCTATGAGCATGCGTACCGTAAAGATACCGTAAGGATCACTCGACTGCAACAGCTCTCGTTGATTTAATCGATCAATGGCTCAGATCACTTGACCAAGATAAACTTGTGGATGAGCTGCTTCTTGATTTTAGTGCTGCAGTTGACCTTGTTGATCATATGGCTAATAGCTGAGGCCATTGAAGAGAGATGTTTTCTTGAACCCTCATTTCTTTTTTGGAACTTTGTTACTGAGGTGACATAGACTATGGAAGACTTGTTTTACTGTAGTAAGGTAGCCTATGTATTTCATTGATGATGATGATGATGATGATGATGAAAAATATTGGCATTAGTGGTAGGCTGAGATCGAACAAACAACCTAAGTAAGCCTGGCTGCTATTTATGATATCTAAAACATATAGACTTTTAATTAGGCAAAACACATGTCGTTTGAATGGTCAACCATTTTACATGAGTTACAGCATTTTATTTTAATAAAAAATTAGGTTATATGGATTCATTGTATATATTAGGTATGACTGTGCTGCATAGGTACAAAAAATCTAAAATAAATAAACTAAATTGTGCCAGCATTTGATAACACATGAAAGCTGCTGTGGGTCACCATGGCAATGGGGACTCCATTGTGACATCACAAGATTCCGATTCTGGAAGGTTACCTGTTGCACAGACAAACTGAACAGTGCAAAGAGACTGATTCAACTAACCACTGACAAATTATTAATGTCCTATTTCATTAGTGAGAGAACACACTGCTTACTTCAGAGGTAGGTTGTAATATAACTTATTGTGAATGTGTTTCAGTAGTATAACTTATTTTCAAATTACTTGTGTATGAATGTGACATTTTAAGTAGACCTAACATGACTAGTGAAACTGTTGAAGAGAGATAGTTTGCTTGAGTCCTCTTTTTGTGAGAAAATGCTTCATCCTGATACCTGAGATGTCATGTTACAATTGTAGTGAGCCAGCCTAATGGCTAATGCATTCTATTGATGACAGAAAAAAAACCTCTCTCTGTGTTAATCACCAACATATGTTGTAATCAATTATCTCAATAAATATGTACCAAAAGAGTAGGTTGTGTAAAAAAACAAGTACGCCTACCTAATTTGTAGCTGATTCATTTCTAATAAGAATAATATGTTCTTAATTGAATGGACATCCATTTCAAATGGTTGAATTGATAGACCTCTTTAAATTGAGGTGCACTCAAGGGCACTCAAAGAGAAGACTGGCATTTTTACCTCCTTGGTTTTTAAAATAGATGAAACTGTACAAGTTAGGTCCTGCATGGATATAGAGTCATTTTCTACCCAAAACACAGTGTTTTCAATGATATGATGGAAGTGATTAGTGTGGTTTGTGAAAACCAGGCCCAATATAGAGTTGAGCTACATGAGGGGTTGAATAAGGCTCAATAGTAAGGTACAGAAAGAGCCTGAAGTTTGCTTTTTAAAGTCTGTGTTGTGCTTTTTCATCTGCCATGGCAACGCCTTGCATCACAATGATGATGTCATGAAGGATATTGTTCACGAAATGATAAGAACAGCCAAAATCGATTCATTTGAACTTGGTCGCTTTTCCAGTAGCCAACTTTTTACTAGTAATTCAGATAGGCCTATTGCCTAAACATATCTGGATCAGGATTCTCACTTGATTAATTGTAAGTAGCTGGGAAGAAAACGTGTGCACATTGTAAAGAGATGCATTATTATTTGGTTAGCAACACCCACTTACTACAACGTTGTGTATTTTCCAGAGTTATTGTTAGCTAAGAGGAAGACATGGAGGGTTCAACGCTGACACAGAGGAGGGGTGAGTGTCGGTTGGAGGAAAGGGCGATCTAGACAGACTACGTGATGGAGCTGGGAGCCAGGTTGGCTCTGGTTTTGCAGATCCAGAAGGATCAGGAGAAGAAGATGAAGAGGATTTGGTTCAAGACGAGGAAAATGCCAAGACTGATTGAGGAGGTAACAAGACCAACTTTGACAAAGTCGACAAGAGTTCTGTTTAACAATATTAATTAAAGCAAATATAAGTTATTGTAAGGGCAAAATGTTCCATATGCCATGGAATGTAAGCTAACAATGTTTTGTCCTTATTTCTTTTTGTATTAGGCTACACCATGGCAATGCTTATAACTGTTCTTGTCTAAATGTGTTGTATCGTGTCTGTCTGTTTCAGTGAATTTATGTCCTCAGTTCTTATGGTTGTCTGGTCATAAAAAATAAACAACCATTCTATCATAGACGCTCATATCAGGATTACGTGGTTGTCTCACCTAGCTACCTTAAGTTGAATGCACTAACTAACTATAAGTCGTTCTGGATAAAAGCGTCTGATAAATGGCTAAAATGTCAAATGTTATGCTGGGTGTGGGGCATGTATTTTTACACTTAGCTGGCCCATTGGCTAGGGGACCAAGGGTTGGGACAGACTGGTGCAGAGCATCTTAGAGGACACTATATATATATATGTATATGTGATGTATAAGTAAGTAGTGCTGACTCATACAATATGTATGTATGTACTGAATGTGATCACTTTCATCATGTCTGTTTCTTTTCTCACGCAGAATGTGTGAGATGTGAGCAACTGTCCTCTCACTGAGTTCATGGCTCCCAGTATTGACTCCCTTCCACCACTGGCTTTCACCAATCAGAGGCCTATACCTACCATGTTGCATCCCCCCTCTCCATTTGCCATACGCTCTCAGGATGCACAGCGGTTCATTGTATTTTCATACTTTGTCCCTGAAACCTGCCAGTCTGCTGAATGCCCAGTTGCCACAGAGGCCACTGCAGATGTATCTACAGGTATACGAGAGGACCTATGGACAGATATACATCTTTCCTCAATGCTGCATCGATACCTGCCACACTTCTTTGACGAAGACTCCATGCAGCCACATCAGGCAGTAGAGGGCACCACTGAGGTCTCAGTTGCTCCAGTGGCAATATCTAATGTTGAGGAAGAGGACAGATTCTATCATTACTCCCTCCCACCCCTGGCTCAGCGGTTCATTGGCAATTCATTCAATTTCCTCGAAACCTCTAAGCCTGCTGTTTCAGCCACAGAGTGCCCAGTTGCCACAGAGACCACTGCTACCACAGCCACTGTCAAGGGAGAGAATCGATGGGCAGCTAGAAGTCTTCCTTCAGTGCTGCCTATATGCCTGCCAACAGTCTTTAACGATGACTTCATGCCATCAGAGCAGACAGTAGAGGATACCTATGAGGTCTCAGTTGCTACAGAGACCACTGCAGGCACAGCTACTGTTGATTTTGGAGTGTACAGATCAGCAGCTAAATGCCCTGTCCCAATGCTGCCTCCAAGTCTGCCACTTGTCCAGTGGCGGCTCCTGAAAAAATTCTCAGGAGGGGCAATTTTTCTGATGATTTAGGTGACCTACACACATTTAAAAAAAGATATGTCCAGCAACAACATGAAGACAGGGGCAGCATATAAGTCAATACCAGAAGCATTTATTGACTGATCTGGGGAGATGGATTCCAGTTTCTGTGACAGATTATAAATAATCTCTGATGCCTTTGTTATATTAGCTTTTGGTTGAATGTACTGTCGTAGTAAATATATAATGTTATAGCTTGGTCTGACTAAAATCTTGTGCATGACCCATTTTGTGTTGGGCGTTTGTTTCTGTTCCTATCCTATAACAATGGACAAAAGAGTCCTATCTTGTCAGCCTTGTCAGCAGGTGGCCAAGGAGTGGTGATCCTAGCTGACCTAAGACAGGACACTTTTACTTTACTCGCGTGCACGAACGAGTCCGTGCACGCGATTCCAGATATCTTTACCTCTGAATAAACTGCCTTTATTATACCATATCCACCCTGTCCAAAGTCTCTACTTGGTCTCAGTTCTCCAGTAAACTTGTGATTATCAACAGTACACAACGGTAACAAACAATTGGGGGAACTCACGGGGCAGATAGTAACCACTTAAAAGGAAGCGATTCCCAAACCTTCCATAACAAAGCCATCACCTACAGAGAGATGAACTTGGAGAAGAGTCCCCTAAGTAAGCTTGTCCTGGGCCTCTGTTCACAAACACAAACAGACCCCACACAGCCCCAGGACAACAACAACAACAACAACAACAACAACACAATTAGACCCAACCAAATCATGAGAAAACAAAAAGAGAATTACTTGACACATTGGAAAGAACAAACAAAAAAACAGAGCAAACTAGAATGCTATTTGGCCCTAAACAGAGAGTACACAGTGGCAGAATACCTGACCACTGTGACTGACCCAAACTTAAGGAAAGCTTTGACTATGTACAGACTCAGTGACCATAGCCTTGCTATTGAGAAAGGCCGCCGTAGGCAGACCTGGCTCTCAAGAGAAGACAGGCTATGTGCACACTGCCCACAAAATGAGGTGGAAACTGAGCTGCACTTCCTAACCTCCTGCCAAATGTATGACCATATTAGAGACACATATTTCCCTCAGATTACAGCGATCCACAAAGAATTCGAAAACAAACCCAATTTTGATAAACTCCCTTATCTACTGGGTGAAAAACCACAGTGTGCCATCACAGCTGCAAGATTTGTGACCTGTTGCCACAAGAAAAGGGCAACCAGTGAAGAACAAACACCATTGTAAATACAACCCATATTTATGTTTATTTATTTTCCCATTTGTACTTTAACTATTTGCACATTGTAACAACACTGTATATATACATAATATGACATTTGAAATGTCTTTATTCTTTTGAAACTTCTGAGTGTAATGTTTACTGTTAATATTTATTGTTTATTTCACTTTTGTTTACTATCTACTTCCCTTGCTTTGGCAATGTTAACACACGTTTCCCATGCCAATAAAGCCCTTAAATTGAATTGAATTGATAGTAAGGTCGCAATGACACAGAAAGCAGTTCAATGTCGGGGTACAGAGTCGCTCTCTTACCAGGATCGCGGTCCGCTCTGACCAGGGTGAAGGTGGCCGGCTCCACTTCTCTGTCCGGGACTCTGTCATCCAGCCAAGTCTCCCAGTTGTATTGGGATTACAGCTGCCTGCAGCGTTTTCATTATTTAGTCCGTTCGTAGCGGGTATGTACACGATCAACAAGATCAGTCCAAAACCGAAAGATCAGTTCAAAGCAGAATGTTTGCAGAATGTTTGTAAACTAAGTCTACAAATTAAAAACATAAAATAACGCCACACTGCAGGTCACAACAGAGACGCTGCTAGCCGCCATTGTCTTAGTTACGTTCATGGTTACGTCACGTATGACGAAAGCGCGTAAGTGCATGCCCACAGACACCCATAGAGAATGTATTGAAAGCTTTGAAATTTGAAAAAAATAGATTTTACATGACAGGCTATGAGAGACTTCTGGGCGATTTTCAACTTGACTGAAATCGCCCCAAAAACGGGCGGGGCCATTTGAAGCACGACTTTAGCCTGATTTGATATTTAGTGGCTGGCAGATCAGACGTGAACACTGATAACTACTGTTGCCGTGATATAATTGATTAGAAAAAAAATCCCTTCCTTTTCCCGTTTGGCAGTGCGTCGCCCATATCGCCCTATTGAACACACCGCCCATGCACTTGTCTTTGAAGTTGACTACAAACTGCCAGGGGAGGCAGTAGAGGACACCACCAAGTGTCCAGTTATCAGTGAAACAAACAATGATGTGTCCACTCACCTCAAAGAGGACATGGCAGCTGATCAAAGCCCTCCTGACCCTGCAGCACTGCCTCCAAGCTCGCCATGTATCCGAGACTCTGACCACAAACTGACAGAGGAGACAAAAGAGGATGCCACCGAGTCCTCCGTTACCACAGCGATCACTGCAGGCACATCCATTGTCCAGGGAGAGAACCTGTTGGGTGATAAAAGCCCGGCTCCAATGCTGCCTTCAAAGTTGCCACACATTCTAGACAATGGCCACAAGCAGCCAGAGGAGGCAGTAGAGGACACCACCAAGAGTCAAGTGTCCAGGGAAGCGGCCGTTTCCGTCTCCACTGTCCACACTCTGCCAGGGGAGTTAGTAGAGGACACCAACAAGTGTCCAGTTGCCAGGGAAGCAGCCGTTTCTGTGTCCACTGTCCACACGGAGGAGTGTTTGGCTGATAAAAGTCCTCCTGCACCTGCAACACTGCCTCTAATCCTGACCTGCACCCACAACAATGACCACAAACCGCTTAGGAAGACAGTTGTGTGCACTACAAAGTGCTCAGTCGACACAGAGGCAACTGTTGCTATTTACACCTGGGATGATAAAAGTCCTCCAGGTCTGCAATGCATTCACAACAACAATGACCACAAGCAGCCAGAGGAGACAGTTGAGGACACCACATAGTGCTCAGTTAACACAGAGGCAAGTGCAGTTGCATCCACTGTCAAGAGAGAGGAACTGATGAGTGATAAAAGCCCTGTCCTAGCACTTCCTCCAAGCCTGGCATGCATCCATGACAAGGACCACAAGCAGCCAGAGCAGAAAGGGAAGGGCACTAGTGAAGAGGTGGATCGCTGCCCTCATGCTCACCAGCTGGTCCCAGATGCTAACTTAACTCTGGCAACCCCTCTGCTCTGCATGGCCACTAAGACGCCTGTTAGAGTGAGAGCCTCCATATGCAGGTCAGAGGATGAGGAACCCAGGCCCTGGACGCTGAAAAAGGCAAAGGTAGGTGTCCTATTTTACACTTCTACTCTACAGGGTTGACGGTCTGTTCCATTTCAATTCAAAGCATTGAATTAAGTACTTCCTGAATTGACTGGAATTGAAATTGAATTGACCCCAACCCTGCTAATCTATGCTCATAGTATAAAACATCACCCCTTACTAGGGTTAACATTTGTATTACGTTTGGTGTGGACCCAGGAAGAACATCTATGGCTATTACAAAATCGGTTTGGGATACAAATAAACAAGTTACCTCAATTACTGTCCTCTAAATTGTGTGCCCCATGAGGCCATCAATGTATGTTGATCACTCAAATGTGTATTGAATGTGCCACATTGGAACAATATTACATCTAGAGTCAATGTCTTCCTGTTAGGATTATTGGACAGGCATTGACATTGAGAGTGAAGAGAGGAGCGTCAAGGAGGAGGTGAGCCCGAGGGAGGGTTTGAAGAGTGAGGCGGACCGTGCCCATTCCAAGAGCTCCAATGGGACGGTTTCATCAGAGAGAGCAGAGACCATCCTGGGAAGAGTGGGCTTTCTGGCCATGAACCTCAAGCAGAAAGTCACATTTTTAAAGATGGAGGAAAAAGAGAAAAATAAGGAACTGAATAAGAAGTTGAAAGATGACGAGAAAGAGAGAAAGGTCTCTTGCCTGGAGGTTGTCGGGAGAGGTTGTGTTTTCTCTAGCAGGAGATAAGCTGGCTTCTTATATGTTGTTGAGTAAAGCTTAAACCATGTATTTAGATTGTATGTAGGTATTGTAGTCAGGTATTATAGGTAGTTTACTTAGGTAGTTATTGTAGGTTATTGTAGGTAATTATTGTAGGTAAGTATTCTATTCGGTGGACCCCGGCGAAGCACGAGTGCTAGCTAACCCACCACTTGGACCAACAAAGCTAGCTAGCTAGTGGGTAGCTACTGGTAACTTTTAGCAACTGTGGTTAGTTGTTTCCAATGTTATTTCACGCTTAAGAGAACCTGTAATTGAGCCAGCTAGCTACCGACCATTCAGCTGTTCTTCTAACCTCATTATCCGAGGCATTAACGTTAGATGGTTGGTGGCTGCTGTACTTAATTACAGCTACTGATTGCAGCCTGCCACCCAGTTAGCTGGCAAAATATGATTAGACAAATAATAATATTTATTTGAATGATACAGTATGTTACTAAATTGAAATTAAAATGAAATGTTTTTGTAATTATAACATTTTACGAAATGTAAAAAGAAAACTTTAAAAAATAATAATAATAACAAAAGCAAGGTAAAAAGAAAAGGAAACCGATCCAGATTCCTATTACCAGTGTAAAAACAAAGGGGGGAGGTGTCAATGTAAATAGTCCGGGTGGCCATTTGATGAATTGTTCAGCAGTCTTATGAATTGGGGATAGAAGCTGTTAAGGAGCCTTTTGGACCTAGACTTGGCACTCTGGTACCGCTTGCTGTGCGGTAGCAGAGAGAACAGTCTATGACTTGGGTGACTGGAGTCTTTGTCAATTTTTTGGGCCTCCCTCTTACACCTCCAAGTATATAGGTCCTGGATGGCAGGAAGCTTGGCTCCAGTGATGTACTGGGCCGTACGCACTACCCTCTGTAGCGCCTTACGGTCGGATGCCGAGCAGTTGCCATGCCAGGCGGTGATGCAACTGGTCAGGAAGCTCTCGATGGTGCAGCTGTAGAACTTTTTGAGGATCTTGGGACCAATGCCAAATCTTTTCAGTCTCCTGAGGTGGAAAAGGCGTTGTCTTGCCCTCTTCACGACTGTCTTGGTGTGTTTGAACCATGACAGTTTGTTGGTGATATGGACACCAAGGAACTTGAAACTCTCGACCTGCTCCACTACAGCCCCGTCGATGTGAATGGGGCGTGTTCCCAGTCCCTGTCCCTGAAAATCCTCCCCGGAGCATGATGCTGCCACCACCATGCTTCACCGTAGGGATGGTGCCAGGTTTCCTCCAAACGTGATCTCATCCCAGGTAAGAGGGGGAGTGGCAGCAGCAGCAGGTTCTCCCCATGTGAGCTGAGTCCAGTGGACCAGTCCTGTATCCCCCCACCCAGACAGCGACAGTGGTCTAAACCATGGCTAGCTATCCACAATCTGGCTCGACTAAACAAGGTTTACCAAGAGGGAAGGAGGGAGAGGAAGGTAGAGGAAGAGAAAGAGGGAGGAGAGGAAGGAGGAAAGGGAGAAAATGACTGTAAGAAGGACTGTAAGACTGTAAGAAGGAAAGGAGGGAGAAGGCCGAGCAAAAGGAAGAGGAAGAGGTGGAAGATAACAAGGAGAGTTGATCTGTCCATCACTACCATAAGGAGATCTCTTCTGGGGCCTCTTGTTCTCTCCTCTTTCCCACAGAGGAGCACCTTTCGCAGGCAGCCCAGAGCAGACTCTCCGCTGAGAGAAGGCTAGCCCCTGGAGGTTTCACCTTGGATTTATACAGAGAACCCCCCAGTACTCAAACTGCTTTACATTGTAGAGGGTGATCTAATCTCATTGGAGGCGACCCAATGACCCAGAAATGCTCCATGGACAGACTTCCTCCCTGCTCCCCGTCTCGCTGGCAGGGGGCTCGTAGGAACACCCTCCCTATCTTGACTCCAGCAACACCCCTTCTTCACCTGCCCCCCTTATCATGTTATGAGTCTCACCTACAGGTCCCGCCCCCTGGCCTACCTGTTGCAGGTGTAAGTATGGTGTGTCGGACACAGCTGTCCTCCCCCTCCTTCCCTCTTTCTCCCACTCCCCCCATCTCTCGCGCTCTCTCCTCCTCCCCCTCTCTTCCCTTTAAAGCAATAGTTTAAACCTACACACTTCCTTAAACCTAAAATAAGTCAAGAAGTAATTTTGTGTGGAAGTCAAACATTTGTTCAGAACGACAAAATCGAGACCTTTACATAGCCCATCTCTCATTGTCTATAGGAGTGATGTACACTGGTCAAATTGCCCAAATGTTAATTTAGACATTCACAAATTTTACAGATTTTGACTCTCACTAATGTCATGAAATGTTTGGCAAAGTAGTAAAGAAGGTTGTATTATACTTTTCTTGTGTACTAGATCATATGGTTTGGAAAGTGTTTTTTTTCTCAGACATAAATGAACAATTCCAGGTGAAAGCTAAAGGTCGTAGCTTCCTGGGGGGAGGGACACCACTACATTAATAAAATATTTCCCTCTTGCTAGATTGATGACTAAAGCCCTAGTGAAACAGTGCAAAATGGTTGTCAGCTCAACTGGTTAAATACAAGACCTGTTCATTGTGAAATGTATGTGTTCAAGTCTAATAATTTTGCTCTATATATTTTCTACTCTGTATGTAATTTTATCTGTTTAAGCTGTTTGGATTGTTAATTGATATAACACAGGGCACCATTGAAAAAGAGACACTGGTCTCAATTGGGATTCCCTGTATAAATAAAGAGGAATATGATAGAGGGAATATGATAGCGAGTATTATGATGGAGTGGAATATGATGGAGAGAAATATAATAGAGAGAATATGATGGAGGGAATATGATAGAGGAATTTGATGGAGGGGAATATGATAGAGAATGAATGGAGGAATGTGTGACGCTCTTGAGCAACAAAGGTTGTATGTTTGGTTATATCAACTGGAAAGACACGGATAAGAAAATGTTCAAACATAATTTTAAACAATACTTTTCTATAGTCAGCTGATATTGATTTCTTTATTTAATTATTTATTAAACTTAAATGCTAAACATCAATGACACCTACTCTTCAATTACATTTTTTGGGCCTATATAATTACACATCCAGCTAATTTTATCCCTCTATGAGCATGCGTACCGTAAAGATACCGTAAGGATCACTCGACTGCAACAGCTCTCGTTGATTTAATCGATCAATGGCTCAGATCACTTGACCAAGATAAACTTGTGGATGAGCTGCTTCTTGATTTTAGTGCTGCAGTTGACCTTGTTGATCATATAGCTAATAGCTGAGGCCATTGAAGAGAGAGGTTTTCTTGAACCCTCATTTCTTTTTTGGAACTTTGTTACTGAGGTGACATAGACTATGGAAGACTTGTTTTACTGTAGTAAGGTAGCCTATGTATTTCATTGATGATGATGATGATGATGATGAAAAATATTGGCATTAGTGGTAGGCTGAGATCGAACAAACAACCTAAGTAAGCCTGGCTGCTATTTATGATATCTAAAACATATAGACTTTTAATTAGGCAAAACACATGTCGTTTGAATGGTCAACCATTTTACATGAGTTACAGCATTTTATTTTAATAAAAAATTAGGTTATATGGATTCATTGTATATATTAGGTATGACTGTGCTGCATAGGTACAAAAAATCTAAAATAAATAAACTAAATTGTGCCAGCATTTGATAACACATGAAAGCTGCTGTGGGTAACCATGGCAATGGGGACTCCATTGTGACATCACAAGATTCCGATTCTGGAAGGTTACCTGTTGCACAGACAAACTGAACAGTGCAAAGAGACTGATTCAATTAACCACTGACAAATTATTAATGTCCTATTTCATTAGTGAGGGAACACACTGCTTACTTCAGAGGTAGGTTGTAATATAACTTATTGTGAATGTGTTTCAGTAGTATAACTTATTTTCAAATTACTTGTGTATGAATGTGACATTTTAAGTAGACCTAACATGACTAGTGAAACTGTTGAAGAGAGATAGTTTGCTTGAGTCCTCTTTTTGTGAGAAAATGCTTCATCCTGACACCTGAGATGTCATGTTACAATTGTAGTGAGCCAGCCTAATGGCTAATGCATTCTATTGATGACAGAAAAAAAACCTCTCTCTGTGTTAATCACCAACATATGTTGTAATCAATTATCTCAATAAATATGTACCAAAAGAGTAGGTTGTGTAAAAAAACAAGTACGCCTACCTAATTTGTAGCTGATTCATTTCTAATAAGAATAATATGTTCTTAATTGAATGGACATCCATTTCAAATGGTTGAATTGATAGACCTCTTTAAATTGAGGTGCACTCAATGGCACTCAAAGAGAAGACTGGCATTTTTACCTCCTTGGTTTTTAAAATAGATGAAACTGTACAAGTTAGGTCCTGCATGGATATAGAGTCATTTTCTACCCAAAACACAGTGTTTTCAATGATATGATGGAAGTGATTAGTGTGGTTTGTGAGAACCAGGCCCAATATGGAGTAGAGCTACATGAGGGGTTGAATAAGGCTCAATAGTAAGGTACAGAAAGACCCTGAAGTTTGCTTTTTAAAGTCTGTGTTGTGCTTTTTCATCTGCCATGGCAACGCCTTGCATCACAATGATGATGTCATGAAGGATATTGTTCACGAAATGATAAGAACAGCCAAAATCGATTCATTTGAACTTGGTCGCTTTTCCAGTAGCCAACTTTTTACTAGTAATTCAGATAGGCCTATTGCCTAAACATATCTGGATCAGGATTCTCACTTGATTAATTGTAAGTAGCTGGGAAGAAAACGTGTGCACATTGTAAAGAGATGCATTATTATTTGGTTAGCAACACCCACTTACTACAACGTTGTGTATTTTCCAGAGTTATTGTTAGCTAAGAGGAAGACATGGAGGGTTCAACGCTGACACAGAGGAGGGGTGAGTGTCGGTTGGAGGAAAGGGCGATCTAGACAGACTACGTGATGGAGCTGGGAGCCAGGTTGGCTCTGGTTTTGCAGATCCAGAAGGATCAGGAGAAGAAGATGAAGAGGATTTGGTTCAAGACGAGGAAAATGCCAAGACTGATTGAGGAGGTAACAAGACCAACTTTGACAAAGTCGACAAGAGTTCTGTTTAACAATATTAATTAAAGCAAATATAAGTTATTGTAAGGGCAAAATGTTCCATATGCCATGGAATGTAAGCTAACAATGTTTTGTCCTTATTTCTTTTTGTATTAGGCTACACCATGGCAATGCTTATAACTGTTCTTGTCTAAATGTGTTGTATCGTGTCTGTCTGTTTCATTGAATTTATGTCCTCAGTTCTTATGGTTGTCTGGTCATAAGAAATAAATAACCGTTCTATCATAGACGCTCATATCAGGATTACGTGGTTGTCTCACCTAGCTACCTTAAGTTGAATGCACTAACTAACTATAAGTCATTCTGGATAAAAGCGTCTGATAAATGGCTAAAATGTCAAATGTTATGCTGGGTGTGGGGCATGTATTTTTACACTTAGCTGGCCCATTGGCTAGGGGACCAAGGGTTGGGACAGACTGGTGCAGAGCATCTTAGAGGACACTATATATATATATATATATATATATATATATATATATATATATGATGTATAAGTAAGTAGTGCTGACTCATACAGTATGTATGTATGTACTGAATGTGATCACTTTCATCATGTCTGTTTCTTTTCTCACGCAGAATGTGTGAGATGTGAGCAACTGTCCTCTCACTGAGTTCATGGCTCCCTGTATTGACTCCCTCCCACCACTGGCTTTCACCAATCAGAGGCCTATACCTACCATGTTGCATCCCCCCTCTCCATTTGCCATACGCGCTCAGGATGCACAGCGGTTCATTGTATTTTCATACTTTGTCCCTGAAACCTGCCAGTCTGCTGAATGCCCAGTTGCCACAGAGGCCACTGCAGATGTATCTACAGGTATACGAGAGGACCTATGGACAGATATACATCTTTCCTCAATGCTGCATCGATACCTGCCACACTTCTTTGACGAAGACTCCATGCAGCCACATCAGGCAGTAGAGGGCACCACTGAGGTCTCAGTTGCTCCAGTGGCAATATCTAATGTTGAGGAAGAGGACATATTCTATCATTACTCCCTCCCACCCCTGGCTCAGCGGTTCATTGGCAATTCATTCAATTTCCTCGAAACCTCTAAGCCTGCTGTTTCAGCCACAGAGTGCCCAGTTGCCACAGAGACCACTGCTACCACAGCCACTGTCAAGGGAGAGAATCGATGGGCAGCTAGAAGTCTTCCTTCAGTGCTGCCTACATGCCTGCCAACAGTCTTTGACGATGACTTCATGCCATCAGAGCAGACAGTAGAGGATACCTATGAGGTCTCAGTTGCTACAGAGACCACTGCAGGCACAGCTACTGTTGATTTTGGAGTGTACAGATCAGCAGCTAAATGCCCTGTCCCAATGCTGCCTCCAAGTCTGCCACTTGTCTTTGAAGTTGACTACAAACTGCCAGGGGAGGCAGTAGAGGACACCACCAAGTGTCCAGTTATCAGTGAAACAAACAATGATGTGTCCACTCACCTCAAAGAGGACATGGCAGCTGATCAAAGCCCTCCTGACCCTGCAGCACTGCCTCCAAGCTCGCCATGTATCCGAGACTCTGACCACAAACTGACAGAGGAGACAAAAGAGGATGCCACCGAGTCCTCCGTTACCACAGCGATCACTGCAGGCACATCCATTGTCCAGGGAGAGAACCTGTTGGGTGATAAAAGCCCGGCTCCAATGCTGCCTTCAAAGTTGCCACACATTCTAGACAATGGCCACAAGCAGCCAGAGGAGGCAGTAGAGGACACCACCAAGAGTCAAGTGTCCAGGGAAACGGCCGTTTCCGTCTCCACTGTCCACACTCTGCCAGGGGAGGCAGTAGAGGACACCAACAAGTGTCCAGTTGCCAGGGAAGCAGCCGTTTCTGTGTCCACTGTCCACACGGAGGAGTGTTTGGCTGATAAAAGTCCTCCTGCACCTGCAACACTGCCTCTAATCCTGACCTGCACCCACAACAATGACCACAAACCGCTATGGAAGACAGTTGAGTGCACTACAAAGTGCTCAGTCGACACAGAGGAAACTGTTGCTATTTACACCTGGGATGATAAAAGTCCTCCAGGTCTGCAATGCATTCACAACAACAATGACCACAAGCAGCCAGAGGAGACAGTTGAGGACACCACATAGTGCTCAGTTAACACAGAGGCAAGTGCAGTTGCATCCACTGTCAAGAGAGAGGAACTGATGAGTGATAAAAGCCCTGTCCTAGCACTTCCTCCAAGCCTGGCATGCATCCATGACAAGGACCACAAGCAGCCAGAGCAGAAAGGGAAGGGCACTAGTGAAGAGGTGGATCGCTGCCCTCATGCTCACCAGCTGGTCCCAGATGCTAACTTAACTCTGGCAACCCCTCTGCTCTGCATGGCCACTAAGACGCCTGTTAGAGTGAGAGCCTCCATATGCAGGTCAGAGGATGAGGAACCCAGGCCCTGGACGCTGAAAAAGGCAAAGGTAGGTGTCCTATTTTACACTTCTACTCTACAGGGTTGGGGGTCTGTTCCATTTCAATTCAAAGCATTGAATTAAGTACTTCCTGAATTGACTGGAATAGAAATTGAATTGACCCCAACCCTGCTAATCTATGCTCATAGTATAAAACATCACCCCTTACTAGGGTTAACATTTGTATTACGTTTGGTGTGGACCCAGGAAGAACATCTATGGCTATTACAAAATCGGTTTGGGATACAAATAAACAAGTTACCTCAATTACTGCCCTCTAACTTGTGTGCCCCATGAGGCCATCAATGTATGTTGATCACTCAAATGTGTATTGAATGTGCCACATTGGAACAATATTACATCTAGAGTCAATGTCTTCCTGTTAGGATTATTGGACAGGCATTGACATTGAGAGTGAAGAGAGGAGCGTCAAGGAGGAGGTGAGCCCGAGGGAGGGTTTGAAGAGTGAGGCGGACCGTGCCCATTCCAAGAGCTCCAATGGGACGGTTTCATCAGAGAGAGCAGAGACCATCCTGGGAAGAGTGGGCTTTCTGGCCATGAACCTCAAGCAGAAAGTCAAATTTTTAAAGATGGAGGAAAAAGAGAAAAATAAGGAACTGAATAAGAAGTTGAAAGATGACGAGAAAGAGAGAAAGGTCTCTTGCCTCGAGGTTGTCGGGAGAGGTTGTGTTTTCTCTAGCAGGAGATAAGCTGGCTTCTTATATGTTGTTGAGTAAAGCTTAAACCATGTATTTAGATTGTATGTAGGTATTGTAGTCAGGTATTATAGGTAGTTTACTTAGGTAGTTATTGTAGGTTATTGTAGGTAATTATTGTAGGTAAGTATTCTATTCGGTGGACCCCGGCGAAGCACGAGTGCTAGCTAACCCACCACTTGGACCAACAAAGCTAGCTAGCTAGTGGGTAGCTACTGGTAACTTTTAGCAACTGTGGTTAGTTGTTTCCAATGTTATTTCACGCTTAAGAGTACCTGTAATTGAGCCAGCTAGCTACCGACCATTCAGCTGTTCTTCTAACCTCATTATCCGAGGCATTAACGTTAGATGGTTGGTGGCTGCTGTACTTAATTACAGCTACTGATTGCAGCCTGCCACCCAGTAAGCTGGCAAAATATGATTAGACAAATAATAATATTTATTTGAATGATACAGTATGTTACTAAATTGAAATTAAAATGAAATGTTTTTGTAATTATAACATTTTACGAAATGTAAAAATAAAACTTAAAAAAATAATAATAATAACAAAAGCAAGGTAAAAAGAAAAGGAAACCGATCCAGATTCCTATTACCAGTGTAAAAACAAAGGGAGGAGGTGTCAATGTAAATAGTCCGGGTGGCCATTTGATTAATTGTTCAGCAGTCTTATGAATTGGGGATAGAAGCTGTTAAGGAGCCTTTTGGACCTAGACTTGGCACTCTGGTACCGCTTGCTGTGCGGTAGCAGAGAGAACAGTCTATGACTTGGGTGACTGGAGTCTTTGTCAATTTTTTGGGCCTCCCTCTTACACCTCCAAGTATATAGGTCCTGGATGGCAGGAAGCTTGGCTCCAGTGATGTACTGGGCCGTACGCACTACCCTCTGTAGCGCCTTACGGTCGGATGCCGAGCAGTTGCCATACCAGGCGGTGATGCAACTGGTCAGGAAGCTCTCGATGGTGCAGCTGTAGAACGTTTTGAGGATCTTGGGACCAATGCCAAATCTTTTCAGTCTCCTGTGGTGGAAAAGGCGTTGTCGTGCCCTCTTCACGACTGTCTTGGTGTGTTTGAACCATGATAGTTTGTTGGTGATGTGGACACCAAGGAACTTGAAACTCTCGACCTGCTCCACTACAGCCCCGTCGATGTGAATGGGGCGTGTTCCCAGTCCCTGTCCCTGAAAATCCTCCCCGGAGCATGATGCTGCCACCACCATGCTTCACCGTAGGGATGGTGCCAGGTTTCCTCCAAACGTGATCTCATCCCAGTTAAGAAGGGGAGTGGCAGCAGCAGCAGGTTCTCCCCATGTGAGCTGAGTCCAGTGGACCAGTCCTGTATCCCCCCACCCAGACAGCGACAGTGGTCTAAACCATGGCTAGCTATCCACAATCTGGCTCGACTAAACAAGGTTTACCAAGAGGGAAGGAGGGAGAGGAAGGTAGAGGAAGAGAAAGAGGGAGGAGAGGAAGGAGGAAAGGGAGAAAATGACTGTAAGAATGACTGTAAGACTGTAAGAAGGAAAGGAGGGAGAAGGCCGAGCAAGAGGAAGAGGAAGAGGTGGAAGATAACAAGGAGAGTTGATCTGTCCATCACTACCATAAGGAGATCTCTTCTGGGGCCTCTTGTTCTCTCCTCTTTCCCACAGAGGAGCACCTTTCGCAGGCAGCCCAGAGCAGACTCTCCGCTGAGAGAAGGCTAGCCCCTGGAGGTTTCACCTTGGATTTATACAGAGAACCCCCCAGTACTCAAACTGCTTTACATTGTAGAGGGTGATCTAATCTCATTGGAGGCGACCCAATGACCCAGAAATGCTCCATGGACAGACTTCCTCCCTGCTCCCCGTCTCGCTGGCAGGGGGCTCGTAGGAACACCCTCCCTTCCTTGACTCCAGCAACACCCCTTCTTCACCTGCCCCCCTTATCATGTTATGAGTCTCACCTACAGGTCCCGCCCCCTGGCCTACCTGTTGCAGGTGTAAGTATGGTGTGTCGGACACAGCTGCCCTCCACCTCCTCCCCCTCCTCCCCCTCCTCCCCCTCCTTCCCTCTTTCTCCCACTCCCCCCATCTCTCGCGCTCTCTCCTCCTCCCCCTCTCTTCCCTTTAAAGCAATAGTTTAAACCTACACACTTCCTTAAACCTAAAATAAGTCAAGAAGTAATTTTGTGTGGAAGTCAAACATTTGTTCAGAACGACAAAATCGAGACCTTTACATAGCCCATCTCTCATTGTCTATAGGAGTGATGTACACTGGTCAAATTGCCCAAATGTTAATTTAGACATTCACAAATTTTACAGATTTTGACTCTCACTAATGTCATGAAATGTTTGGCAAAGTAGTAAAGAAGGTTGTATTATACTTTTCTTGTGTACTAGATCATATGGTTTGGAAAGTGTTTTTTTTCTCAGACATAAATGAACAATTCCAGGTGAAAGCTAAAGGTCGTAGCTTCCTGGGGGAGGGACACCACTACATTAATAAAATATTTCCCTCTTGCTAGATTGATGACTAAAGCCCTAGTGAAACAGTGCAAAATGGTTGTCAGCTCAACTGGTTAAATACAAGACCTGTTCATTGTGAAATGTATGTGTTCAAGTCTAATAATTTTGCTCTATATATTTTCTACTCTGTATGTAATTTTATCTGTTTAAGCTGTTTGGATTGTTAATTGATATAACACAGGGCACCATTGAAAAAGAGACACTGGTATCAATTGGGATTCCCTGAAAAAATAAAGAGGAATATGATAGAGGGAATATGATAGCGAGTATTATGATGGAGTGGAATATGATGGAGAGAAATATAATAGAGAGAATATGATGGAGGGAATATGATAGAGGAATTTGATGGAGGGGAATATGATAGAGAATGAATGGAGGAATGTGTGACGCTCTTGAGCAACAAAGGTTGTCTGTTTGGTTATATCAACTGGAAAGACACGGATAAGAAAATGTTCAAACATAATTTTAAACAATACTTTTCTATAGTCAGCTGATATTGATTTCTTTATTTAATTATTTATTAAACTTAAATGCTAAACATCAATGACACCTACTCTTCAATTACATTTTTTGGGCCTATATAATTACACATCCAGCTAATTTTATCCCTCTATGAGCATGCGTACCGTAAAGATACCGTAAGGATCACTCGACTGCAACAGCTCTCGTTGATTTAATCGATCAATGGCTCAGATCACTTGACCAAGATAAACTTGTGGATGAGCTGCTTCTTGATTTTAGTGCTGCAGTTGACCTTGTTGATCATATGGCTAATAGCTGAGGCCATTGAAGAGAGATGTTTTCTTGAACCCTCATTTCTTTTTTGGAACTTTGTTACTGAGGTGACATAGACTATGGAAGACTTGTTTTACTGTAGTAAGGTAGCCTATGTATTTCATTGATGATGATGATGATGATGATGATGAAAAATATTGGCATTAGTGGTAGGCTGAGATCGAACAAACAACCTAAGTAAGCCTGGCTGCTATTTATGATATCTAAAACATATAGACTTTTAATTAGGCAAAACACATGTCGTTTGAATGGTCAACCATTTTACATGAGTTACAGCATTTTATTCTAATAAAAAATTAGGTTATATGGATTCATTGTATATATTAGGTATGACTGTGCTGCATAGGTACAAAAAATCTAAAATAAATAAACTAAATTGTGCCAGCATTTGATAACACATGAAAGCTGCTGTGGGTAACCATGGCAATGGGGACTCCATTGTGACATCACAAGATTCCGATTCTGGAAGGTTACCTGTTGCACAGACAAACTGAACAGTGCAAAGAGACTGATTCAACTAACCACTGACAAATTATTAATGTCCTATTTCATTAGTGAGAGAACACACTGCTTACTTCAGAGGTAGGTTGTAATATAACTTATTGTGAATGTGTTTCAGTAGTATAACTTATTTTCAAATTACTTGTGTATGAATGTGACATTTTAAGTAGACCTAACATGACTAGTGAAACTGTTGAAGAGAGATAGTTTGCTTGAGTCCTCTTTTTGTGAGAAAATGCTTCATCCTGACACCTGAGATGTCATGTTACAATTGTAGTGAGCCAGCCTAATGGCTAATGCATTCTATTGATGACAGAAAAAAAACCTCTCTCTGTGTTAATCACCAACATATGTTGTAATCAATTATCTCAATAAATATGTACCAAAAGAGTAGGTTGTGTAAAAAAAACAAGTACGCCTACCTAATTTGTAGCTGATTCATTTCTAATAAGAATAATATGTTCTTAATTGAATGGACATCCATTTCAAATGGTTGAATTGATAGACCTCTTTAAATTGAGGTGCACTCAAGGGCACTCAAAGAGAAGACTGGCATTTTTACCTCCTTGGTTTTTAAAATAGATGAAACTGTACAAGTTAGGTCCTGCATGGATATAGAGTCATTTTCTACCCAAAACAAAGTGTTTTCAATGATATGATGGAAGTGATTAGTGTGGTTTGTGAGAACCAGGCCTAATATGGAGTAGAGCTACATGAGGGGTTGAATAAGGCTCAATAGTAAGGTACAGAAAGACCCTGAAGTTTGCTTTTTAAAGTCTGTGTTGTGCTTTTTCATCTGCCATGGCAACGCCTTGCATCACAATGATGATGTCATGAAGGATATTGTTCACGAAATGATAAGAACAGCCAAAATCGATTCATTTGAACTTGGTCGCTTTTCCAGTAGCCAACTTTTTACTAGTAATTCAGATAGGCCTATTGCCTAAACATATCTGGATCAGGATTCTCACTTGATTAATTGTAAGTAGCTGGGAAGAAAACGTGTGCACATTGTAAAGAGATGCATTATTATTTGGTTAGCAACACCCACTTACTACAACGTTGTGTATTTTCCAGAGTTATTGTTAGCTAAGAGGAAGACATGGAGGGTTCAACGCTGACACAGAGGAGGGGTGAGTGTCGGTTGGAGGAAAGGGCGATCTAGACAGACTACGTGATGGAGCTGGGAGCCAGGTTGGCTCTGGTTTTGCAGATCCAGAAGGATCAGGAGAAGAAGATGAAGAGGATTTGGTTCAAGACGAGGAAAATGCCAAGACTGATTGAGGAGGTAACAAGACCAACTTTGACAAAGTCGACAAGAGTTCTGTTTAACAATATTAATTAAAGCAAATATAAGTTATTGTAAGGGCAAAATGTTCCATATGCCATGGAATGTAAGCTAACAATGTTTTGTCCTTATTTCTTTTTGTATTAGGCTACACCATGGCAATGCTTATAACTGTTCTTGTCTAAATGTGTTGTATCGTGTCTGTCTGTTTCAGTGAATTTATGTCCTCAGTTCTTATGGTTGTCTGGTCATAAAAAATAAACAACCGTTCTATCATAGACGCTCATATCAGGATTATGTGGTTGTCTCACCTAGCTACCTTAAGTTGAATGCACTAACTAACTATAAGTCGTTCTGGATAAAAGCGTCTGATAAATGGCTAAAATATCAAATGTTATGCTGGGTGTGGGGCATGTATTTTTACACTTAGCTGGCCCATTGGCTAGGGGACCAAGGTTTGGGACGGACTGGTGCAGAGCATCTTAGAGGACACTATATATATATATATATATATATATATATATATGTATATATATATATATATATATATATGTGATGTATAAGTAAGTAGTGCTGACTCATACAGTATGTATGTATGTATGTACTGAATGTGATCACTTTCATCATGTCTGTTTCTTTTCTCACGCAGAATGTGTGAGATGTGAGCAACTGTCCTCTCACTGAGTTCATGGCTCCCTGTATTGACTCCCTCCCACCACTGGCTTTCACCAATCAGAGGCCTATACCTACCATGTTGCATCCCCCCTCTCCATTTGCCATACACGCTCAGGATGCACAGCGGTTCATTGTATTTTCATACTTTGTCCCTGAAACCTGCCAGTCTGCTGAATGCCCAGTTGCCACAGAGGCCACTGCAGACGTATCTACAGGTATACGAGAGGACCTATGGACAGATATACATCTTTCCTCAATGCTGCATCGATACCTGCCACACTTCTTTGACGAAGACTCCATGCAGCCACATCAGGCAGTAGAGGGCACCACTGAGGTCTCAGTTGCTCCAGTGGCAATATCTAATGTTGAGGAAGAGGACAGATTCTATCATTACTCCCTCCCACCCCTGGCTCAGCGGTTCATTGGCAATTCATTCAATTTCCTCGAAACCTCTAAGCCTGCTGTTTCAGCCACAGAGTGCCCAGTTGCCACAGAGACCACTGCTACCACAGCCACTGTCAAGGGAGAGAATCGATGGGCAGCTAGAAGTCTTCCTTCAGTGCTGCCTACATGCCTGCCAACAGTCTTTGACGATGACTTCATGCCATCAGAGCAGACAGTAGAGGATACCTATGAGGTCTCAGTTGCTACAGAGACCACTGCAGGCACAGCTACTGTTGATTTTGGAGTGTACATATCAGCAGCTAAATGCCCTGTCCCAATGCTGCCTCCAAGTCTGCCACTTGTCTTTGAAGTTGACTACAAACTGCCAGGGGAGGCAGTAGAGGACACCACCAAGTGTCCAGTTATCAGTGAAACAAACAATGATGTGTCCACTCACCTCAAAGAGGACATGGCAGCTGATCAAAGCCCTCCTGACCCTGCAGCACTGCCTCCAAGCTCGCCATGTATCCGAGACTCTGACCACAAACTGACAGAGGAGACAAAAGAGGATGCCACGAGTCCTCCGTTACCACAGCGATCACTGCAGGCACATCCATTGTCCAGGGAGAGAACCTTTTGGGTGATAAAAGCCCGGCTCCAATGCTGCCTTCAAAGTTGCCACACATTCTAGACAATGGCCACAAGCAGCCAGAGGAGGCAGTAGAGGACACCACCAAGAGTCAAGTGTCTAGGGAAGCGGCCGTTTCCGTCTCCACTGTCCACACTCTGCCAGGGGAGGCAGTAGAGGACACCAACAAGTGTCCAGTTGCCAGCGAAGCAGCCGTTTCTGTGTCCACTGTCCACACGGAGGAGTGTTTGGCTGATAAAAGTCCTCCTGCACCTGCAACACTGCCTCTAATCCTGACCTGCACCCACAACAATGACCACAAACCGCTATGGAAGACAGTTGAGTGCACTACAAAGTGCTCAGTCGACACAGAGGCAACTGTTGCTATTTACACCTGGGATGATAAAAGTCCTCCAGGTCTGCAATGCATTCACAACAACAATGACCACAAGCAGCCAGAGGAGACAGTTGAGGACACCACATAGTGCTCAGTTAACACAGAGGCAAGTGCAGTTGCATCCACTGTCAAGAGAGAGGAACTGATGAGTGATAAAAGCCCTGTCGTAGCACTTCCTCCAAGCTTGGCATGCATCCATGACAAGGACCACAAGCAGCCAGAGCAGAAAGGGAAGGGCACTAGTGAAGAGGTGGATCGCTGCCCTCATGCTCACCAGCTGGTCCCAGATGCTAACTTAACTCTGGCAACCCCTCTGCTCTGCATGGCCACTAAGACGCCTGTTAGAGTGAGAGCCTCCATATGCAGGTCAGAGGATGAGGAACCCAGGCCCTGGACGCTGAAAAAGGCAAAGGTAGGTGTCCTATTTTACACTTCTACTCTACAGGGTTGGGGGTCTGTTCCATTTCAATTCAAAGCATTGAATTAAGTACTTCCTGAATTGACTGGAATTGAAATTGAATTGACCCCAACCCTGCTAATCTATGCTCATAGTATAAAACATCACCCCTTACTAGGGTTAACATTTGTATTACGTTTGGTGTGGACCCAGGAAGAACATCTATGGCTATTACAAAATCAGTTTGGGATACAAATAAACAAGTTACCTCAATTACTGTCCTCTAAATTGTGTGCCCCATGAGGCCATCAATGTATGTTGATCACTCAAATGTGTATTGAATGTGCCACATTGGAACAATATTACATCTAGAGTCAATGTCTTCCTGTTAGGATTATTGGACAGGCATTGACATTGAGAGTGAAGAGAGGAGCGTCAAGGAGGAGGTGAGATCGAGGGAGGGTTTGAAGAGTGAGGCGGACCGTGCCCATTCCAAGAGCTCCAATGGGACGGTTTCATCAGAGAGAGCAGAGACCATCCTGGGAAGAGTGGGCTTTCTGGCCATGAACCTCAAGCAGAAAGTCACATTTTTAAAGATGGAGGAAAAAGAGAAAAATAAGGAACTGAATAAGAAGTTGAAAGATGACGAGAAAGAGAGAAAGGTCTCTTGCCTCGAGGTTGTCGGGAGAGGTTGTGTTTTCTCTAGCAGGAGATAAGCTGGCTTCTTATATGTTGTTGAGTAAAGCTTAAACCATGTATTTAGATTGTATGTAGGTATTGTAGTCAGGTATTATAGGTAGTTTACTTAGGTAGTTATTGTAGGTTATTGTAGGTAATTATTGTAGGTAAGTATTCTATTCGGTGGACCCCGGCGAAGCACGAGTGCTAGCTAACCCACCACTTGGACCAACAAAGCTAGCTAGCTAGTGGGTAGCTACTGGTAACTTTTAGCAACTGTGGTTAGTTGTTTCCAATGTTATTTCACGCTTAAGAGTACCTGTAATTGAGCCAGCTAGCTACCGACCATTCAGCTGTTCTTCTAACCTCATTATCCGAGGCATTAACGTTAGATGGTTGGTGGCTGCTGTACTTAATTACAGCTACTGATTGCAGCCTGCCACCCAGTTAGCTGGCAAAATATGATTAGACAAATAATAATATTTATTTGAATGATACAGTATGTTACTAAATTGAAATTAAAATGAAATGTTTTTGTAATTATAACATTTTACGAAATGTAAAAAGAAAACTTTAAAAAATAATAATAATAACAAAAGCAAGGTAAAAAGAAAAGGAAACCGATCCAGATTCCTATTACCAGTGTAAAAACAAAGGGGGGAGGTGTCAATGTAAATAGTCCGGGTGGCCATTTGATTAATTGTTCAGCAGTCTTATGAATTGGGGATAGAAGCTGTTAAGGGGCCTTTTGGACCTAGACTTGGCACTCTGGTACCGCTTGCTGTGCGGTAGCAGAGAGAACAGTCTATGACTTGGGTGACTGGAGTCTTTGTCAATTTTTTGGGCCTCCCTCTTACACCTCCAAGTATATAGGTCCTGGATGGCAGGAAGCTTGGCTCCAGTGATGTACTGGGCCGTACGCACTACCCTCTGTAGCGCCTTACGGTCGGATGCCGAGCAGTTGCCATACCAGGCGGTGATGCAACTGGTCAGGAAGCTCTCGATGGTGCAGCTGTAGAACTTTTTGAGGATCTTGGGACCAATGCCAAATCTTTTCAGTCTCCTGTGGTGGAAAAGGCGTTGTCGTGCCCTCTTCACGACTGTCTTGGTGTGTTTGAACCATGATAGTTTGTTGGTGATGTGGACACCAAGGAACTTGAAACTCTCGACCTGCTCCACTACAGCCCCGTCGATGTGAATGGGGCGTGTTCCCAGTCCCTGTCCCTGAAAATCCTCCCCGGAGCATGATGCTGCCACCACCATGCTTCACCGTAGGGATGGTGCCAGGTTTCCTCCAAACGTGATCTCATCCCAGGTAAGAGGGGGAGTGGCAGCAGCAGCAGGTTCTCCCCATGTGAGCTGAGTCCAGTGGACCAGTCCTGTATCCCCCCACCCAGACAGCGACAGTGGTCTAAACCATGGCTAGCTATCCACAATCTGGCTCGACTAAACAAGGTTTACCAAGAGGGAAGGAGGGAGAGGAAGGTAGAGGAAGAGAAAGAGGGAGGAGAGGAAGGAGGAAAGGGAGAAAATGACTGTAAGAAGGACTGTAAGACTGTAAGAAGGAAAGGAGGGAGAAGGCCGAGCAAGAGGAAGAGGAAGAGGTGGAAGATAACAAGGAGAGTTGATCTGTCCATCACTACCATAAGGAGATCTCTTCTGGGGCCTCTTGTTCTCTCCTCTTTCCCACAGAGGAGCACCTTTCGCAGGCAGCCCAGAGCAGACTCTCCGCTGAGAGAAGGCTAGCCCCTGGAGGTTTCACCTTGGATTTATACAGAGAACCCCCCAGTACTCAAACTGCTTTACATTGTAGAGGGTGATCTAATCTCATTGGAGGCGACCCAATGACCCAGAAATGCTCCATGGACAGACTTCCTCCCTGCTCCCCGTCTCGCTGGCAGGGGGCTCGTAGGAACACCCTCCCTTCCTTGACTCCAGCAACACCCCTTCTTCACCTGCCCCCCTTATCATGTTATGAGTCTCACCTACAGGTCCCGCCCCCTGGCCTACCTGTTGCAGGTGTAAGTATGGTGTGTCGGACACAGCTGCCCTCCACCTCCTCCCCCTCCTCCCCCTCCTTCCCTCTTTCTCCCACTCCCCCCATCTCTCACGCTCTCTCCTCCTCCCCCTCTCTTCCCTTTAAAGCAATAGTTTAAACCTACACACTTCCTTCAACCTAAAATAAGTCAAGAAGTAATTTTGTGTGAAAGTCAAACATTTGTTCAGAACGACAAAATCGAGACCTTTACATAGCCCATCTCTCATTGTCTATAGGAGTGATTTACACTGGTCAAATTGCCCAAATGTTAATTTAGACATTCACAAATTTTACAGATTTTGACTCTCACTAATGTCATGAAATGTTTGGCAAAGTAGTAAAGAAGGTTGTATTATACTTTTCTTGTGTACTAGATCATATGGTTTGGAAAGTGTTTTTTTTCTCAGACATAAATGAACAATTCCAGGTGAAAGCTAAAGGTCGTAGCTTCCTGGGGGGAGGGACACCACTACATTAATAAAATATTTCCCTCTTGCTAGATTGATGACTAAAGCCCTAGTGAAACAGTGCAAAATGGTTGTCAGCTCAACTGGTTAAATACAAGACCTGTTCATTGTGAAATGTATGTGTTCAAGTCTAATAATTTTGCTCTATATATTTTCTACTCTGTATGTAATTTTATCTGTTTAAGCTGTTTGGATTGTTAATTGATATAACACAGGGCACCATTGAAAAAGAGATACTGGTCTCAATTGGGATTCCCTGTAAAAATAAAGAGGAATATGATAGAGGGAATATGATAGCGAGTATTATGATGGAGTGGAATATGATGGAGAGAAATATAATAGAGAGAATATGATGGAGGGAATATGATAGAGGAATTTGATGGAGGGGAATATGATAGAGAATGAATGGAGGAATGTGTGACGCTCTTGAGCAACAAAGGTTGTCTGTTTGGTTATATCAACTGGAAAGACACGGATAAGAAAATGTTCAAACATAATTTTAAACAATACTTTTCTATAGTCAGCTGATATTGATTTCTTTATTTAATTATTTATTAAACTTAAATGCTAAACATCAATGACACCTACTCTTCAATTACATTTTTTGGGCCTATATAATTACACATCCAGCTAATTTTATCCCTCTATGAGCATGCGTACCGTAAAGATACCGTAAGGATCACTCGACTGCAACAGCTCTCGTTGATTTAATCGATCAATGGCTCAGATCACTTGACCAAGATAAACTTGTGGATGAGCTGCTTCTTGATTTTAGTGCTGCAGTTGACCTTGTTGGTCATATGGCTAATAGCTGAGGCCATTGAAGAGAGATGTTTTCTTGAACCCTCATTTCTTTTTTGGAACTTTGTTACTGAGGTGACATAGACTATGGAAGACTTGTTTTACTGTAGTAAGGTAGCCTATGTATTTCATTGATGATGATGATGATGATGATGATGAAAAATATTGGCATTAGTGGTAGGCTGAGATCGAACAAACAACCTAAGTAAGCCTGGCTGCTATTTATGATATCTAAAACATATAGACTTTTAATTAGGCAAAACACATGTCATTTGAATGGTCAACCATTTTACATGAGTTACAGCATTTTATTTTAATAAAAAATTAGGTTATATGGATTCATTGTATATATTAGGTATGACTGTGCTGCATAGGTACAAAAAATCTAAAATAAATAAACTAAATTGTGCCAGCATTTGATAACACATGAAAGCTGCTGTGGGTAACCATGGCAATGGGGACTCCATTGTGACATCACAAGATTCCGATTCTGGAAGGTTACCTGTTGCACAGACAAACTGAACAGTGCAAAGAGACTGATTCAATTAACCACTGACAAATTATTAATGTCCTATTTCATTAGTGAGGGAACACACTGCTTACTTCAGAGGTAGGTTGTAATATAACTTATTGTGAATGTGTTTCAGTAGTATAACTTATTTTCAAATTACTTGTGAATGAATGTGACATTTTAAGTAGACCTAACATGACTAGTGAAACTGTTGAAGAGAGATAGTTTGCTTGAGTCCTCTTTTTGTGAGAAAATGCTTCATCCTGACACCTGAGATGTCATGTTACAATTGTAGTGAGCCAGCCTAATGGCTAATGCATTCTATTGATGACAGAAAAAAAACCTCTCTCTGTGTTAATCACCAACATATGTTGTAATCAATTATCTCAATAAATATGTACCAAAAGAGTAGGTTGTGTAAAAAAACAAGTACGCCTACCTAATTTGTAGCTGATTCATTTCTAATAAGAATAATATGTTCTTAATTGAATGGACATCCATTTCAAATGGTTGAATTGATAGACCTCTTTAAATTGAGGTGCACTCAAGGGCACTCAAAGAGAAGACTGGCATTTTTACCTCCTTGGTTTTTAAAATAGATGAAACTGTACAAGTTAGGTCCTGCATGGATATAGAGTCATTTTCTACCCAAAACACAGTGTTTTCAATGATATGATGGAAGTGATTAGTGTGGTTTGTGAGAACCAGGCCCAATATGGAGTAGAGCTACATGAGGGGTTGAATAAGGCTCAATAGTAAGGTACAGAAAGACCCTGAAGTTTGCTTTTTAAAGTCTGTGTTGTGCTTTTTCATCTGCCATGGCAACGCCTTGCATCACAATGATGATGTCATGAAGGATATTGTTCACAAAATGATAAGAACAGCCAAAATCGATTCATTTGAACTTGGTCGCTTTTCCAGTAGCCAACTTTTTACTAGTAATTCAGATAGGCCTATTGCCTAAACATATCTGGATCAGGATTCTCACTTGATTAATTGTAAGTAGCTGGGAAGAAAACGTGTGCACATTGTAAAGAGATGCATTATTATTTGGTTAGCAACACCCACTTACTACAACGTTGTGTATTTTCCAGAGTTATTGTTAGCTAAGAGGAAGACATGGAGGGTTCAACGCTGACACAGAGGAGGGGTGAGTGTCGGTTGGAGGAAAGGGCGATCTAGACAGACTACGTGATGGAGCTGGGAGCCAGGTTGGCTCTGGTTTTGCAGAATCAGAAGGATCAGGAGAAGAAGATGAAGAGGATTTGGTTCAAGACGAGGAAAATGCCAAGACTGATTGAGGAGGTAACAAGACCAACTTTGACAAAGTCGACAAGATTTCTGTTTAACAATATTAAATTAAAGCAAATATAAGTTATTGTAAGGGCAAAATGTTCCATATGCCATGGAATGTAAGCTAACAATGTTTTGTCCTTATTTATTTTTGTATTAGGCTACACCATGGCAATGCTTATAACTGTTCTTGTCTAAATGTGTTGTATCGTGTCTGTCTGTTTCAGTGAATTTATGTCCTCGGTTCTTATGGTTGTCTGGTCATAAAAAATAAACAACCGTTCTATCATAGACGCTCATATCAGGATTATGTTGTTGTCTCAACTAGCTACCTTAAGTTGAATGCACTAACTAACTATAAGTCGTTCTGGATAAAAGCGTCTGATAAATGGCTAAAATGTCAAATGTTATGCTGGGTGTGGGGCATGTATTTTTACACTTAGCTGGCCCATTGGCTAGGGGACCAAGGGTTGGGACAGACTGGTGCAGAGCATCTTAGAGGACACTATATATATATATATATATATATATATATATATATATATATATATATAAATATATATATATGATGTATAAGTAAGTAGTGCTGACTCATACAGTATGTATGTATGTATGTACTGAATGTGATCACTTTCATCATGTCTTTTTCTTTTCTCACGCAGAATGTGTGAGATGTGAGCAACTGTCCTCTCACTGAGTTCATGGCTCCCTGTATTGATTCCTTCCCACCACTGGCTTTCACCAATCAGAGGCCTATACCTACCATGTTGCATCCCCCCTCTCCATTTGCCATACGCGCTCAGGATGCACAGCGGTTCATTGTATTTTCATACTTTGTCCCTGAAACCTGCCAGTCTGCTGAATGCCCAGTTGCCACAGAGGCCACTGCAGATGTATCTACAGGTATACGAGAGGACCTATGGACAGATATACATCTTTCCTCAATGCTGCATCGATACCTGCCACACTTCTTTGACGAAGACTCCATGCAGCCACATCAGGCAGTAGAGGGCACCACTGAGGTCTCAGTTGCTCCAGTGGCAATATCTAATGTTGAGGAAGAGGACAGATTCTATCATTACTCCCTCCCACCCCTGGCTCAGCGGTTCATTGGCAATTCATTCAATTTCCTCGAAACCTCTAAGCCTGCTGTTTCAGCCACAGAGTGCCCAGTTGCCACAGAGACCACTGCTACCACAGCCACTGTCAAGGGAGAGAATCGATGGGCAGCTAGAAGTCTTCCTTCAGTGCTGCCTACATGCCTGCCAACAGTCTTTGACGATGACTTCATGCCATCAGAGCAGACAGTAGAGGATACCTATGAGGTCTCAGTTGCTACAGAGACCACTGCAGGCACAGCTACTGTTGATTTTGGAGTGTACAGATCAGCAGCTAAATGCCCTGTCCCAATGCTGCCTCCAAGTCTGCCACTTGTCTTTGAAGTTGACTACAAACTGCCAGGGGAGGCAGTAGAGGACACCACCAAGTGTCCAGTTATCAGTGAAACAAACAATGATGTGTCCACTCACCTCAAAGAGGACATGGCAGCTGATCAAAGCCCTCCTGACCCTGCAGCACTGCCTCCAAGCTCGCCATGTATCCGAGACTCTGACCACAAACTGACAGAGGAGACAAAAGAGGATGCCACCGAGTCCTCCGTTACCACAGCGATCACTGCAGGCACATCCATTGTCCAGGGAGAGAACCTGTTGGGTGATAAAAGCCCGGCTCCAATGCTGCCTTCAAAGTTGCCACACATTCTAGACAATGGCCACAAGCAGCCAGAGGAGGCAGTAGAGGACACCACCAAGAGTCAAGTGTCCAGGGAAGCGGCCGTTTCCGTCTCCACTGTCCACACTCTGCCAGGGGAGGCAGTAGAGGACACCAACAAGTGTCCAGTTGCCAGGGAAGCAGCCGTTTCTGTGTCCACTGTCCACACGGAGGAGTGTTTGGCTGATAAAAGTCCTCCTGCACCTGCAACACTGCCTCTAATCCTGACCTGCACCCACAACAATGACCACAAACCGCTATGGAAGACAGTTGAGTGCACTACAAAGTGCTCAGTCGACACAGAGGAAACTGTTGCTATTTACACCTGGGATGATAAAAGTCCTCCAGGTCTGCAATGCATTCACAACAACAATGACCACAAGCAGCCAGAGGAGACAGTTGAGGACACCACATAGTGCTCAGTTAACACAGAGGCAAGTGCATTTGCATCCACTGTCAAGAGAGAGGAACTGATGAGTGATAAAAGCCCTGTCCTAGCACTTCCTCCAAGCCTGGCATGCATCCATGACAAGGACCACAAGCAGCCAGAGCAGAAAGGGAAGGGCACTAGTGAAGAGGTGGATCGCTGCCCTCATGCTCACCAGCTGGTCCCAGATGCTAACTTAACTCTGGCAACCCCTCTGCTCTGCATGGCCACTAAGACGCCTGTTAGAGTGAGAGCCTCCATATGCAGGTCAGAGGATGAGGAACCCAGGCCCTGGACGCTGAAAAAGGCAAAGGTAGGTGTCCTATTTTACACTTCTACTCTACAGGGTTGGGGGTCTGTTCCATTTCAATTCAAAGCATTGAATTAAGTACTTCCTGAATTGACTGGAATTGAAATTGAATTGACCCCAACCCTGCTAATCTATGCTCATAGTATAAAACATCACCCCTTACTAGGGTTAACATTTGTATTACGTTTGGTGTGGACCCAGGAAGAACATCTATGGCTATTACAAAATCGGTTTGGGATACAAATAAACAAGTTACCTCAATTACTGCCCTCTAAATTGCGTGCCCCATGAGGCCATCAATGTATGTTGATCACTCAAATGTGTATTGAATGTGCCACATTGGAACAATATTACATCTAGAGTCAATGTCTTCCTGTTAGGATTATTGGACAGGCATTGACATTGAGAGTGAAGAGAGGAGCGTCAAGGAGGAGGTGAGCCCGAGGGAGGGTTTGAAGAGTGAGGCGGACCGTGCCCATTCCAAGAGCTCCAATGGGACGGTTTCATCAGAGAGAGCAGAGACCATCCTGGGAAGAGTGGGCTTTCTGGCCATGAACCTCAAGCAGAAAGTCACATTTTTAAAGATGGAGGAAAAAGAGAAAAATAAGCAACTGAATAAGAAGTTGAAAGATGACGAGAAAGAGAGAAAGGTCTCTTGCCTCGAGGTTGTCGGGAGAGGTTGTGTTTTCTCTAGCAGGAGATAAGCTGGCTTCTTATATGTTGTTGAGTAAAGCTTAAACCATGTATTTAGATTGTATGTAGGTATTGTAGTCAGGTATTATAGGTAGTTTACTTAGGTAGTTATTGTAGGTTATTGTAGGTAATTATTGTAGGTAAGTATTCTATTCGGTGGACCCCGGCGAAGCACGAGTGCTAGCTAACCCACCACTTGGACCAACAAAGCTAGCTAGCTAGTGGGTAGCTACTGGTAACTTTTAGCAACTGTGGTTAGTTGTTTCCAATGTTATTTCACGCTTAAGAGTACCTGTAATTGAGCCAGCTAGCTACCGACCATTCAGCTGTTCTTCTAACCTCATTATCCGAGGCATTAATGTTAGATGGTTGGTGGCTGCTGTACTTAATTACAGCTACTGATTGCAGCCTGCCACCCAGTAAGCTGGCAAAATATGATTAGACAAATAATAATATTTATTTGAATGATACAGTATGTTACTAAATTGAAATTAAAATGAAATGTTTTTGTAATTATAACATTTTACGAAATGTAAAAAGAAAACTTTAAAAAATAATAATAATAACAAAAGCAAGGTAAAAAGAAAAGGAAACCGATCCAGATTCCTATTACCAGTGTAAAAACAAAGGGAGGAGGTGTCAATGTAAATAGTCCGGGTGGCCATTTGATTAATTGTTCAGCAGTCTTATGAATTGGGGATAGAAGCTGTTAAGGAGCCTTTTGGACCTAGACTTGGCACTCTGGTACCGCTTGCTGTGCGGTAGCAGAGAGAACAGTCTATGACTTGGGTGACTGGAGTCTTTGTCAATTTTTTGGGCCTCCCTCTTACACCTCCAAGTATATAGGTCCTGGATGGCAGGAAGCTTGGCTCCAGTGATGTACTGGGCCGTACGCACTACCCTCTGTAGCGCCTTACGGTCGGATGCCGAGCAGTTGCCATACCAGGCGGTGATGCAACTGGTCAGGAAGCTCTCGATGGTGCAGCTGTAGAACTTTTTGAGGATCTTGGGACCAATGCCAAATCTTTTCAGTCTCCTGAGGTGGAAAAGGCGTTGTCGTGCCCTCTTCACGACTGTCTTGGTGTGTTTGAACCATGATAGTTTGTTGGTGATGTGGACACCAAGGAACTTGAAACTCTCGACCTGCTCCACTACAGCCCCGTCGATGTGAATGGGGCGTGTTCCCAGTCCCTGTCCCTGAAAATCCTCCCCGGAGCATGATGCTGCCACCACCATGCTTCACCGTAGGGATGGTGCCAGGTTTCCTCCAAACGTGATCTCATCCCAGGTAAGAGGGGGAGTGGCAGCAGCAGCAGGTTCTCCCCATGTGAGCTGAGTCCAGTGGACCAGTCCTGTATCACCCCACCCAGACAGCGACAGTGGTCTAAACCATGGCTAGCTATCCACAATCTTGTTCGACTAAACAAGGTTTACCAAGAGGGAAGGAGGGAGAGGAAGGTAGAGGAAGAGAAAGAGGGAGGAGAGGAAGGAGGAAAGGGAGAAAATGACTGTAAGAAGGACTGTAAGACTGTAAGAAGGAAAGGAGGGAGAAGGCCGAGCAAGAGGAAGAGGAAGAGGTGGAAGATAACAAGGAGAGTTGATCTGTCCAACACTACCATAAGGAGATCTCTTCTGGGGCCTCTTATTCTCTCCTCTTTCCCACAGAGGAGCACCTTTCGCAGGCAGCCCAGAGCAGACTCTCCGCTGAGAGAAGGCTAGCCCCTGGTGGTTTCACCTTGGATTTATACAGAGAACCCCCCAGTACTCAAACTGCTTTACATTGTAGAGGGTGATCTAATCTCATTGGAGGCGACCCAATGACCCAGAAATGCTCCATGGACAGACTTCCTCCCTGCTCCCCGTCTCGCTGGCAGGGGGCTCGTAGGAACACCCTCCCTTCCTTGACTCCAGCAACACCCCTTCTTCACCTGTCCCCCTTATCATGTTATGAGTCTCACCTACAGGTCCCGCCCCCTGGCCTACCTGTTGCAGGTGTAATTATGGTGTGTCGGACACAGCTGCCCTCCACCTCCTCCCCCTCCTCCCCCTCCTCCCCCTCCTCCCCCTCCTTCCCTCTTTCTCCCACTCCCCCCATCTCTCGCGCTCTCTCCTCCTCCCCCTCTCTTCCCTTTAAAGCAATAGTTTAAACCTACACACTTCCTTAAACCTAAAATAAGTCAAGAAGTAATTTTGTGTGGAAGTCAAACATTTGTTCAGAACGACAAAATCGAGACCTTTACATAGCCCATCTCTCATTGTCTATAGTAGTGATGTACACTGGTCAAATTGCCCAAATGTTAATTTAGACATTCACAAATTTTACAGATTTTGACTCTCACTAATGTCATGAAATGTTTGGCAAAGTAGTAAAGAAGGTTGTATTATACTTTTCTTGTGTACTAGATCATATGGTTTGGAAAGTGTTTTTTTTCTCAGACATAAATGAACAATTCCAGGTGAAAGCTAAAGGTCGTAGCTTCCTGGGGGGAGGGACACCACTACATTAATAAAATATTTCCCTCTTGCTAGATTGATGACTAAAGCCCTAGTGAAACAGTGCAAAATGGTTGTCAGCTCAACTGGTTAAATACAAGACCTGTTCATTGTGAAATGTATGTGTTCAAGTCTAAGTCTATATATTTTCTACTCTTTATGTAATTTTATCTGTTTAAGCTGTTTGGATTGTTAATTGATATAACACAGGGCACCATTGAAAAAGAGACACTGGTCTCAATTGGGATTCCCTGTAAAAAATAAAGAGGAATATGATAGAGGGAATATGATAGCGAGTATTATGATGGAGTGGAATATGATGGAGAGAAATATAATAGAGAGAATATGATGGAGGGAATATGATAGAGGAATTTGATGGAGGGAAATATGATAGGGAATGAATGGAGGAATGTGTGACGCTCTTGAGCAACAAAGGTTGTCTGTTTGGTTATATCAACTGGAAAGACACGGATAAGAAAATGTTCAAAATAATTTTAAACAATACTTTTCTATAGTCAGCTGATATTGATTTCTTTATTTAATTATTTATTAAACTTAAATGCTAAACATCAATGACACCTACTTTTCAATTACATTTTTTGGGCCTATATAATTACACATCCAGCTAATTTTATCCCTCTATGAGCATGCGTACCGTAAAGATACCGTAAGGATCACTCGACTGCAACAGCTCTCGTTGATTTAATCGATCAATGGCTCAGATCACTTGACCAAGATAAACTTGTGGATGAGCTGCTTCTTGATTTTAGTGCTGCAGTTGACCTTGTTGATCATATGGCTAATAGCTGAGGCCATTGAAGAGAGATGTTTTCTTGAACCCTCATTTCTTTTTTGGAACTTTGTTACTGAGGTGACATAGACTATGGAAGACTTGTTTTACTGTAGTAAGGTAGCCTATGTATTTCATTGATGATGATGATGATGATGATGATGATGATGATGAAAAATATTGGCATTAGTGGTAGGCTGAGATCGAACAAACAACCTAAGTAAGCCTGGCTGCTATTTATGATATCTAAAACATATAGACTTTTAATTAGGCAAAACACATGTTGTTTGAATGGTCAACCATTTTACATGAGTTACAGCATTTTATTTTAATAAAAAATTAGGTTATATGGATTCATTGTATATATTAGGTATGACTGTGCTGCATAGGTACAAAAAATCTAAAATAAATAAACTAAATTGTGCCAGCATTTGATAACACATGAAAGCTGCTGTGGGTAACCATGGCAATGGGGACTCTATTGTGACATCACAAGATTCCGATTCTGGAAGGTTACCTGTTGCACAGACAAACTGAACAGTGCAAAGAGACTGATTCAACTAACCACTGACAAATTATTAATGTCCTATTTCATTAGTGAGAGAACACACTGCTTACTTCAGAGGTAGGTTGTAATATAACTTATTGTGAATGTGTTTCAGTAGTATAACTTATTTTCAAATTACTTGTGTATGAATGTGACATTTTAAGTAGACCTAACATGACTAGTGAAACTGTTGAAGAGAGATAGTTTGCTTGAGTCCTCTTTTTGTGAGAAAATGCTTCATCCTGACACCTGAGATGTCATGCCACGGTGGATAGCTGTTTCCAATGTTATTCACGCTTAAGTGTACCTGTAATTAAGCCAGCTAGCTTTCTACCATTTCAGCCGTTTTTCTAACTTCATTATCTGAGGCGTCAGCGTTAGGTAGTTAGTACCTACTGTACTTAATTACACCTACTGATTGCAGAAGACAAATATCAGCTGGCGTCGGGTAAGTTTGGCTTTGTACATAGTTTGGATTTTGTCGAGTAAGGCTTAATTATGTATTTAGAACGTAGTTGGTTATTGTAAGTAGGCATCGCGGGCTGTTGTGGATAGTTATTGTAGGTTAGCATTATATTCGGCTATGCCAGGGATTAGCACGAAGCTAGCCAGCTAGCTAGCCGTGTCTCATACAAAGTCAACACAGTAGCCAATCACGACTAGCTAACTGTACCGCAGCAGCTAAATAAAATATATTTGTACTAGCTAGCCAACGTTTAATTATTGCTGCGTTATGATAGGAACTAGACACAGACACAAATTATCTGTTTAGCGTGTTAAAACACTATCGGTCGTTTGTTGTTACCAAGTATTGGTGCTAAACTGTGTGTTATTGGATGCTAGCATGCTTGTTGGCTAAAGCGTCATAGCTAGGCACCGTGGGCTGTTGTGGGTGGCTATTGTAGGTAGCACGTAGCTAGCTAGCCGTTTTCCAAACAAAGTCAACACAGTAGCCATTGCTAGTTAGCCAACATGACCTGCCAACTGTACTGTAGCTGCTAAATACAATATATTTGTGCTAGCTAGCCAACGTAATTCGTTAACACACAAATTATCTGTTTAGTGTGTTACCTCACTACTGTTAGTTTGTTGTAACCAAGTATTGGTGCTAAACTGTGTGTTATTGGATGCTAGCATGCTGGTCAGCAATGGTGCCATTGGTGCTAAACTGTGTGTTATTGGATGCTAGCATGCTAGTCAGCAATGGTGCCATTGGTGCTAAACTGTGTGTTATTGGATGCTAGCATGCTAGTCAGCCATGGTGTCATATTTAGCTAGCTGAACAAAGCAAGTTGAGTCTATTCCTTGAAACATTGAACTGCTGTAGTTCACAACAATTCTAATTTCTAAAAGTGGAAGTTGGGAGAGTTTTTATCTGGATGGTTCAGTGAAACAATTATAGTTTCTGAGGTGTAAGTTTTGGCGAGGGAGGCCCTACTCACTCCTTTTCCTGATGTTTAATTCATTTCATTCCGATCTCCTCTGCATTATTGTAGCCATTTGCTACAGCCTGTCAACTATGCCTCTGCCTATCCCTGTTCTCTCCTCTCCGCACAGGCCACACAAACGCCTCACACCGCGTGGCTGCTGCCTCTAACCTGGTGGTCCCTGCACGCACCCCACACCTGGAGTTCCAGGTCTCAGGCAGCCTCTGGAACTGCCGTTCTGCTGCCAACAAAGCTGACTTCATCCCAGCCTATGCTAACCTCCATTCCCTCGACTTCCTGGCGCTGACGGAAACATGGATTACCACTGAAAACACTGCTACTCCTACTGCTCTCTCCTCGTCTGACCATGTGTTCTCGCATACCCCGAGAGCATCTGGTCAGAGGGGTGGTGGCACAGGAATCCTCATCTCTCCCAAGTGGACATTCTCAATTTTTCCCCTAACCCATCTGTCTATCTCCTCATTTGAATTCCATGCTGTCACAGTCACTAGCCCATCTAAGCTTAATATCCTTGTCATCTATCGCCCTCCAGGTTCCCTTGGAGAGTTCATCAATGAGCTTGACGCCTTGATAAGCTCCTTTCCTGAGGATGGCTCACCCCTCACAGTTTTGGGGGATTTCAACCTCCCTACGTCTACATTTGACTCATTTCTCTCTGCCTCCTTCTTTCCACTCCTCTCCTCTTTTGACCTCACCCTCTCACCGTCCCTCCCTACTCACAAGGCAGGCAATACGCTTGACCTCATCTTTACTAGATGCTGCTCTTCTACTAATCTCACTGCAACTCCCCTCCATGTCTCCGACCACTACTTTGTGTCCTTTTCTCTCTCGCTCTCCTCCAACACTACTCACTCTGCCCCTACACAGATGGTAATGCGCCGCCGCAACCTTCGCTCTCTCTCTCCCACTACTCTCTCCTCTTCCATCCTATCATCACTTCCCTCTGCTCAATCCTTCTCCCTCCAATCTCCTGATTCTGCCTCCTCAACCCTCCTCTCCTCCCTTTCTGCATCCTTTGACTCTCTGTGTCCCCTATCCTCCCGGCCGGCTCGGTCCTCCCCTCCAGCTCCGTGGCTTGATGACTCATTGCGAGCTCACAGAACAGAGCTCCGGGCAGCGGAGCGGAAATGGAAGAAAAATAAACTCCCTGCCGACCTGGCATCTTTTCACTCCCTCCTCTCTACATTTTCTTCATCTGTTTCTGCTGCTAAGGCACTTTCTACCACTCTAAATTCCAAGTATCTGCCTCTAACCCTAGGAAGCTCTTTGCCACATTCTCCTCCCTGCTGAATCCCCCCCCCCCCCCTCCCCCCCCTCCTCTCTCTCGGTGGATGACTTCGTCAACCACTTTGAAAAGAAGGTTGACGACATCCAATCCTCGTTTGTTAAGTCTAATGACACTGCTGGTCCTACTCACACTGCCCTACCCTATGCTTTGACTTCTTTCTCCCCTCTCTCTCCAGATAAAATCCTGCGACTTGTGACTGCAGGCCGCCCAACAACCTGCCCGCTTGACCCCATCCCCTCCTCTCTTCTCCAGACCATCTCCGGTGACCTTCTCCCCTACCTCACCTCGCTGATCAACTCATCCTTGACCGCTGGCTATGTCCCTTCCGTCTTCAAGAGAGCGAGAGTTGCACCCCTTCTCAAAAAACCAACACTCGATCCCACTGACGTCAACAACTACAGACCAGTATCCCTTCTTTCTTTTCTTTCCAAAACTATTGAGCGTGCCGTCTTTAGCCAACTCTCTTGCTATCTCTCTCAGAATGACCTTCTTGATCCAAACCAGTCAGGTTTCAGGACTGGTCATTCAACTGAGACTGCTCTTCTCTGTGTCACGGAGGCTCTCCGCACTGCTAAAGCTAACTCTCTCTCCTCTGCTCTTGTCCTTCTAGACCTGTCTGCTGCCTTTGATACTGTGAACCATCAGATCCTCCTCTCCACCCTCTCCGAGCTGGGCATCTCCGGCGCGGCTCACTCCTGGATTGCGTCCTACCTGACCGGTCGCTCCTACCAAGTGGCGTGGCGAGAAGCTGTCTCCGCACCACGTGCTCTCACCACTGGTGTCCCCCAGGGCTCAGTTCTAGGCCCTCTCCTATTCTCCCTATACACCAAGTCACTTGGCTCTGTCATATCCTCACATGGCCTCTCCTATCATTGCTACGCTGACGATACACAACTAATCTTCTCCTTTCCCCCTTCTGATAACCAGGTGGCGAATCGCATCTCTGCATGTCTGGCAGACATATCAGTATGGATGTCGGATCACCACCTCAAGCTGAACCCTGGCAAGACGGAGCTGCTCTTCCTCCCGGGGAAGGACTGCCCGTTCCATGACCTCGCCATCACGATTGACAACTCCGTTGTGTCCTCCCAGAGTGCGAAGAGCCTTGGCGTGTCCCTGGACAACACCCTGTCGTTCTCCGCTAACATCAAGGCGGTGACCCGATCCTGCAGATCCACGCTCTACAACATTCGGAGAGTACGACCCTGCCTTACACAGGAAGCGGCACAGGTCCTAATCCAGGCACTTGTCATCTCCCGTCTGGATTACTGCAACTCGCTGTTGGCTGGGCTCCCTGCCTGTGCCATTAAACCCCTACAACTCATCCAGAATGCCGCCGCCCGTCTGGTGTTCAACCTTCCCAAGTTCTCTCACGTCACCCCCCTCCTCCGCACACTCCACTGGCTTCCAGTTGAAGCTCGCATCCGTTACAAGACCATGGTGCTTGCTTATGGAGCAGTGAGGGGAACGGCACCGCCGTACCTTCAGGCTCTGATCAGTCCCTACACCCAAACGTGGGCATTGCGTTCATCCACCTCTGGCCTGCTGGCTCCCCTTCCTCTGCGGAAGCATAGCTCCCGCTCAGCCCAGTCAAAACTGTTCGTTGCTCTGGCACCCCAATGGTGGAACAAGCTCCCTCACGACGCCAGGACAGCGGAGTCACTCACCACCTTCCGGAGACATTTGAAACCCCACCTCTTTAAGGAATACCTGGGATAGGATAATGTAATCCTTCTACCCCCCGTACCCCAACCCACCCCCCCCCCCCCCCCCCCCCCCCCAAAAAAAAAGAAAAAAAAAAAGGAGAAAATAAAAAGAAATAAGAAAATTGTAAAGTGGTTATCCCACTAGCTATAGGGTGAATGCACCAATTTGTAAGTCACTCTGGATAAGAGCGTCTGCTAAATGGGTTAAATGTGCCCTTGAGCAAGGCACTTAACCCTAATTGCCCCTGTAAGTCGCTCTGGATAAGAGCGTCTGCTAAATGACTAAAATCTAAAATGTAAATGTAATGTTACAATTGTAGTGAGCCAGCCTAATGGCTAATGCATTATATTGATGACAGAAAAAAAACCTCTCTCTGTGTTAATCACCAACATATGTTGTAATCAATTATCTCAATAAATATGTACCAAAAGAGTAGGTTGTGTAAAAAAACAAGTACGCCTACCTAATTTGTAGCTGATTCATTTCTAATAAGAATAATATGTTCTTAATTGAATGGACATCCATTTCAAATGGTTGAATTGATAGACCTCTTTAAATTGAGGTGCACTCAAGGGCACTCAAAGAGAAGACTGGCATTTTTACCTCCTTGGTTTTTAAAATAGATGAAACTGTACAAGTTAGGTCCTGCATGGATATAGAGTAATTTTCTACCCAAAACACAGTGTTTTCAATGATATGATGGAAGTGATTAGTGTGGTTTGTGAGAACCAGGCCCAATATGGAGTAGAGCTACATGAGGGGTTGAATAAGGCTCAATAGTAAGGTACAGAAAGACCCTGAAGTTTGCTTTTTAAAGTCTGTGTTGTGCTTTTTCATCTGCCATGGCAACGCCTTGCATCACAATGATGATGTCATGAAGGATATTGTTCACGAAATGATAAGAACAGCCAAAATCGATTCATTTGAACTTGGTCGCTTTTCCAGTAGCCAACTTTTTACTAGTAATTCAGATAGGCCTATTGCCTAAACATATCTGGATCAGGATTCTCACTTGATTAATTGTAAGTAGCTGGGAAGAAAACGTGTGCACATTGTAAAGAGATGCATTATTATTTGGTTAGCAACACCCACTTACTACAACGTTGTGTATTTTCCAGAGTTATTGTTAGCTAAGAGGAAGACATGGATGGTTCAACGCTGACACAGAGGAGGGGTGAGTGTCGGTTGGAGGAAAGGGCGATCTAGACAGACTACGTGATGGAGCTGGGAGCCAGGTTGGCTCTGGTTTTGCAGATCCAGAAGGATCAGGAGAAGAAGATGAAGAGGATTTGGTTCATGACGAGGAAAATGCCAAGACTGATTGAGGAGGTAACAAGACCAACTTTGACAAAGTCGACAAGAGTTCTGTTTAACAATATTAATTAAAGCAAATATAAGTTATTGTAAGGGCAAAATGTTCCATATGCCATGGAATGTAAGCTAACAATGTTTTGTCCTTATTTCTTTTTGTATTAGGCTACACCATGGCAATGCTTATAACTGTTCTTGTCTAAATGTGTTGTATCGTGTCTGTCTGTTTCAGTGAATTTCTGTCCTCAGTTCTTATGGTTGTCTGGTCATAAAAAATAAACAACCGTTCTATCATAGACGCTCATATCAGGATTATGTGGTTGTCTCACCTAGCTACCTTAAGTTGAATGCACTAACTAACTATAAGTCGTTCTGGATAAAAGCGTCTGATAAATGGCTAAAATGTCAAATGTTATGCTGGGTGTGGGGCATGTATTTTTACACTTAGCTGGCCTATTGGCTAGGGGACCAAGGGTTGGGACAGACTGGTGCAGAGCATCTTAGAGGACACTATATATATATATATATGTGTGATGTATAAGTAAGTAGTGCTGACTCATACAGTATGTATGTATGTACTGAATGTGATCACTTTCATCATGTCTGTTTCTTTTCTCACGCAGAATGTGTGAGATGTGAGCAACTGTCCTCGAACTGAGTTCATGGCTCCCTGTATTGACTCCCTCCCACCACTGGCTTTCACCAATCAGAGGCCTATACCTACCATGTTGCATCCCCCCTCTCCATTTGCCATACGCGCTCAGGATGCACAGCGGTTCATTGTATTTTCATACTTTGTCCCTGAAACCTGCCAGTCTGCTGAATGCCCAGTTGCCACAAAGGCCACTGCAGATGTATCTACAGGTATACGAGAGGACCTATGGACAGATATACATCTTTCCTCAATGCTGCATCGATACCTGCCACACTTCTTTGACGAAGACTCCATGCAGCCACATCAGGCAGTAGAGGGCACCACTGAGGTCTCAGTTGCTCCAGTGGCAATATCTAATGTTGAGGAAGAGGACAGATTCTATCATTACTCCCTCCCACCCCTGGCTCAGTGGTTCATTGGCAATTCATTCAATTTCCTCGAAACCTCTAAGCCTGCTGTTTCAGCCACAGAGTGCCCAGTTGCCACAGAGACCACTGCTACCACAGCCACTGTCAAGGGAGAGAATCAATGGGCAGCTAGAAGTCTTCCTTCAGTGCTGCCTACATGCCTGCCAACAGTCTTTGACGATGACTTCATGCCATCAGAGCAGACAGTAGAGGATACCTATGAGGTCTCAGTTGCTACAGAGACCACTGCAGGCACAGCTACTGTTGATTTTGGAGTGTACAGATCAGCAGCTAAATGCCCTGTCCCAATGCTGCCTCCAAGTCTGCCACTTGTCTTTGAAGTTGACTACAAACTGCCAGGGGAGGCAGTAGAGGACACCACCAAGTGTCCAGTTATCAGTGAAACAAACAATGATGTGTCCACTCACCTCAAAGAGGACATGGCAGCTGATCAAAGCCCTCCTGACCCTGCAGCACTGCCTCCAAGCTCGCCATGTATCCGAGACTCTGACCACAAACTGACAGAGGAGACAAAAGAGGATGCCACCGAGTCCTCCGTTACCACAGCGATCACTGCAGGCACATCCATTGTCCAGGGAGAGAACCTGTTGGGTGATAAAAGCCCGGCTCCAATGCTGCCTTCAAAGTTGCCACACATTCTAGACAATGGCCACAAGCAGCCAGTGGAGGCAGTAGAGGACACCACCAAGAGTCAAGTGTCCAGGGAAGCGGCCGTTTCCGTCTCCACTGTCCACACTCTGCCAGGGGAGGCAGTAGAGGACACCAACAAGTGTCCAGTTGCCAGGGAAGCAGCCGTTTCTGTGTCCACTGTCCAAACGGAGGAGTGTTTGGCTGATAAAAGTCCTCCTGCACCTGCAACACTGCCTCTAATCCTGACCTGCACCCACAACAATGACCACAAACCGCTATGGAAGACAGTTGAGTGCACTACAAAGTGCTCAGTCGACACAGAGGCAACTGTTGCTATTTACACCTGGGATGATAAAAGTCCTCCAGGTCTGCAATGCATTCACAACAACAATGACCACAAGCAGCCAGAGGAGACAGTTGAGGACACCACATAGTGCTCAGTTAACACAGAGGCAAGTGCAGTTGCATCCACTGTCAAGAGAGAGGAACTAATGAGTGATAAAAGCCCTGTCCTAGCACCTCCTCCAAGCCTGGCATGCATCCATGACAAGGACCACAAGCAGCCAGAGCAGAAATGGAAGGGCACTAGTGAAGAGGTGGATCGCTGCCCTCATGCTCACCAGCTGGTCCCAGATGCTAACTGAACTCTGGCAACACCTCTGCTCTGCATGGCCACTAAGACGCCTGTTAGAGTGAGAGCCTCCATATGCAGGTCAGAGGATGAGGAACCCAGGCCCTGGACGCTGAAAAAGGCAAAGGTAGGTGTCCTATTTTACACTTCTACTCTACAGGGTTGGGGGTCTGTTCCATTTCAATTCAAAGCATTGAATTAAGTACTTCCTGAATTGACTGGAATTGAAATTGAATTGACCCCAACCCTGCTAATCTATGCTCATAGTATAAAACATCACCCCTTACTAGGGTTAACATTTGTATTACGTTTGGTGTGGACCCAGGAAGAACATCTATGGCTATTACAAAATCGGTTTGGGATACAAATAAACAAGTTACCTCAATTACTGTCCTCTAAATTGTGTGCCCCATGAGGCCGTCAATGTATGTTGATCACTCAAATGTGTATTGAATGTGCCACATTGGAACAATATTACATCTAGAGTCAATGTCTTCCTGTTAGGATTATTGGACAGGCATTGACATTGAGAGTGAAGAGAGGAGCGTCAAGGAGGAGGTGAGCCCGAGGGAGGGTTTGAAGAGTGAGGCGGACCGTGCCCATTCCAAGAGCTCCAATGGGACGGTTTCATCAGAGAGAGCAGAGACCATCCTGGGAAGAGTGGGCTTTCTGGCCATGAACCTCAAGCAGAAAGTCACATTTTTAAAGATGGAGGAAAAAGAGAAAAATAAGGAACTGAATAAGAAGTTGAAAGATGACGAGAAAGAGAGAAAGGTCTCTTGCCTCGAGGTTGTCGGGAGAGGTTGTGTTTTCTCTAGCAGGAGATAAGCTGGCTTCTTATATCAATCAATTTCAATCAATTTTATTTTATATAGCCCATCGTACATCAGCTAATATCTCGAAGTGCTGTACAGAAACCCAGCCTAAAACCCCAAACAGCTAGTAATGCAGGTGTAGAAGCACGGTGGCTAGGAAAAACTCCCTAGAAAGGCCAAAACCTAGGAAGAAACCTAGAGAGGAACCAGGCTATGAGGGGTGGCCAGTCCTCTTCTGGCTGTGCCGGGTGGAGATTATAACAGAACCATGCCAAGATGTTCAAAAATGTTCATAAGTGACAAGCATGGTCAAATAATAATCAGGAATAAATCTCAGTTGGCTTTTCATAGCCGATCATTAAGAGTTGAAAACAGCAGGTCTGGGACAGGTAGGGGTTCCATAACCGCAGGCAGAACAGTTGAAACTGGAATAGCAGCAAGGCCAGGCGGACTGGGGACAGCAAGGAGTCACCACGGCCGGTAGTCCCGACGTATGGTCCTAGGGCTCAGGTCTCTCAGTTGGCTTTTCATAGCCGATCATTAAGAGTTGAAAACAGCAGGTCTGGGACAGGTAGGGGTTTCGTAACCGCAGGCAGAACAGTTGAAACTGGAATAGCAGCAAGGCCAGGCGGACTGGGGACAGCAAGGTGTCGGCATGCCCGGTAGTCCTGACGTATGGTCCTAGGGCTCAGGTTCTCAGAGAGAAAGAGAGAACGAGAGAATTAGAGAGAGCATACTTAAATTCACACAGGACACTGGATAAGACAGGAGAAGTACTCCAGGTATAACCAACTGACCCCAGCCCCCCGACACATAAACTACTGCAGCATAAATACTGGAGGCTGAGACAGGAGCGGTCCGGAGACACTGTGGCCCCATCCGAAGAAACCCCCGGACAGGGCCAAACAGGAAGGATATAACCCCACCCACTCTGCCAAAGCACAGCCCCCGCACCACTAGAGGGATATCCTCAACCACCAACTTACAATCCTGAGACAAGGCCGAGTATAGCCCACAGAGGTCTCCACCACAGCACAAACCAAGGGGGGGCGCCAACCCAGACAGGAAGATCACGTCAGTAACTCAACCCACTCAAGTGACGCACCCCTCCTAGGGACGGCATGAAAGAGCACCAGCAAGCCAGTGAGTAAAGCTTAAACCATGTATTTAGATTGTATGTAGGTATTGTAGTCAGGTATTATAGGTAGTTTACTTAGGTAGTTATTGTAGGTTATTGTAGGTAATTATTGTAGGTAAGTATTCTATTCGGTGGACCCCGGCGAAGCACGAGTGCTAGCTAACCCACCACTTGGACCAACAAAGCTAGCTAGCTAGCGGGTAGCTACTGGTAACTTTTAGCAACTGTGGTTAGTTGTTTCCAATGTTATTTCACGCTTAAGAGTACCTGTAATTGAGCCAGCTAGCTACCGACCATTCAGCTGTTCTTCTAACCTCATTATCCGAGGCATTAACGTTAGATGGTTGGTGGCTGCTGTACTTAATTACAGCTACTGATTGCAGCCTGCCACCCAGTTAGCTGGCAAAATATGATTAGACAAATAGTAATATTTATTTGAATGATACAGTATGTTACTAAATTGAAATTAAAATGAAATGTTTTTGTAATTATAACATTTTACGAAATGTAAAAAGAAAACTTTAAAAAATAATAATAATAACAAAAGCAAGGTAAAAAGAAAAGGAAACCGATCCAGATTCCTATTACCAGTGTAAAAACAAAGGGGGGAGGTGTCAATGTAAATAGTCCGGGTGGCCATTTGATTAATTGTTCAGCAGTCTTATGAATTGGGGATAGAAGCTGTTAAGGAGCCTTTTGGACCTAGACTTGGCACTCTGGTACCGCTTGCTGTGCGGTAGCAGAGAGAACAGTCTATGACTTGGGTGACTGGAGTCTTTGTCAATTTTTTGGGCCTCCCTCTTACACCTCCAAGTATATAGGTCCTGGATGGCAGGAAGCTTGGCTCCAGTGATGTACTGGGCCGTACGCACTACCCTCTGTAGCGCCTTACGGTCGGATGCCGAGCAGTTGCCATACCAGGCGGTGATGCAACTGGTCAGGAAGCTCTCGATGGTGCAGCTGTAGAACTTTTTGAGGATCTTGGGACCAATGCCAAATCTTTTCAGTCTCCTGAGGTGGAAAAGGCGTTGTCGTGCCCTCTTCACGACTGTCTTGGTGTGTTTGAACCATGATAGTTTGTTGGTGATGTGGACACCAAGGAACTTGAAACTCTCGACCTGCTCCACTACAGCCTGGTCGATGTGATTGGGGCGTGTTCCCAGTCCCTGTCCCTGAAAATCCTCTCCGGAGCATGATGCTGCCACCACCATGCTTCACCGTAGGGATGGTGCCAGGTTTCCTCCAAACGTGATCTCATCCCAGGTAAGAGGGGGAGTGGCAGCAGCAGCAGGTTCTCCCCATGTGAGCTGAGTCCAGTGGACCAGTCCTGTATCCCCCCACCCAGACAGCGACAGTGGTCTAAACCATGGCTAGCTATCCACAATCTGGCTCGACTAACCAAGGTTTACCAAGAGGGAAGGAGGGAGAGGAAGGTAGAGGAAGAGAAAGAGGGAGGAGAGGAAGGAGGAAAGGGAGAAAATGACTGTAAGAAGGACTGTAAGACTGTAAGAAGGAAAGGAGGGAGAAGGCCAAGCAAGAGGAAGAGGAAGAGGTGGAAGATAACAAGGAGAGTTGATCTGTCCATCACTACCATAAGGAGATCTCTTCTGGGGCCTCTTGTTCTCTCCTCTTTCCCACAGAGGAGCACCTTTCGCAGGCAGCCCAGAGCAGACTCTCCGCTGAGAGAAGGCTAGCCCCTGGAGGTTTCACCTTGGATTTATACAGAGAACCCCCCAGTACTCAAACTGCTTTACATTGTAGAGGGTGATCTAATCTCATTGGAGGCGACCCAATGACCCAGAAATGCTCCATGGACAGACTTCCTCCCTGCTCCCCGTCTCGCTGGCAGGGGGCTCGTAGGAACACCCTCCCTTCCTTGACTCCAGCAACACCCCTTCTTCACCTGCCCCCCTTATCATGTTATGAGTCTCACCTACAGGTCCCGCCCCCTGGCCTACCTGTTGCAGGTGTAAGTATGGTGTGTCGGACACAGCTGCCCTCCACCTCCTCCCCCTCCTCCCCCTCCTTCCCTCTTTCTCCCACTCCCCCCATCTCTCGCGCTCTCTCCTCCTCCCCCTCTCTTCCCTTTAAAGCAATAGTTTAAACCTACACACTTCCTTAAACCTAAAATAAGTCAAGAAGTAATTTTGTGTGGAAGTCAAACATTTGTTCAGAACGACAAAATCGAGACCTTTACATAGCCCATCTCTCATTGTCTATAGGAGTGATGTACACTGGTCAAATTGCCCAAATGTTAATTTAGACATTCACAAATTTTACAGATTTTGACTCTCACTAATGTCATGAAATGTTTGGCAAAGTAGTAAAGAAGGTTGTATTATACTTTTCTTGTGTACTAGATCATATGGTTTGGAAAGTGTTTTTTTTCTCAGACATAAATGAACAATTCCAGGTGAAAGCTAAAGGTCGTAGCTTCCTGGGGGAGGGACACCACTACATTAATAAAATATTTCCCTCTTGCTAGATTGATGACTAAAGCCCTAGTGAAACAGTGCAAAATGGTTGTCAGCTCAACTGGTTAAATACAAGACCTGTTCATTGTGAAATGTATGTGTTCAAGTCTAATAATTTTGCTCTATATATTTTCTACTCTGTATGTAATTTTATCTGTTTAAGCTGTTTGGATTGTTAATTGATATAACACAGGGCACCTTTGAAAAAGAGACACTGGTCTCAATTGGGATTCCCTGTAAAAATAAAGAGGAATATGATAGAGGGAATATGATAGCGAGTATTATGATGGAGTGGAATATGATGGAGAGAAATATAATAGAGAGAATATGATGGAGGGAATATGATAGAGGAATTTGATGGAGGGGAATATGATAGAGAATGAATGGAGGAATGTGTGACGCTCTTGAGCAACAAAGGTTGTCTGTTTGGTTATATCAACTGGAAAGACACGGATAAGAAAATGTTCAAACATAATTTTAAACAATACTTTTCTATAGTCAGCTGATATTGATTTCTTTATTTAATTATTTATTAAACTTAAATGCTAAACATCAATGACACCTACTCTTCAATTACATTTTTTGGGCCTATATAATTACACATCCAGCTAATTTTATCCCTCTATGAGCATGCGTACCGTAAAGATACCGTAAGGATCACTCGACTGCAACAGCTCTCGTTGATTTAATCGATCAATGGCTCAGATCACTTGACCAAGATAAACTTGTGGATGAGCTGCTTCTTGATTTTAGTGCTGCAGTTGACCTTGTTGATCATATGGCTAATAGCTGAGGCCATTGAAGAGAGATGTTTTCTTGAACCCTCATTTCTTTTTTGGAACTTTGTTACTGAGGTGACATAGACTATGGAAGACTTGTTTTACTGTAGTAAGGTAGCCTATGTATTTCATTGATGATGATGATGATGATGATGATGAAAAATATTGGCATTAGTGGTAGGCTGAGATCGAACAAACAACCTAAGTAAGCCTGGCTGCTATTTATGATATCTAAAACATATAGACTTTTAATTAGGCAAAACACATGTCGTTTGAATGGTCAACCATTTTACATGAGTTACAGCATTTTATTTTAATAAAAAATTAGGTTATATGGATTCATTGTATATATTAGGTATGACTGTGCTGCATAGGTACAAAAAATCTAAAATAAATAAACTAAATTGTGCCAGCATTTGATAACACATGAAAGCTGCTGTGGGTCACCATGGCAATGGGGACTCCATTGTGACATCACAAGATTCCGATTCTGGAAGGTTACCTGTTGCACAGACAAACTGAACAGTGCAAAGAGACTGATTCAACTAACCACTGACAAATTATTAATGTCCTATTTCATTAGTGAGAGAACACACTGCTTACTTCAGAGGTAGGTTGTAATATAACTTATTGTGAATGTGTTTCAGTAGTATAACTTATTTTCAAATTACTTGTGTATGAATGTGACATTTTAAGTAGACCTAACATGACTAGTGAAACTGTTGAAGAGAGATAGTTTGCTTGAGTCCTCTTTTTGTGAGAAAATGCTTCATCCTGATACCTGAGATGTCATGTTACAATTGTAGTGAGCCAGCCTAATGGCTAATGCATTCTATTGATGACAGAAAAAAAACCTCTCTCTGTGTTAATCACCAACATATGTTGTAATCAATTATCTCAATAAATATGTACCAAAAGAGTAGGTTGTGTAAAAAAACAAGTACGCCTACCTAATTTGTAGCTGATTCATTTCTAATAAGAATAATATGTTCTTAATTGAATGGACATCCATTTCAAATGGTTGAATTGATAGACCTCTTTAAATTGAGGTGCACTCAAGGGCACTCAAAGAGAAGACTGGCATTTTTACCTCCTTGGTTTTTAAAATAGATGAAACTGTACAAGTTAGGTCCTGCATGGATATAGAGTCATTTTCTACCCAAAACACAGTGTTTTCAATGATATGATGGAAGTGATTAGTGTGGTTTGTGAAAACCAGGCCCAATATAGAGTTGAGCTACATGAGGGGTTGAATAAGGCTCAATAGTAAGGTACAGAAAGAGCCTGAAGTTTGCTTTTTAAAGTCTGTGTTGTGCTTTTTCATCTGCCATGGCAACGCCTTGCATCACAATGATGATGTCATGAAGGATATTGTTCACGAAATGATAAGAACAGCCAAAATCGATTCATTTGAACTTGGTCGCTTTTCCAGTAGCCAACTTTTTACTAGTAATTCAGATAGGCCTATTGCCTAAACATATCTGGATCAGGATTCTCACTTGATTAATTGTAAGTAGCTGGGAAGAAAACGTGTGCACATTGTAAAGAGATGCATTATTATTTGGTTAGCAACACCCACTTACTACAACGTTGTGTATTTTCCAGAGTTATTGTTAGCTAAGAGGAAGACATGGAGGGTTCAACGCTGACACAGAGGAGGGGTGAGTGTCGGTTGGAGGAAAGGGCGATCTAGACAGACTACGTGATGGAGCTGGGAGCCAGGTTGGCTCTGGTTTTGCAGATCCAGAAGGATCAGGAGAAGAAGATGAAGAGGATTTGGTTCAAGACGAGGAAAATGCCAAGACTGATTGAGGAGGTAACAAGACCAACTTTGACAAAGTCGACAAGAGTTCTGTTTAACAATATTAATTAAAGCAAATATAAGTTATTGTAAGGGCAAAATGTTCCATATGCCATGGAATGTAAGCTAACAATGTTTTGTCCTTATTTCTTTTTGTATTAGGCTACACCATGGCAATGCTTATAACTGTTCTTGTCTAAATGTGTTGTATCGTGTCTGTCTGTTTCAGTGAATTTATGTCCTCAGTTCTTATGGTTGTCTGGTCATAAAAAATAAACAACCATTCTATCATAGACGCTCATATCAGGATTACGTGGTTGTCTCACCTAGCTACCTTAAGTTGAATGCACTAACTAACTATAAGTCGTTCTGGATAAAAGCGTCTGATAAATGGCTAAAATGTCAAATGTTATGCTGGGTGTGGGGCATGTATTTTTACACTTAGCTGGCCCATTGGCTAGGGGACCAAGGGTTGGGACAGACTGGTGCAGAGCATCTTAGAGGACACTATATATATATATGTATATGTGATGTATAAGTAAGTAGTGCTGACTCATACAATATGTATGTATGTACTGAATGTGATCACTTTCATCATGTCTGTTTCTTTTCTCACGCAGAATGTGTGAGATGTGAGCAACTGTCCTCTCACTGAGTTCATGGCTCCCAGTATTGACTCCCTTCCACCACTGGCTTTCACCAATCAGAGGCCTATACCTACCATGTTGCATCCCCCCTCTCCATTTGCCATACGCTCTCAGGATGCACAGCGGTTCATTGTATTTTCATACTTTGTCCCTGAAACCTGCCAGTCTGCTGAATGCCCAGTTGCCACAGAGGCCACTGCAGATGTATCTACAGGTATACGAGAGGACCTATGGACAGATATACATCTTTCCTCAATGCTGCATCGATACCTGCCACACTTCTTTGACGAAGACTCCATGCAGCCACATCAGGCAGTAGAGGGCACCACTGAGGTCTCAGTTGCTCCAGTGGCAATATCTAATGTTGAGGAAGAGGACAGATTCTATCATTACTCCCTCCCACCCCTGGCTCAGCGGTTCATTGGCAATTCATTCAATTTCCTCGAAACCTCTAAGCCTGCTGTTTCAGCCACAGAGTGCCCAGTTGCCACAGAGACCACTGCTACCACAGCCACTGTCAAGGGAGAGAATCGATGGGCAGCTAGAAGTCTTCCTTCAGTGCTGCCTATATGCCTGCCAACAGTCTTTAACGATGACTTCATGCCATCAGAGCAGACAGTAGAGGATACCTATGAGGTCTCAGTTGCTACAGAGACCACTGCAGGCACAGCTACTGTTGATTTTGGAGTGTACAGATCAGCAGCTAAATGCCCTGTCCCAATGCTGCCTCCAAGTCTGCCACTTGTCCAGTGGCGGCTCCTGAAAAAATTCTCAGGAGGGGCAATTTTTCTGATGATTTAGGTGACCTACACACATTTTAAAAAAGATATGTCCAGCAACAACATGAAGACAGGGGCAGCATATAAGTCAATACCAGAAGCATTTATTGACTGATCTGGGGAGATGGATTCCAGTTTCTGTGACAGATTATAAATAATCTCTGATGCCTTTGTTATATTAGCTTTTGGTTGAATGTACTGTCGTAGTAAATATATAATGTTATAGCTTGGTCTGACTAAAATCTTGTGCATGACCCATTTTGTGTTGGGCGTTTGTTTCTGTTCCTATCCTATAACAATGGACAAAAGAGTCCTATCTTGTCAGCCTTGTCAGCAGGTGGCCAAGGAGTGGTGATCCTAGCTGACCTAAGACAGGACACTTTTACTTTACTCGCCTGCACGAACGAGTCCGTGCACGCGATTCCAGATATCTTTACCTCTGAATAAACTGCCTTTATTATACCATATCCACCCTGTCCAAAGTCTCTACTTGGTCTCAGTTCTCCAGTAAACTTGTGATTATCAACAGTACACAACGGTAACAAACAATTGGGGGAACTCACGGGGCAGATAGTAACCACTTAAAAGGAAGCGATTCCCAAACCTTCCATAACAAAGCCATCACCTACAGAGAGATGAACTTGGAGAAGAGTCCCCTAAGTAAGCTTGTCCTGGGCCTCTGTTCACAAACACAAACAGACCCCACACAGCCCCAGGACAACAACAACAACAACAACAACAACACAATTAGACCCAACCAAATCATGAGAAAACAAAAAGAGAATTACTTGACACATTGGAAAGAACAAACAAAAAAACAGAGCAAACTAGAATGCTATTTGGCCCTAAACAGAGAGTACACAGTGGCAGAATACCTGACCACTGTGACTGACCCAAACTTAAGGAAAGCTTTGACTATGTACAGACTCAGTGACCATAGCCTTGCTATTGAGAAAGGCCGCCGTAGGCAGACCTGGCTCTCAAGAGAAGACAGGCTATGTGCACACTGCCCACAAAATGAGGTGGAAACTGAGCTGCACTTCCTAACCTCCTGCCAAATGTATGACCATATTAGAGACACATATTTCCCTCAGATTACAGCGATCCACAAAGAATTCGAAAACAAACCCAATTTTGATAAACTCCCTTATCTACTGGGTGAAAAACCACAGTGTGCCATCACAGCTGCAAGATTTGTGACCTGTTGCCACAAGAAAAGGGCAACCAGTGAAGAACAAACACCATTGTAAATACAACCCATATTTATGTTTATTTATTTTCCCATTTGTACTTTAACTATTTGCACATTGTAACAACACTGTATATATACATAATATGACATTTGAAATGTCTTTATTCTTTTGAAACTTCTGAGTGTAATGTTTACTGTTAATATTTATTGTTTATTTCACTTTTGTTTACTATCTACTTCCCTTGCTTTGGCAATGTTAACACACGTTTCCCATGCCAATAAAGCCCTTAAATTGAATTGAATTGATAGTAAGGTCGCAATGACACAGAAAGCAGTTCAATGTCGGGGTACAGAGTCGCTCTCTTACCAGGATCGCGGTCCGCTCTGACCAGGGTGAAGGTGGCCGGCTCCACTTCTCTGTCCGGGACTCTGTCATCCAGCCAAGTCTCCCAGTTGTATTGGGATTACAGCTGCCTGCAGCGTTTTCATTATTTAGTCCGTTCGTAGCGGGTATGTACACGATCAACAAGATCAGTCCAAAACCGAAAGATCAGTTCAAAGCAGAATGTTTGCAGAATGTTTGTAAACTAAGTCTACAAATTAAAAACATAAAATAACGCCACACTGCAGGTCACAACAGAGACGCTGCTAGCCGCCATTGTCTTAGTTACGTTCATGGTTACGTCACGTATGACGAAAGCGCGTAAGTGCATGCCCACAGACACCCATAGAGAATGTATTGAAAGCTTTGAAATTTGAAAAAAATAGATTTTACATGACAGGCTATGAGAGACTTCTGGGCGATTTTCAACTTGACTGAAATCGCCCCAAAAACGGGCGGGGCCATTTGAAGCACGACTTTAGCCTGATTTGATATTTAGTGGCTGGCAGATCAGACGTGAACACTGATAACTACTGTTGCCGTGATATAATTGATTAGAAAAAAAATCCCTTCCTTTTCCCGTTTGGCAGTGCGTCGCCCATATCGCCCTATTGAACACACCGCCCATGCACTTGTCTTTGAAGTTGACTACAAACTGCCAGGGGAGGCAGTAGAGGACACCACCAAGTGTCCAGTTATCAGTGAAACAAACAATGATGTGTCCACTCACCTCAAAGAGGACATGGCAGCTGATCAAAGCCCTCCTGACCCTGCAGCACTGCCTCCAAGCTCGCCATGTATCCGAGACTCTGACCACAAACTGACAGAGGAGACAAAAGAGGATGCCACCGAGTCCTCCGTTACCACAGCGATCACTGCAGGCACATCCATTGTCCAGGGAGAGAACCTGTTGGGTGATAAAAGCCCGGCTCCAATGCTGCCTTCAAAGTTGCCACACATTCTAGACAATGGCCACAAGCAGCCAGAGGAGGCAGTAGAGGACACCACCAAGAGTCAAGTGTCCAGGGAAGCGGCCGTTTCCGTCTCCACTGTCCACACTCTGCCAGGGGAGTTAGTAGAGGACACCAACAAGTGTCCAGTTGCCAGGGAAGCAGCCGTTTCTGTGTCCACTGTCCACACGGAGGAGTGTTTGGCTGATAAAAGTCCTCCTGCACCTGCAACACTGCCTCTAATCCTGACCTGCACCCACAACAATGACCACAAACCGCTTAGGAAGACAGTTGTGTGCACTACAAAGTGCTCAGTCGACACAGAGGCAACTGTTGCTATTTACACCTGGGATGATAAAAGTCCTCCAGGTCTGCAATGCATTCACAACAACAATGACCACAAGCAGCCAGAGGAGACAGTTGAGGACACCACATAGTGCTCAGTTAACACAGAGGCAAGTGCAGTTGCATCCACTGTCAAGAGAGAGGAACTGATGAGTGATAAAAGCCCTGTCCTAGCACTTCCTCCAAGCCTGGCATGCATCCATGACAAGGACCACAAGCAGCCAGAGCAGAAAGGGAAGGGCACTAGTGAAGAGGTGGATCGCTGCCCTCATGCTCACCAGCTGGTCCCAGATGCTAACTTAACTCTGGCAACCCCTCTGCTCTGCATGGCCACTAAGACGCCTGTTAGAGTGAGAGCCTCCATATGCAGGTCAGAGGATGAGGAACCCAGGCCCTGGACGCTGAAAAAGGCAAAGGTAGGTGTCCTATTTTACACTTCTACTCTACAGGGTTGACGGTCTGTTCCATTTCAATTCAAAGCATTGAATTAAGTACTTCCTGAATTGACTGGAATTGAAATTGAATTGACCCCAACCCTGCTAATCTATGCTCATAGTATAAAACATCACCCCTTACTAGGGTTAACATTTGTATTACGTTTGGTGTGGACCCAGGAAGAACATCTATGGCTATTACAAAATCGGTTTGGGATACAAATAAACAAGTTACCTCAATTACTGTCCTCTAAATTGTGTGCCCCATGAGGCCATCAATGTATGTTGATCACTCAAATGTGTATTGAATGTGCCACATTGGAACAATATTACATCTAGAGTCAATGTCTTCCTGTTAGGATTATTGGACAGGCATTGACATTGAGAGTGAAGAGAGGAGCGTCAAGGAGGAGGTGAGCCCGAGGGAGGGTTTGAAGAGTGAGGCGGACCGTGCCCATTCCAAGAGCTCCAATGGGACGGTTTCATCAGAGAGAGCAGAGACCATCCTGGGAAGAGTGGGCTTTCTGGCCATGAACCTCAAGCAGAAAGTCACATTTTTAAAGATGGAGGAAAAAGAGAAAAATAAGGAACTGAATAAGAAGTTGAAAGATGACGAGAAAGAGAGAAAGGTCTCTTGCCTGGAGGTTGTCGGGAGAGGTTGTGTTTTCTCTAGCAGGAGATAAGCTGGCTTCTTATATGTTGTTGAGTAAAGCTTAAACCATGTATTTAGATTGTATGTAGGTATTGTAGTCAGGTATTATAGGTAGTTTACTTAGGTAGTTATTGTAGGTTATTGTAGGTAATTATTGTAGGTAAGTATTCTATTCGGTGGACCCCGGCGAAGCACGAGTGCTAGCTAACCCACCACTTGGACCAACAAAGCTAGCTAGCTAGTGGGTAGCTACTGGTAACTTTTAGCAACTGTGGTTAGTTGTTTCCAATGTTATTTCACGCTTAAGAGAACCTGTAATTGAGCCAGCTAGCTACCGACCATTCAGCTGTTCTTCTAACCTCATTATCCGAGGCATTAACGTTAGATGGTTGGTGGCTGCTGTACTTAATTACAGCTACTGATTGCAGCCTGCCACCCAGTTAGCTGGCAAAATATGATTAGACAAATAATAATATTTATTTGAATGATACAGTATGTTACTAAATTGAAATTAAAATGAAATGTTTTTGTAATTATAACATTTTACGAAATGTAAAAAGAAAACTTTAAAAAATAATAATAATAACAAAAGCAAGGTAAAAAGAAAAGGAAACCGATCCAGATTCCTATTACCAGTGTAAAAACAAAGGGGGGAGGTGTCAATGTAAATAGTCCGGGTGGCCATTTGATGAATTGTTCAGCAGTCTTATGAATTGGGGATAGAAGCTGTTAAGGAGCCTTTTGGACCTAGACTTGGCACTCTGGTACCGCTTGCTGTGCGGTAGCAGAGAGAACAGTCTATGACTTGGGTGACTGGAGTCTTTGTCAATTTTTTGGGCCTCCCTCTTACACCTCCAAGTATATAGGTCCTGGATGGCAGGAAGCTTGGCTCCAGTGATGTACTGGGCCGTACGCACTACCCTCTGTAGCGCCTTACGGTCGGATGCCGAGCAGTTGCCATGCCAGGCGGTGATGCAACTGGTCAGGAAGCTCTCGATGGTGCAGCTGTAGAACTTTTTGAGGATCTTGGGACCAATGCCAAATCTTTTCAGTCTCCTGAGGTGGAAAAGGCGTTGTCTTGCCCTCTTCACGACTGTCTTGGTGTGTTTGAACCATGACAGTTTGTTGGTGATATGGACACCAAGGAACTTGAAACTCTCGACCTGCTCCACTACAGCCCCGTCGATGTGAATGGGGCGTGTTCCCAGTCCCTGTCCCTGAAAATCCTCCCCGGAGCATGATGCTGCCACCACCATGCTTCACCGTAGGGATGGTGCCAGGTTTCCTCCAAACGTGATCTCATCCCAGGTAAGAGGGGGAGTGGCAGCAGCAGCAGGTTCTCCCCATGTGAGCTGAGTCCAGTGGACCAGTCCTGTATCCCCCCACCCAGACAGCGACAGTGGTCTAAACCATGGCTAGCTATCCACAATCTGGCTCGACTAAACAAGGTTTACCAAGAGGGAAGGAGGGAGAGGAAGGTAGAGGAAGAGAAAGAGGGAGGAGAGGAAGGAGGAAAGGGAGAAAATGACTGTAAGAAGGACTGTAAGACTGTAAGAAGGAAAGGAGGGAGAAGGCCGAGCAAGAGGAAGAGGAAGAGGTGGAAGATAACAAGGAGAGTTGATCTGTCCATCACTACCATAAGGAGATCTCTTCTGGGGCCTCTTGTTCTCTCCTCTTTCCCACAGAGGAGCACCTTTCGCAGGCAGCCCAGAGCAGACTCTCCGCTGAGAGAAGGCTAGCCCCTGGAGGTTTCACCTTGGATTTATACAGAGAACCCCCCAGTACTCAAACTGCTTTACATTGTAGAGGGTGATCTAATCTCATTGGAGGCGACCCAATGACCCAGAAATGCTCCATGGACAGACTTCCTCCCTGCTCCCCGTCTCGCTGGCAGGGGGCTCGTAGGAACACCCTCCCTATCTTGACTCCAGCAACACCCCTTCTTCACCTGCCCCCCTTATCATGTTATGAGTCTCACCTACAGGTCCCGCCCCCTGGCCTACCTGTTGCAGGTGTAAGTATGGTGTGTCGGACACAGCTGTCCTCCCCCTCCTTCCCTCTTTCTCCCACTCCCCCCATCTCTCGCGCTCTCTCCTCCTCCCCCTCTCTTCCCTTTAAAGCAATAGTTTAAACCTACACACTTCCTTAAACCTAAAATAAGTCAAGAAGTAATTTTGTGTGGAAGTCAAACATTTGTTCAGAACGACAAAATCGAGACCTTTACATAGCCCATCTCTCATTGTCTATAGGAGTGATGTACACTGGTCAAATTGCCCAAATGTTAATTTAGACATTCACAAATTTTACAGATTTTGACTCTCACTAATGTCATGAAATGTTTGGCAAAGTAGTAAAGAAGGTTGTATTATACTTTTCTTGTGTACTAGATCATATGGTTTGGAAAGTGTTTTTTTTCTCAGACATAAATGAACAATTCCAGGTGAAAGCTAAAGGTCGTAGCTTCCTGGGGGGAGGGACACCACTACATTAATAAAATATTTCCCTCTTGCTAGATTGATGACTAAAGCCCTAGTGAAACAGTGCAAAATGGTTGTCAGCTCAACTGGTTAAATACAAGACCTGTTCATTGTGAAATGTATGTGTTCAAGTCTAATAATTTTGCTCTTTATATTTTCTACTCTGTATGTAATTTTATCTGTTTAAGCTGTTTGGATTGTTAATTGATATAACACAGGGCACCATTGAAAAAGAGACACTGGTCTCAATTGGGATTCCCTGTATAAATAAAGAGGAATATGATAGAGGGAATATGATAGCGAGTATTATGATGGAGTGGAATATGATGGAGAGAAATATAATAGAGAGAATATGATGGAGGGAATATGATAGAGGAATTTGATGGAGGGGAATATGATAGAGAATGAATGGAGGAATGTGTGACGCTCTTGAGCAACAAAGGTTGTATGTTTGGTTATATCAACTGGAAAGACACGGATAAGAAAATGTTCAAACATAATTTTAAACAATACTTTTCTATAGTCAGCTGATATTGATTTCTTTATTTAATTATTTATTAAACTTAAATGCTAAACATCAATGACACCTACTCTTCAATTACATTTTTTGGGCCTATATAATTACACATCCAGCTAATTTTATCCCTCTATGAGCATGCGTACCGTAAAGATACCGTAAGGATCACTCGACTGCAACAGCTCTCGTTGATTTAATCGATCAATGGCTCAGATCACTTGACCAAGATAAACTTGTGGATGAGCTGCTTCTTGATTTTAGTGCTGCAGTTGACCTTGTTGATCATATAGCTAATAGCTGAGGCCATTGAAGAGAGAGGTTTTCTTGAACCCTCATTTCTTTTTTGGAACTTTGTTACTGAGGTGACATAGACTATGGAAGACTTGTTTTACTGTAGTAAGGTAGCCTATGTATTTCATTGATGATGATGATGATGATGATGAAAAATATTGGCATTAGTGGTAGGCTGAGATCGAACAAACAACCTAAGTAAGCCTGGCTGCTATTTATGATATCTAAAACATATAGACTTTTAATTAGGCAAAACACATGTCGTTTGAATGGTCAACCATTTTACATGAGTTACAGCATTTTATTTTAATAAAAAATTAGGTTATATGGATTCATTGTATATATTAGGTATGACTGTGCTGCATAGGTACAAAAAATCTAAAATAAATAAACTAAATTGTGCCAGCATTTGATAACACATGAAAGCTGCTGTGGGTAACCATGGCAATGGGGACTCCATTGTGACATCACAAGATTCCGATTCTGGAAGGTTACCTGTTGCACAGACAAACTGAACAGTGCAAAGAGACTGATTCAATTAACCACTGACAAATTATTAATGTCCTATTTCATTAGTGAGGGAACACACTGCTTACTTCAGAGGTAGGTTGTAATATAACTTATTGTGAATGTGTTTCAGTAGTATAACTTATTTTCAAATTACTTGTGTATGAATGTGACATTTTAAGTAGACCTAACATGACTAGTGAAACTGTTGAAGAGAGATAGTTTGCTTGAGTCCTCTTTTTGTGAGAAAATGCTTCATCCTGACACCTGAGATGTCATGTTACAATTGTAGTGAGCCAGCCTAATGGCTAATGCATTCTATTGATGACAGAAAAAAAACCTCTCTCTGTGTTAATCACCAACATATGTTGTAATCAATTATCTCAATAAATATGTACCAAAAGAGTAGGTTGTGTAAAAAAACAAGTACGCCTACCTAATTTGTAGCTGATTCATTTCTAATAAGAATAATATGTTCTTAATTGAATGGACATCCATTTCAAATAGTTGAATTGATAGACCTCTTTAAATTGAGGTGCACTCAATGGCACTCAAAGAGAAGACTGGCATTTTTACCTCCTTGGTTTTTAAAATAGATGAAACTGTACAAGTTAGGTCCTGCATGGATATAGAGTCATTTTCTACCCAAAACACAGTGTTTTCAATGATATGATGGAAGTGATTAGTGTGGTTTGTGAGAACCAGGCCCAATATGGAGTAGAGCTACATGAGGGGTTGAATAAGGCTCAATAGTAAGGTACAGAAAGACCCTGAAGTTTGCTTTTTAAAGTCTGTGTTGTGCTTTTTCATCTGCCATGGCAACGCCTTGCATCACAATGATGATGTCATGAAGGATATTGTTCACGAAATGATAAGAACAGCCAAAATCGATTCATTTGAACTTGGTCGCTTTTCCAGTAGCCAACTTTTTACTAGTAATTCAGATAGGCCTATTGCCTAAACATATCTGGATCAGGATTCTCACTTGATTAATTGTAAGTAGTTTGGAAGAAAACGTGTGCACATTGTAAAGAGATGCATTATTATTTGGTTAGCAACACCCACTTACTACAACGTTGTGTATTTTCCAGAGTTATTGTTAGCTAAGAGGAAGACATGGAGGGTTCAACGCTGACACAGAGGAGGGGTGAGTGTCGGTTGGAGGAAAGGGCGATCTAGACAGACTACGTGATGGAGCTGGGAGCCAGGTTGGCTCTGGTTTTGCAGATCCAGAAGGATCAGGAGAAGAAGATGAAGAGGATTTGGTTCAAGACGAGGAAAATGCCAAGACTGATTGAGGAGGTAACAAGACCAACTTTGACAAAGTCGACAAGAGTTCTGTTTAACAATATTAATTAAAGCAAATATAAGTTATTGTAAGGGCAAAATGTTCCATATGCCATGGAATGTAAGCTAACAATGTTTTGTCCTTATTTCTTTTTGTATTAGGCTACACCATGGCAATGCTTATAACTGTTCTTGTCTAAATGTGTTGTATCGTGTCTGTCTGTTTCATTGAATTTATGTCCTCAGTTCTTATGGTTGTCTGGTCATAAGAAATAAATAACCGTTCTATCATAGACGCTCATATCAGGATTACGTGGTTGTCTCACCTAGCTACCTTAAGTTGAATGCACTAACTAACTATAAGTCATTCTGGATAAAAGCGTCTGATAAATGGCTAAAATGTCAAATGTTATGCTGGGTGTGGGGCATGTATTTTTACACTTAGCTGGCCCATTGGCTAGGGGACCAAGGGTTGGGACAGACTGGTGCAGAGCATCTTAGAGGACACTATATATATATATATATATATATATATATATATATATATATATATATATATATGTGTGATGTATAAGTAAGTAGTGCTGACTCATACAGTATGTATGTATGTACTGAATGTGATCACTTTCATCATGTCTGTTTCTTTTCTCACGCAGAATGTGTGAGATGTGAGCAACTGTCCTCTCACTGAGTTCATGGCTCCCTGTATTGACTCCCTCCCACCACTGGCTTTCACCAATCAGAGGCCTATACCTACCATGTTGCATCCCCCCTCTCCATTTGCCATACGCGCTCAGGATGCACAGCGGTTCATTGTATTTTCATACTTTGTCCCTGAAACCTGCCAGTCTGCTGAATGCCCAGTTGCCACAGAGGCCACTGCAGACGTATCTACAGGTATACGAGAGGACCTATGGACAGATATACATCTTTCCTCAATGCTGCATCGATACCTGCCACACTTCTTTGACGAAGACTCCATGCAGCCACATCAGGCAGTAGAGGGCACCACTGAGGTCTCAGTTGCTCCAGTGGCAATATCTAATGTTGAGGAAGAGGACAGATTCTATCATTACTCCCTCCCACCCCTGGCTCAGCGGTTCATTGGCAATTCATTCAATTTCCTCGAAACCTCTAAGCCTGCTGTTTCAGCCACAGAGTGCCCAGTTGCCACAGAGACCACTGCTACCACAGCCACTGCCAAGGGAGAGAATCAATGGGCAGCTAGAAGTCTTCCTTCAGTGCTGCCTACATGCCTGCCAACAGTCTTTGACGATGACTTCATGCCATCAGAGCAGACAGTAGAGGATACCTATGAGGTCTCAGTTGCTACAGAGACCACTGCAGGCACAGCTACTGTTGATTTTGGAGTGTACAGATCAGCAGCTAAATGCCCTGTCCCAATGCTGCCTCCAAGTCTGCCACTTGTCTTTGAAGTTGACTACAAACTGCCAGGGGAGGCAGTAGAGGACACCACCAAGTGTCCAGTTATCAGTGAAACAAACAATGATGTGTCCACTCACCTCAAAGAGGACATGGCAGCTGATCAAAGCCCTCCTGACCCTGCAGCACTGCCTCCAAGCTCGCCATGTATCCGAGACTCTGACCACAAACTGACAGAGGAGACAAAAGAGGATGCCACCGAGTCCTCCGTTACCACAGCGATCACTGCAGGCACATCCATTGTCCAGGGAGAGAACCTGTTGGGTGATAAAAGCCCGGCTCCAATGCTGCCTTCAAAGTTGCCACACATTCTAGACAATGGCCACAAGCAGCCAGAGGAGGCAGTAGAGGACACCACCAAGAGTCAAGTGTCCAGGGAAGCGGCCGTTTCCGTCTCCACTGTCCACACTCTGCCAGGGGAGGCAGTAGAGGACACCAACAAGTGTCCAGTTGCCAGGGAAGCAGCCGTTTCTGTGTCCACTGTCCACACGGAGGAGTGTTTGGCTGATAAAAGTCCTCCTGCACCTGCAACACTGCCTCTAATCCTGACCTGCACCCACAACAATGACCACAAACCGCTATGGAAGACAGTTGAGTGCACTACAAAGTGCTCAGTCGACACAGAGGCAACTGTTGCTATTTACACCTGGGATGATAAAAGTCCTCCAGGTCTGCAATGCATTCACAACAACAATGACCACAAGCAGCCAGAGGAGACAGTTGAGGACACCACATAGTGCTCAGTTAACACAGAGGCAAGTGCAGTTGCATCCACTGTCAAGAGAGAGGAACTGATGAGTGATAAAAGCCCTGTCCTAGCACTTCCTCCAAGCCTGGCATGCATCCATGACAAGGACCACAAGCAGCCAGAGCAGAAAGGGAAGGGCACTAGTGAAGAGGTGGATCGCTTCCCTCATGCTCACCAGCTGGTCCCAGATGCTAACTTAACTCTGGCAACCCCTCTGCTCTGCATGGCCACTAAGACGCCTGTTAGAGTGAGAGCCTCCATATGCAGGTCAGAGGATGAGGAACCCAGGCCCTGGACGCTGAAAAAGGCAAAGGTAGGTGTCCTATTTTACACTTCTACTCTTCAGGGTTGGGGGTCTGTTCCATTTCAATTCAAAGCATTGAATTAAGTACTTCCTGAATTGACTGGAATTGAAATTGAATTGACCCCAACCCTGCTAATCTATGCTCATAGTATAAAACATCACCCCTTACTAGGGTTAACATTTGTATTACGTTTGGTGTGGACCCAGGAAGAACATCTATGGCTATTACAAAATCGGTTTGGGATACAAATAAACAAGTTACCTCAATTACTGTCCTCTAAATTGTGTGCCCCATGAGGCCATCAATGTATGTTGATCACTCAAATGTGTATTGAATGTGCCACATTGGAACAATATTACATCTAGAGTCAATGTCTTCCTGTTAGGATTATTGGACAGGCATTGACATTGAGAGTGAAGAGAGGAGCGTCAAGGAGGAGGTGAGCCCGAGGGAGGGTTTGAAGAGTGAGGCGGACCGTGCCCATTCCAAGAGCTCCAATGGGACGGTTTCATCAGAGAGAGCAGAGACCATCCTGGGAAGAGTGGGCTTTCTGGCCATGAACCTCAAGCAGAAAGTCACATTTTTAAAGATGGAGGAAAAAGAGAAAAATAAGGAACTGAATAAGAAGTTGAAAGATGACGAGAAAGAGAGAAAGGTCTCTTGCCTGGAGGTTGTCGGGAGAGGTTGTGTTTTCTCTAGCAGGAGATAAGCTGGCTTCTTATATGTTGTTGAGTAAAGCTTAAACCATGTATTTAGATTGTATGTAGGTATTGTAGTCAGGTATTATAGGTAGTTTACTTAGGTAGTTATTGTAGGTTATTGTAGGTAATTATTGTAGGTAAGTATTCTATTCGGTGGACCCCGGCGAAGCACGAGTGCTAGCTAACCCACCACTTGGACCAACAAAGCTAGCTAGCTAGTGGGTAGCTACTGGTAACTTTTAGCAACTGTGGTTAGTTGTTTCCAATGTTATTTCACGCTTAAGAGTACCTGTAATTGAGCCAGCTAGCTACCGACCATTCAGCTGTTCTTCTAACCTCATTATCCGAGGCATTAACGTTAGATGGTTGGTGGCTGCTGTACTTAATTACAGCTACTGATTGCAGCCTGCCACCCAGTTAGCTGGCAAAATATGATTAGACAAATAATAATATTTATTTGAATGATACAGTATGTTACTAAATTGAAATTAAAATGAAATGTTTTTGTAATTATAACATTTTACGAAATGTAAAAAGAAAACTTTAAAAAATAATAATAATAACAAAATCAAGGTAAAAAGAAAAAGAAACCGATCCAGATTCCTATTACCAGTGTAAAAACAAAGGGGGGAGGTGTCAATGTAAATAGTCCGGGTGGCCATTTGATTAATTGTTCAGCAGTCTTATGAATTGGGGATAGAAGCTGTTAAGGGGCCTTTTGGACCTAGACTTGGCACTCTGGTACCGCTTGCTGTGCGGTAGCAGAGAGAACAGTCTATGACTTGGGTGACTGGAGTCTTTGTCAATTTTTTGGGCCTCCCTCTTACACCTCCAAGTATATAGGTCCTGGATGGCAGGAAGCTTGGCTCCAGTGATGTACTGGGCCGTACGCACTACCCTCTGTAGTGCCTTACGGTCGGATGCCGAGCAGTTGCCATACCAGGCGGTGATGCAACTGGTCAGGAAGCTCTCGATGGTGCAGCTGTAGAACTTTTTGAGGATCTTGGGACCAATGCCAAATCTTTTCAGTCTCCTGAGGTGGAAAAGGCGTTGTCGTGCCCTCTTCCCGACTGTCTTGGTGTGTTTGAACCATGATAGTTTGTTGGTGATGTGGACACCAAGGAACTTGAAACTCTCGACCTGCTCCACTACAGCCCCGTCGATGTGAATGGGGCGTGTTCCCAGTCCCTGTCCCTGAAAATCCTCCCCGGAGCATGATGCTGCCACCACCATGCTTCACCGTAGGGATGGTGCCAGGTTTCCTCCAAACGTGATCTCATCCCAGGTAAGAGGGGGAGTGGCAGCAGCAGCAGGTTCTCCCCATGTGAGCTGAGTCCAGTGGACCAGTCCTGTATCCCCCCACCCAGACAGCGACAGTGGTCTAAACCATGGCTAGCTATCCACAATCTGGCTCGACTAAACAAGGTTTACCAAGAGGGAAGGAGAGAGAGGAAGGTAGAGGAAGAGAAAGAGGGAGGAGAGGAAGGAGGAAAGGGAGAAAATGACTGTAAGAAGGACTGTAAGACTGTAAGAAGGAAAGGAGGGAGAAGGCCGAGCAAGAGGAAGAGGAAGAGGTGGAAGATAACAAGGAGAGTTGATCTGTCCATCCCTACCATAAGGAGATCTCTTCTGGGGCCTCTTGTTCTCTCCTCTTTCCCACAGAGGAGCACCTTTCGCAGGCAGCCCAGAGCAGACTCTCCGCTGAGAGAAGGCTAGCCCCTGGAGGTTTCACCTTGGATTTATACAGAGAACCCCCCAGTACTCAAACTGCTTTACATTGTAGAGGGTGATCTAATCTCATTGGAGGCGACCCAATGACCCAGAAATGCTCCATGGACAGACTTCCTCCCTGCTCCCCGTCTCGCTGGCAGGGGGCTCGTAGGAACACCCTCCCTTCCTTGACTCCAGCAACACCCCTTCTTCACCTGCCCCCCTTATCACGTTATGAGTCTCACCTACAGGTCCCACCCCCTGGCCTACCTGTTGCAGGTGTGAGTATGGTGTGTCGGACACAGCTGCCCTCCACCTCCTCCCCCTCCTCCCCCTCCTCCCCCTCCTTCCCTCTTTCTCCCACTCCCCCCATCTCTCGCGCTCTCTCCTCCTCCCCCTCTCTTCCCTTTAAAGCAATAGTTTAAACCTACACATTTCCTTAAACCTAAAATAAGTCAAGAAGTAATTTTGTGTGGAAGTCAAACATTTGTTCAGAACGACAAAATCGAGACCTTTACATAGCCCATCTCTCATTGTCTATAGGAGGGATGTACACTGGTCAAATTGCCCAAATGTTAATTTAGACATTCACAAATTTTACAGATTTTGACTCTCACTAATGTCATGAAATGTTTGGCAAAGTAGTAAAGAAGGTTGTATTATACTTTTCTTGTGTACTAGATCATATGGTTTGGAAAGTGTTTTTTTTCTCAGACATAAATGAACAATTCCAGGTGAAAGCTAAAGGTCGTAGCTTCCTGGGGGGAGGGACACCACTACATTAATAAAATATTTCCCTCTTGCTAGATTGATGACTAAAGCCCTAGTGAAACAGTGCAAAATGGTTGTCAGCTCAACTGGTTAAATACAAGACCTGTTCGTTGTGAAATGTATGTGTTCAAGTCTAATAATTTTGCTCTATATATTTTCTACTCTGTATGTAATTTTATCTGTTTAAGCTGTTTGGATTGTTAATTGATATAACACAGGGCACCATTGAAAAAGAGACACTGGTCTCAATTGGGATTCCCTGTAAAAATAAAGAGGAATATGATAGAGGGAATATGATAGCGAGTATTATGATGGAGTGGAATATGATGGAGAGAAATATAATAGAGAGAATATGATGGAGGGAATATGATAGAGGAATTTGATGGAGGGGAATATGATAGAGAATGAATGGAGGAATGTGTGACGCTCTTGAGCAACAAAGGTTGTCTGTTTGGTTATATCAACTGGAAAGACACGGATAAGAAAATGTTCAAATATAATTTTAAACAATACTGTTCTATAGTCAGCTAATATTGATTTCTTTATTTAATTATTTATTAAACATAAATGCTAAACATCAATGACACCTACTCTTCAATTACATTTTTTGGGCCTATATAATTACACATCCAGCTAATTTTATCCCTCTATGAGCATGCGTACCGTAAAGATACCGTAAGGATCACTCGACTGCAACAGCTCTCGTTGATTTAATCGATCAATGGCTCAGATCACTTGACCAAGATAAACTTTTGGATGAGCTGCTTCTTGATTTTAGTGCTGCAGTTGACCTTGTTGATCATATGGCTAATAGCTGAGGCCATTGAAGAGAGATGTTTTCTTGAACCCTCATTTCTTTTTTGGAACTTTGTTACTGAGGTGACATAGACTATGGAAGACTTGTTTTACTGTAGTAAGGTAGCCTATGTATTTCATTGATGATGATGATGATGATGATGAAAAATATTGGCATTAGTGGTAGGCTGAGATCGAACAAACAACCTAAGTAAGCCTGGCTGCTATTTATGATATCTAAAACATATAGACTTTTAATTAGGCAAAACACATGTCGTTTGAATGGTCAACCATTTTACATGAGTTACAGCATTTTATTTTAATAAAAAATTAGGTTATATGGATTCATTGTATATATTAGGTATGACTGTGCTGCATAGGTACAAAAAATCTAAAATAAATAAACTAAATTGTGCCAGCATTTGATAACACATGAAAGCTGCTGTGGGTAACCATGGCAATGGGGACTCCATTGTGACATCACAAGATTCCGATTCTGGAAGGTTACCTGTTGCACAGACAAACTGAACAGTGCAAAGAGACTGATTCAACTAACCACTGACAAATTATTAATGTCCTATTTCATTAGTGAGAGAACACACTGATTACTTCAGAGGTAGGTTGTAATATAACTTATTGTGAATGTGTTTCAGTAGTATAACTTATTTTCAAATTACTTGTGTATGAATGTGACATTTTAAGTAGACCTAACATGACTAGTGAAACTGTTGAAGAGAGATAGTTTGCTTGAGTCCTCTTTTTGTGAGAAAATGCTTCATCCTGACACCTGAGATGTCATGTTACAATTGTAGTGAGCCAGCCTAATGGCTAATGCATTCTATTGATGACAGAAAAAAAACCTCTCTCTTTGTTAATCACCAACATATGTTGTAATCAATTATCTCAATAAATATGTACCAAAAGAGTAGGTTGTGTAAAAAAACAAGTACGCCTACCTAATTTGTAGCTGATTCATTTCTAATAAGAATAATATGTTCTTAATTGAATGGACATCCATTTCAAATGGTTGAATTGATAGACCTCTTTAAATTGAGGTGCACTCAAGGGCACTCAAAGAGAAGACTGGCATTTTTACCTCCTTGGTTTTTAAAATAGATGAAACTGTACAAGTTAGGTCCTGCATGGATATAGAGTCATTTTCTACCCAAAACACAGTGTTTTCAATGATATGATGGAAGTGATTAGTGTGGTTTGTGAGAACCAGGCCCAATATGGAGTAGAGCTACATGAGGGGTTGAATAAGGCTCAATAGTAAGGTACAGAAAGACCCTGAAGTTTGCTTTTTAAAGTCTGTGTTGTGCTTTTTCATCTGCTATGGCAACGCCTTGCATCACAATGATGATGTCATGAAGGATATTGTTCACGAAATGATAAGAACAGACAAAATCGATTCATTTGAACTTGGTCGCTTTTCCAGTAGCCAACTTTTTACTAGTAATTCAGATAGGCCTATTGCCTAAACATATCTGGATCAGGATTCTCACTTGATTAATTGTAAGTAGCTGGGAAGAAAACGTGTGCACATTGTAAAGAGATGCATTATTATTTGGTTAGCAACACCCACTTACTACAACGTTGTGTATTTTCCAGAGTTATTGTTAGCTAAGAGGAAGACATGGAGGGTTCAACGCTGACACAGAGGAGGGGTGAGTGTCGGTTGGAGGAAAGGGCGATCTAGACAGACTACGTGATGGAGCTGGGAGCCAGGTTGGCTCTGGTTTTGCAGATCCAGAAGGATCAGGAGAAGAAGATGAAGAGGATTTGGTTCAAGACGAGGAAAATGCCAAGACTGATTGAGGAGGTAACAAGACCAACTTTGACAAAGTCGACAAGAGTTCTGTTTAACAATATTAATTAAAGCAAATATAAGTTATTGTAAGGGCAAAATGTTCCATATGCCATGGAATGTAAGCTAACAATGTTTTGTCCTTATTTATTTTTGTATTAGGCTACACCATGGCAATGCTTATAACTGTTCTTGTCTAAATGTGTTGTATCGTGTCTGTCTGTTTCATTGAATTTATGTCCTCAGTTCTTATGGAGTCCAACACCATCATTAAGTTTGCCGACGACACAACAGTGGTAGGCCTGATCACCGACAACGATGAGACAGCCTATAGGGAGGAGGTCAGAGATCTGGCCGTGTGGTGCCAGGACAACAACCTCTCCCTCAACGTGACCAAGACAAAGGAGATGATTGTGGACTACAGGAAAAAAAAGAGGACTGAGCACGCCCCCATTCTCATCGACGGGGCTGTAGTGGAACAGGTTGAGAGCTTCAAGTTCCTTGGTGTCCACATCACCAACGAACTATCATGGTCCAAACACACCAAGACAGTCGTGAAGAGGGCACGACAAAGCCTATTCCCCCTCAGGAGACTAAAAAGATTTGGCATGGGTCCTCAGATCCTCAAAAAATTCTACAGCTGCACCATCGAGAGCATCCTGACTGGTTGCATCACCGCCTGGTATGGCAACTGCTTGGCCTCTGACCGCAAGGCACTACAGAGGGTAGTGCGTACGGCCCAGTACATCACAGGGGCAAAGCTCCCTGCCATCCAGGACCTCTATACCAGGCGGTGTCAGAGGAAGGCCCTCAAAATTGTCAAAGACTCCAGTCACCCTAGTCATAGACTGTTCTCTCTGCTACCGCACGGCAAGCGGTACCGGAGTGCCAAGTCTAGGTCCAAAAGACTTATCAACAGCTTCTACCCCAAGCCATAAGACTCCTGAACAGCTAATCATGGCTACCCGGACTATTTGCACTGCCCCCCCACCCCATACTTTTTACGCTGCTGCTACTCTGTTAAGTATTTATGCATAGTCACTTTAACTCTACCCACATGTACATATTACCTCAACTACCTCAACTAGCCGGTGCCCCCGCACATTGACTATGCAACGGTACCCCCCTGTATATATAGCCTCCCTACTGTCACTTTATTTTTACTTCTGCTCTTTTTTTCTCAACACTTTTTCTGTTGTTGTTTTATTCTTACTTTTTTTGTTTAAAATAAATGCACTGTTGGTTAAGGGCTGTAAGTAAGCATTTCACTGTAATGTCTGCACCTGTTGTATTCGGCGCATGTGACCAATAAAATTTGATTTGATTTGATTTGATTTGATATGGTTGTCTGGTCATAAGAAATAAACAACCGTTCTATCATAGACGCTCATATCAGGATTATGTGGTTGTCTCACCTAGCTACCTTAAGTTGAATGCACTAACTAACTATAAGTCATTCTGGATAAAAGCGTCTGATAAATGGCTAAAATGTCAAATGTTATGCTGGGTGTGGGGCATGTATTTTTACACTTAGCTGGCCCATTGGCTAGGGGACCAAGGGTTGGGACAGACTGGTGCAGAGCATCTTAGAGGACACTATATATATATATATATATATATATATATATATATATATATATATATATATATGTGATGTATAAGTAAGTAGTGCTGACTCATACAGTATGTATGTATGTATGTACTGAATGTGATCACTTTCATCATGTCTGTTTCTTTTCTCACGCAGAATGTGTGAGATGTGAGCAACTGTCCTCTCACTGAGTTCATGGCTCCCTGTATTGACTCCCTCCCACCACTGGCTTTCACCAATCAGAGGCCTATACCTACCATGTTGCATCCCCCCTCTCCATTTGCCATACGCGCTCAGGATTACAGCGGTTCATTGTATTTTCATACTTTGTCCCTGAAACCTGCCAGTCTGCTGAATGCCCAGTTGCCACAGAGGCCACTGCAGACGTATCTACAGGTATACGAGAGGACCTATGGACAGATATACATCTTTCCTCAATGCTGCATCGATACCTGCCACACTTCTTTGCCGAAGACTCCATGCAGCCACATCAGGCAGTAGAGGGCACCACTGAGGTCTCAGTTGCTCCAGTGGCAATATCTAATGTTGAGGAAGAGGACAGATTCTATCATTACTCCCTCCCACCCCTGGCTCAGCGGTTCATTGGCAATTCATTCAATTTCCTCGAAACCTCTAAGCCTGCTGTTTCAGCCACAGAGTGCCCAGTTGCCACAGAGACCACTGCTACCACAGCCACTGCCAAGGGAGAGAATCGATGGGCAGCTAGAAGTCTTCCTTCAGTGCTGCCTACATGCCTGCCAACAGTCTTTGACGATGACTTCATGCCATCAGAGCAGACAGTAGAGGATACCTATGAGGTCTCAGTTGCTACAGAGACCACTGCAGGCACAGCTACTGTTGATTTTGGAGTGTACAGATCAGCAGCTAAATGCCCTGTCCCAATGCTGCCTCCAAGTCTGCCACTTGTCTTTGAAGTTGACTACAAACTGCCAGGGGAGGCAGTAGAGGACACCACCAAGTGTCCAGTTATCAGTGAAACAAACAATGATGTGTCCACTCACCTCAAAGAGGACATGGCAGCTGATCAAAGCCCTCCTGACCCTGCAGCACTGCCTCCAAGCTCGCCATGTATCCGAGACTCTGACCACAAACTGACAGAGGAGACAAAAGAGGATGCCACCGAGTCCTCCGTTACCACAGCGATCACTGCAGGCACATCCATTGTCCAGGGAGAGAACCTGTTGGGTGATAAAAGCCCGGCTCCAATGCTGCCTTCAAAGTTGCCACACATTCTAGACAATGGCCACAAGCAGCCAGAGGAGGCAGTAGAGGACACCACCAAGAGTCAAGTGTCCAGGGAAGCGGCCGTTTCCGTCTCCACTGTCCACACTCTGCCAGGGGAGGCAGTAGAGGACACCAACAAGTGTCCAGTTGCCAGGGAAGCAGCCGTTTCTGTGTCCACTGTCCACACGGAGGAGTGTTTGGCTGATAAAAGTCCTCCTGCACCTGCAACACTGCCTCTAATCCTGACCTGCACCCACAACAATGACCACAAACCGCTATGGAAGACAGTTGAGTGCACTACAAAGTGCTCAGTCGACACAGAGGCAACTGTTGCTATTTACACCTGGGATGATAAAAGTCCTCCAGGTCTGCAATGCATTCACAACAACAATGACCACAAGCAGCCAGAGGAGACAGTTGAGGACACCACATAGTGCTCAGTTAACACAGAGGCAAGTGCAGTTGCATCCACTGTCAAGAGAGAGGAACTGATGAGTGATAAAAGCCCTGTCCTAGCACTTCCTCCAAGCCTGGCATGCATCCATGACAAGGACCACAAGCAGCCAGAGCAGAAAGGGAAGGGCACTAGTGAAGAGGTGGATCGCTGCCCTCATGCTCACCAGCTGGTCCCAGATGCTAACTTAACTCTGGCAACCCCTCTGCTCTGCATGGCCACTAAGACGCCTGTTAGAGTGAGAGCCTCCATATGCAGGTCAGAGGATGAGGAACCCAGGCCCTGGACGCTGAAAAAGCCAAAGGTAGGTGTCCTATTTTACACTTCTACTCTACAGGGTTGGGGGTCTGTTCCATTTCAATTCAAAGCATTGAATTAAGTACTTCCTGAATTGACTGGAATTGAAATTGAATTGACCCCAACCCTGCTAATCTATGCTCATAGTATAAAACATCACCCCTTACTAGGGTTAACATTTGTATTACGTTTGGTGTGGACCCAGGAAGAACATCTATGGCTATTACAAAATCGGTTTGGGATACAAATAAACAAGTTACCTCAATTACTGTCCTCTAAATTGTGTGCCCCATGAGGCCGTCAATGTATGTTGATCACTCAAATGTGTATTGAATGTGCCACATTGGAACAATATTACATCTAGAGTCAATGTCTTCCTGTTAGGATTATTGGACAGGCATTGACATTGAGAGTGAAGAGAGGAGCGTCAAGGAGGAGGTGAGCCCGAGGGAGGGTTTGAAGAGTGAGGCGGACCGTGCCCATTCCAAGAGCTCCAATGGGACGGTTTCATCAGAGAGAGCAGAGACCATCCTGGGAAGAGTGGGCTTTCTGGCCATGAACCTCAAGCAGAAAGTCACATTTTTAAAGATGGAGGAAAAAGAGAAAAATAAGGAACTGAATAAGAAGTTGAAAGATGACGAGAAAGAGAGAAAGGTCTCTTGCCTCGAGGTTGTCGGGAGAGGTTGTGTTTTCTCTAGCAGGAGATAAGCTGGCTTCTTATATCAATCAATTTCAATCAATTTTATTTTATATAGCCCTTCGTACATCAGCTAATATCTCGAAGTGCTGTACAGAAACCCAGCCTAAAACCCCAAATAGCTAGTAATGCAGGTGTAGAAGCACGGTGGCTAGGAAAAACTCCCTAGAAAGGCAAAACCTAGGAAGAAACCTAGAGAGGAACCAGGCTATGAGGGGTGGCCAGTCCTCTTCTGGCTGTGCCGGGTGGAGATTATAACAGAACCATGCCAAGATGTTCAAAAATGTTCAGAAGTGACAAGCATGGTCAAATAATAATCAGGAATAAATCTCAGTTGGCTTTTCATAGCCGATCATTAAGAGTTGAAAACAGCAGGTCTGGGACAGGTAGGGGTTCCATAACCGCAGGCAGAACAGTTGAAACTGGAATAGCAGCAAGGCCAGGCGGACTGGGGACAGCAAGGAGTCACCACGGCCGGTAGTCCCGACGTATGGTCCTAGGGCTCAGGTCTCTCAGTTGGCTTTTCATAGCCGATCATTAAGAGTTGAAAACAGCAGGTCTGGGACAGGTAGGGGTTTCGTAACCGCAGGCAGAACAGTTGAAACTGGAATAGCAGCAAGGCCAGGCGGACTGGGGACAGCAAGGTGTCGGCATGCCCGGTAGTCCTGACGTATGGTCCTAGGGCTCAGGTTCTCAGAGAGAAAGAGAGAACGAGAGAATTAGAGAGAGCATACTTAAAATCACACAGGACACTGGATAAGACAGGAGAAGTACTCCAGGTATAACCAACTGACCCCAGCCCCCCGACACATAAACTACTGCAGCATAAATACTGGAGGCTGAGACAGGAGCGGTCCGGAGACACTGTGGCCCCATCCGAAGAAACCCCCGGACAGGGCCAAACAGGAAGGATATAACCCCACCCACTCTGCCAAAGCACAGCCCCCGCACCACTAGAGGGATATCCTCAACCACCAACTTACAATCCTGAGACAAGGCCGAGTATAGCCCACAGAGGTCTCCACCACAGCACAAACCAAGGGGGGGCGCCAACCCAGACAGGAAGATCACGTCAGTAACTCAACCCACTCAAGTGACGCACCCCTCCTAGGGACGGCATGAAAGAGCACCAGCAAGCCAGTGAGTAAAGCTTAAACCATGTATTTAGATTGTATGTAGGTATTGTAGTCAGGTATTATAGGTAGTTTACTTAGGTAGTTATTGTAGGTTATTGTAGGTAATTATTGTAGGTAAGTATTCTATTCGGTGGACCCCGGCGAAGCACGAGTGCTAGCTAACCCACCACTTGGACCAACAAAGCTAGCTAGCTAGCTAGCGGGTAGCTACTGGTAACTTTTAGCAACTGTGGTTAGTTGTTTCCAATGTTATTTCACGCTTAAGAGTACCTGTAATTGAGCCAGCTAGCTACCGACCATTCAGCTGTTCTTCTAACCTCATTATCAGAGGCATTAACGTTAGATGGTTGGTGGCTGCTGTACTTAATTACAGCTACTGATTGCAGCCTGCCACCCAGTTAGCTGGCAAAATATGATTAGACACATAATAATATTTATTTGAATGATACAGTATGTTACTAAATTGAAATTAAAATGAAATGTTTTTGTAATTATAACATTTTACGAAATGTAAAAAGAAAACTTTAAAAAATAATAATAATAACAAAAGCAAGGTAAAAAGAAAAGGAAACCGATCCAGATTCCTATTACCAGTGTAAAAACAAAGGGGGGAGGTGTCAATGTAAATAGTCCGGGTGGCCATTTGATTAATTGTTCAGCAGTCTTATGAATTGGGGATAGAAGCTGTTAAGGAGCCTTTTGGACCTAGACTTGGCACTCTGGTACCGCTTGCTGTGCGGTAGCAGAGAGAACAGTCTATGACTTGGGTGACTGGAGTCTTTGTCAATTTTTTGGGCCTCCCTCTTACACCTCCAAGTATATAGGTCCTGGATGGCAGGAAGCTTGGCTCCAGTGATGTACTGGGCCGTATGCACTACCCTCTGTAGCGCCTTACGGTCGGATGCCGAGCAGTTGCCATACCAGGCGGTGATGCAACTGGTCAGGAAGCTCTCGATGGTGCAGCTGTAGAACTTTTTGAGGATCTTGGGACCAATGCCAAATCTTTTCAGTCTCCTGAGGTGGAAAAGGCGTTGTCGTGCCCTCTTCACGACTGTCTTGGTGTGTTTGAACCATGATAGTTTAATAATAAAAATAATAATATGCCATTTAGCAGACGCTTTTATCCAAAGCGACTTACAGTCATGCGTGCATACATTTTTGTGTATGGGTGGTCCCGGGGATCGAACCCACTACCTTGGCGTTACAAGCGCCGTGCTCTACCAGCTGAGCTACAGAGGACCACAGAGGTTTGTTGGTGATGTGGACACCAAGGAACTTAACTCTCGACCTGCTCCACTACAGCCTGGTCGATGTGATTGGGGCGTGTTCCCAGTCCCTGTCCCTGAAAATCCTCCCCGGAGCATGATGCTGCCACCACCATGCTTCACCGTAGGGATGGTGCCAGGTTTCCTCCAAACGTGATCTCATCCCAGGTAAGAGGGGGAGTGGCAGCAGCAGCAGGTTCTCCCCATGTGAGCTGAGTCCAGTGGACCAGTCCTGTATCCCCCCACCCAGACAGCGACAGTGGTCTAAACCATGGCTAGCTATCCACAATCTGGCTCGACTAAACAAGGTTTACCAAGAGGGAAGGAGGGAGAGGAAGGTAGAGGAAGAGAAAGAGGGAGGAGAGGAAGGAGGAAAGGGAGAAAATGACTGTAAGAAGGACTGTAAGACTGTAAGAAGGAAAGGAGGGAGAAGGCCAAGCAAGAGGAAGAGGAAGAGGTGGAAGATAACAAGGAGAGTTGATCTGTCCATCACTACCATAAGGAGATCTCTTCTGGGGCCTCTTGTTCTCTCCTCTTTCCCACAGAGGAGCACCTTTCGCAGGCAGCCCAGAGCAGACTCTCCGCTGAGAGAAGGCTAGCCCCTGGAGGTTTCACCTTGGATTTATACAGAGAACCCCCCAGTACTCAAACTGCTTTACATTGTAGAGGGTGATCTAATCTCATTGGAGGCGACCCAATGACCCAGAAATGCTCCATGGACAGACTTCCTCCCTGCTCCCCGTCTCGCTGGCAGGGGGCTCGTAGGAACACCCTCCCTTCCTTGACTCCAGCAACACCCCTTCTTCACCTGCCCCCCTTATCATGTTATGAGTCTCACCTACAGGTCCCGCCCCCTGGCCTACCTGTTGCAGGTGTAAGTATGGTGTGTCGGACACAGCTGCCCTCCACCTCCTCCCCCTCCTCCCCCTCCTTCCCTCTTTCTCCCACTCCCCCCATCTCTCGCGCTCTCTCCTCCTCCCCCTCTCTTCCCTTTAAAGCAATAGTTTCAACCTACACACATCCTTAAACCTAAAATAAGTCAAGAAGTAATTTTGTGTGGAAGTCAAACATTTGTTCAGAACGACAATATCGAGACCTTTACATAGCCCATCTCTCATTGTCTATAGGAGTGATGTACACTGGTCAAATTGCCCAAATTTTAATTTAGACATTCACACATTTTACAGATTTTGACTCTCACTAATGTCATGAAATGTTTGGCAAAGTAGTAAAGAAGGTTGTATTATACTTTTCTTGTGTACTAGATCATATGGTTTGGAAAGTGTTTTTTTTCTCAGACAAAAATGAACAATTCCAGGTGAAAGCTAAAGGTCGTAGCTTCCTGGGGGGAGGGACACCACTACATTAATAAAATATTTCCCTCTTGCTAGATTGATGACTAAAGCCCTAGTGAAACAGTGCAAAATGGTTGTCAGCTCAACTGGTTAAATACAAGATCTGTTCATTGTGAAATGTATGTGTTCAAGTCTAATAATTTTGCTCTATATATTTTCTACTCTGTATGTAATTTTATCTGTTTAAGCTGTTTGGATTGTTAATTGATATAACACAGGGCACCATTGAAAAAGAGACACTGGTCTCAATTGGGATTCCCTGTAAAAATAAAGAGGAATATGATAGAGGGAATATGATAGCGAGTATTATGATGGAGTGGAATATGATGGAGAGAAATATAATAGAGAGAATATGATGGAGGGAATATGATAGAGGAATTTGATGGAGGGGAATATGATAGAGAATGAATGGAGGAATGTGTGACGCTCTTGAGCAACAAAGGTTGTCTGTTTGGTTATATCAACTGGAAAGACACGGATAAGAAAATGTTCAAACATAATTTTAAACAATACTTTTCTATAGTCAGCTGATATTGATTTCTTTATTTAAGTATTTATTAAACTTAAATGCTAAACATCAATGACACCTACTCTTCAATTACATTTTTTGGGCCTATATAATTACACATCCAGCTAATTTTATCCCTCTATGAGCATGCGTACCGTAAAGATACCATAAGGATCACTCGACTGCAACAGCTCTCGTTGATTTAATCGATCAATGGCTCAGATCACTTGACCAAGATAAACTTGTGGATGAGCTGCTTCTTGATTTTAGTGCTGCAGTTGACCTTGTTGATCATATGGCTAATAGCTGAGGCCATTGAAGAGAGATGTTTTCTTGAACCCTCATTTCTTTTTTGGAACTTTGTTACTGAGGTGACATAGACTATGGAAGACTTGTTTTACTGTAGTAAGGTAGCCTATGTATTTCATTGATGATGATGATGATGAAAAATATTGGCATTAGTGGTAGGCTGAGATCGAACAAACAACCTAAGTAAGCCTGGCTGCTATTTATGATATCTAAAACATATAGACTTTTAATTAGGCAAAACACATGTCGTTTGAATGGTCAACCATTTTACATGAGTTACAGCTTTTTATTTTAATAAAAAATTAGGTTATATGGATTCATTGTATATATTAGGTATGACTGTGCTGCATAGGTACAAAAAATCTCAAATAAATAAACTAAATTGTGCCAGCATTTGATAACACATGAAAGCTGCTGTGGGTAACCATGGCAATGGGGACTCCATTGTGACATCACAAGATTCCGATTCTGGAAGGTTACCTGTTGCACAGACAAACTGAACAGTGCAAAGAGACTGATTCAACTAACCACTGACAAATTATTAATGTCCTATTTCATTAGTGAGAGAACACACTGCTTACTTCAGAGGTAGGTTGTAATATAACTTATTGTGAATGTGTTTCAGTAGTATAACTTATTTTCAAATTACTTGTGTATGAATGTGACATTTTAAGTAGACCTAACATGACTAGTGAAACTGTTGAAGAGAGATAGTTTGCTTGAGTCCTCTTTTTGTGAGAAAATGCTTCATCCTGACACCTGAGATGTCATGTTACAATTGTAGTGAGCCAGCCTAATGGCTAATGCATTCTATTGATGACAGAAAAAAAACCTCTCTCTGTGTTAATCACCAACATATGTTGTAATCAATTATCTCAATAAATATGTACCAAAAGAGTAGGTTGTGTAAAAAAACAAGTACGCCTACCTAATTTGTAGCTGATTCATTTCTAATAAGAATAATTTGTTCTTAATTGAATGGACATCCATTTCAAATGGTTGAATTGATAGACCTCTTTAAATTGAGGTGCACTCAAGGGCACTCAAAGAGAAGACTGGCATTTTTACCTCCTTGGTTTTTAAAATAGATGAAACTGTACAAGTTAGGTCCTGCATGGATATAGAGTCATTTTCTACCCAAAACACAGTGTTTTCAATGATATGATGGAAGTGATTAGTGTGGTTTGTGAGAACCAGGCCCAATATGGAGTAGAGCTACATGAGGGGTTGAATAAGGCTCAATAGTAAGGTACAGAAAGACCCTGAAGTTTGCTTTTTAAAGTCTGTGTTGTGGTTTTTCATCTGCCATGGCAACGCCTTGCATCACAATGATGATGTCATGAAGGATATTGTTCACGAAATGATAAGAACAGCCAAAATCGATTCATTTGAACTTGGTCGCTTTTCCAGTAGCCAACTTTTTACTAGTAATTCAGATAGGCCTATTGCCTAAACATATCTGGATCAGGATTCTCACTTGCTTAATTGTAAGTAGCTGGGAAGAAAACGTGTGCACATTGTAAAGAGATGCATTATTATTTGGTTAGCAACACCCACTTACTACAACGTTGTGTATTTTCCAGAGTTATTGTTAGCTAAGAGGAAGACATGGAGGGTTCAACGCTGACACAGAGGAGGGGTGAGTGTCGGTTGGAGGAAAGGGAGATCTAGACAGACTACGTGATGGAGCTGGGAGCCAGGTTGGCTCTGGTTTTGCAGATCCAGAAGGATCAGGAGAAGAAGATGAAGAGGATTTGGTTCAAGTCGAGGAAAATGCCAAGACTGATTGAGGAGGTAACAAGACCAACTTTGACAAAGTCGACAAGAGTTCTGTTTAACAATATTAATTAAAGCAAATATAAGTTATTGTAAGGGCAAAATGTTCCATATGCCATGGAATGTAAGCTAACAATGTTTTGTCCTTATTTCTTTTTGTATTAGGCTACACCATGGCAATGCTTATAACTGTTCTTGTCTAAATGTGTTGTATCGTGTCTGTCTGTTTCCGTGAATTTATGTCCTCAGTTCTTATGGTTGTCTGGTCATAAAAAATAAACAACCGTTCTATCATAGACGCTCATATCAGGATTATGTGGTTGTCTCACCTAGCTACCTTAAGTTGAATGCACTAACTAACTATAAGTCGTTCTGGGTAAAAGCGTCTGATAAATGGCTAAAATGTCAAATGTTATGCTGGGTGTGGGGCATGTATTTTTACACTTAGCTGGCCCATTGGCTAGGGGACCAAGGGTTGGGACAGACTGGTGCAGAGCATCTTAGAGGACACTATATATATATATGTGATGTATAAGTAAGTAGTGCTGACTCGTACAGTATGTATGTATGTACTGAATGTGATCACTTTCATCATGTCTGTTTCTTTTCTCACGCAGAATGTGTGAGATGTGAGCAACTGTCCTCTCACTGAGTTCATGGCTCCCTGTATTGACTCCCTCCCACCACTGGCTTTCACCAATCAGAGGCCTATACCTACCATGTTGCATCCCCCCTCTCCATTTGCCTTACGCGCTCAGGATGCACAGCGGTTCATTGTATTTTCATACTTTGTCCCTGAAACCTGCCAGTCTGCTGAATGCCCAGTTGCCACAGAGGCCACTGCAGATGTATCTACAGGTATACGAGAGGACCTATGGACAGATATACATCTTTCCTCAATGCTGCATCGATACCTGCCACACTTCTTTGACGAAGACTCCATGCAGCCACATCAGGCAGTAGAGGGCACCACTGAGGTCTCAGTTGCTCCAGTGGCAATATCTAATGTTGAGGAAGAGGACAGATTCTATCATTACTCCCTCCCACCCCTGGCTCAGCGGTTCATTGGCAATTCATTCAATTTCCTCGAAACCTCTAAGCCTGCTGTTTCAGCCACAGAGTGCCCAGTTGCCACAGAGACCACTGCTACCACAGCCACTGTCAAGGGAGAGAATCGATGGGCAGCTAGAAGTCTTCCTTCAGTGCTGCCTACATGCCTGCCAACAGTCTTTGACGATGACTTCATGCCATCAGAGCAGACAGTAGAGGATACCTATGAGGTCTCAGTTGCTACAGAGACCACTGCAGGCACAGCTACTGTTGATTTTGGAGTGTACAGATCAGCAGCTAAATGCCCTGTCCCAATGCTACCTCCAAGTCTGCCACTTGTCTTTGAAGTTGACTACAAACTGCCAGGGGAGGCAGTAGAGGACACCACCAAGTGTATAGTTATCAGTGAAACAAACAATGATGTGTCCACTCACCTCAAAGAGGACATGGCAGCTGATCAAAGCCCTCCTGACCCTGCAGCACTGCCTCCAAGCTTGCCATGTATCCGAGACTCTGACCACAAACTGACAGAGGAGACAAAAGAGGATGCCACCGAGTCCTCCGTTACCACAGCGATCACTGCAGGCACATCCATTGTCCAGGGAGAGAACCTGTTGGGTGATAAAAGCCCGGCTCCAATGCTGCCTTCAAAGTTGCCACACATTCTAGACAATGGCCACAAGCAGCCAGAGGAGGCAGTAGAGGACACCACCAAGAGTCAAGTGTCCAGGGAAGCGGCCGTTTCCGACTCCACTGTCCACACTTTGCCAGGGGAGGCAGTAGAGGACACCAACAAGTGTCCAGTTGCCAGGGAAGCAGCCGTTTCTGTGTCCACTGTCCACACGGAGGAGTGTTTGGCTGATAAAAGTCCTCCTGCACCTGCAACACTGCCTCTAATCCTGACCTGCACCCACAACAATGACCACAAACCGCTATGGAAGACAGTTGTGTGCACTACAAAGTGCTCAGTCGACACAGAGGCAACTGTTGCTATTTACACCTGGGATGATAAAAGTCCTCCAGGTCTGCAATGCATTCACAACAACAATGACCACAAGCAGCCAGAGGAGACAGTTGAGGACACCACATAGTGCTCAGTTAACACAGAGGCAAGTGCAGTTGCATCCACTGTCAAGAGAGAGGAACTGATGAGTGATAAAAGCCCTGTCCTAGCACTTCCTCCAAGCCTGGCATGCATCCATGACAAGGACCACAAGCAGCCAGAGCAGAAAGGGAAGGGCACTAGTGAAGAGGTGGATCGCTGCCCTCATGCTCACCAGCTGGTCCCAGATGCTAACTTAACTCTGGCAACCCCTCTGCTCTGCATGGCCACTAAGACGCCTGTTAGAGTGAGAGCCTCCATATGCAGGTCAGAGGATGAGGAACCCAGGCCCTGGACGCTGAAAAAGCCAAAGGTAGGTGTCCTATTTTACACTTCTACTCTACAGGGTTGGGGGTCTGTTCCATTTCAATTCAAAGCATTGAATTAAGTACTTCCTGAATTGACTGGAATTGAAATTGAATTGACCCCAACCCTGCTAATCTATGCTCATAGTATAAAACATCACCCCTTACTAGGGTTAACATTTGTATTACGTTTGGTGTGGACCCAGGAAGAACATCTATGGCTATTACAAAATCGGTTTGGGATACAAATAAACAAGTTACCTCAATTACTGTCCTCTAAATTGTGTGCCCCATGAGGCCGTCAATGTATGTTGATTACTCAAATGTGTATTGAATGTGCCACATTGGAACAATATTACATCTAGAGTCAATGTCTTCCTGTTAGGATTATTGGACAGGCATTGACATTGAGAGTGAAGAGAGGAGCGTCAAGGAGGAGGTGAGCCCGAGGGAGGGTTTGAAGAGTGAGGCGGACCGTGCCCATTCCAAGAGCTCCAATGGGACGGTTTCATCAGAGAGAGCAGAGACCATCGTGGGAAGAGTGGGCTTTCTGGCCATGAACCTCAAGCAGAAAGTCACATTTTTAAAGATGGAGGAAAAAGAGAAAAATAAGGAACTGAATAAGAAGTTGAAAGATGACGAGAAAGAATTGAAAGGTCTCTTGCCTCGAGGTTGTCGGGAGAGGTTGTGTTTTCTCTAGCAGGAGATAAGCTGGCTTCTTATATCAATCAATTTCAATCAATTTTATTTTATATAGCCCTTCGTACATCAGCTAATATCTCGAAGTGCTGTACAGAAACCCAGCCTAAAACCCCAAATAGCTAGTAATGCAGGTGTAGAAGCACGGTGGCTAGGAAAAACTCCCTAGAAAGGCCAAAACCTAGGAAGAAACCTAGAGAGGAACCAGGCTATGAGGGGTGGCCAGTCCTCTTCTGGCTGTGCCGGGTGGAGATTATAACAGAACCATGCCAAGATGTTCAAAAATGTTCATAAGTGACAAGCATGGTCAAATAATAATCAGGAATAAATCTCAGTTGGCTTTTCATAGCCGATCATTAAGAGTTGAAAACAGCAGGTCTGGGACAGGTAGGGGTTCCATAACCGCAGGCAGAACAGTTGAAACTGGAATAGCAGCAAGGCCAGGCGGACTGGGGACAGCAAGGAGTCACCACGGCCGGTAGTCCCGACGTATGGTCCTAGGGCTCAGGTCTCTCAGTTGGCTTTTCATAGCCGATCATTAAGAGTTGAAAACAGCAGGTCTGGGACAGGTAGGGGTTTCGTAACCGCAGGCAGAACAGTTGAAACTGGAATAGCAGCAAGGCCAGGCGGACTGGGGACAGCAAGGTGTCGGCATGCCCGGTAGTCCTGACGTATGGTCCTAGGGCTCAGGTTCTCAGAGAGAAAGAGAGAACGAGAGAATTAGAGAGAGCATACTTAAAATCACACAGGACACTGGATAAGACAGGAGAAGTACTCCAGGTATAACCAACTGACCCCAGCCCCCCGACACATAAACTACTGCAGCATAAATACTGGAGGCTGAGACAGGAGCGGTCCGGAGACACTGTGGCCCCATCCGAAGAAACCCCCGGACAGGGCCAAACAGGAAGGATATAACCCCACCCACTCTGCCAAAGCACAGCCCCCGCACCACTAGAGGGATATCCTCAACCACCAACTTACAATCCTGAGACAAGGCCGAGTATAGCCCACAGAGGTCTCCACCACAGCACAAACCAAGGGGGGGCGCCAACCCAGACAGGAAGATCACGTCAGTAACTCAACCCACTCAAGTGACGCACCCCTCCTAGGGACGGCATGAAAGAGCACCAGCAAGCCAGTGAGTAAAGCTTAAACCATGTATTTAGATTGTATGTAGGTATTGTAGTCAGGTATTATAGGTAGTTTACTTAGGTAGTTATTGTAGGTTATTGTAGGTAATTATTGTAGGTAAGTATTCTATTCGGTGGACCCCGGCGAAGCACGAGTGCTAGCTAACCCACCACTTGGACCAACAAAGCTAGCTAGCTAGCTAGCGGGTAGCTACTGGTAACTTTTAGCAACTGTGGTTAGTTGTTTCCAATGTTATTTCACGCTTAAGAGTACCTGTAATTGAGCCAGCTAGCTACCGACCATTCAGCTGTTCTTCTAACCTCATTATCAGAGGCATTAACGTTAGATGGTTGGTGGCTGCTGTACTTAATTACAGCTACTGATTGCAGCCTGCCACCCAGTTAGCTGGCAAAATATGATTAGACAAATAATAATATTTATTTGAATGATACAGTATGTTACTAAATTGAAATTAAAATGAAATGTTTTTGTAATTATAACATTTTACGAAATGTAAAAAGAAAACTTTAAAAAATAATAATAATAACAAAAGCAAGGTAAAAAGAAAAGGAAACCGATCCAGATTCCTATTACCAGTGTAAAAACAAAGGGGGGAGGTGTCAATGTAAATAGTCCGGGTGGCCATTTGATTAATTGTTCAGCAGTCTTATGAATTGGGGATAGAAGCTGTTAAGGAGCCTTTTGGACCTAGACTTGGCACTCTGGTACCGCTTGCTGTGCGGTAGCAGAGAGAACAGTCTATGACTTGGGTGACTGGAGTCTTTGTCAATTTTTTGGGCCTCCCTCTTACACCTCCAAGTATATAGGTCCTGGATGGCAGGAAGCTTGGCTCCAGTGATGTACTGGGCCGTACGCACTACCCTCTGTAGCGCCTTACGGTCGGATGCCGAGCAGTTGCCATACCAGGCGGTGATGCAACTGGTCAGGAAGCTCTCGATGGTGCAGCTGTAGAAGTTTTTGAGGATCTTGGGACCAATGCCAAATCTTTTCAGTCTCCTGAGGTGGAAAAGGCGTTGTCGTGCCCTCTTCACGACTGTCTTGGTGTGTTTGAACCATGATAGTTTAATAATAAAAATAATAATATGCCATTTAGCAGACGCTTTTATCCAAAGCGACTTACAGTCATGCGTGCATACATTTTTGTGTATGGGTGGTCCCCGGGATCGAACCCACTACCTTGGCGTTACAAGCGCCGTGCTCTACCAGCTGAGCTACAGAGGACCACAGAGGTTTGTTGGTGATGTGGACACCAAGGAACTTAACTCTCGACCTGCTCCACTACAGCCTGGTCGATGTGATTGGGGCGTGTTCCCAGTCCCTGTCCCTGAAAATCCTCCCCGGAGCATGATGCTGCCACCACCATGCTTCACCGTAGGGATGGTGCCAGGTTTCCTCCAAACGTGATCTCATCCCAGGTAAGAGGGGGAGTGGCAGCAGCAGCAGGTTCTCCCCATGTGAGCTGAGTCCAGTGGACCAGTCCTGTATCCCCCCACCCAGACAGCGACAGTGGTCTAAACCATGGCTAGCTATCCACAATCTGGCTCGACTAAACAAGGTTTACCAAGAGGGAAGGAGGGAGAGGAAGGTAGAGGAAGAGAAAGAGGGAGGAGAGGAAGGAGGAAAGGGAGAAAATGACTGTAAGAAGGACTGTAAGACTGTAAGAAGGAAAGGAGGGAGAAGGCCGAGCAAGAGGAAGAGGTGGAAGATAACAAGGAGAGTTGATCTGTCCATCACTACCATAAGGAGATCTCTTCTGGGGCCTCTTGTTCTCTCCACTTTCCCACAGAGGAGCACCTTTCGCAGGCAGCCCAGAGCAGACTCTCCGCTGAGAGAAGGCTAGCCCCTGGAGGTTTCACCTTGGATTTATACAGAGAACCCCCCAGTACTCAAACTGCTTTACATTGTAGAGGGTGATCTAATCTCATTGGAGGCGACCCAATGACCCAGAAATGCTCCATGGACAGACTTCCTCCCTGCTCCCCGTCTCGCTGGCAGGGGGCTCGTAGGAACACCCTCCCTTCCTTGACTCCAGCAACACCCCTTCTTCACCTGCCCCCCTTATCATGTTATGAGTCTCACCTACAGGTCCCGCCCCCTGGACTACCTGTTGCAGGTGTAAGTATGGTGTGTCGGACACAGCTGCCCTCCACCTCCTCCCCCTCCTCCCCCTCCTTCCCTCTTTCTCCCACTCCCCCCATCTCTCGCGCTCTCTCCTCCTCCCCCTCTCTTCCCTTTAAAGCAATAGTTTAAACCTACACACTTCCTTAAACCTAAAATAAGTCAAGAAGTAATTTTGTGTGGAAGTCAAACATTTGTTCAGAACGACAAAATCGAGACCTTTACATAGCCCATCTCTCATTGTCTATAGGAGTGATGTACACTGGTCAAATTGCCCAAATGTTAATTTAGACATTCACAAATTTTACAGATTTTGACTCTCACTAATGTCATGAAATGTTTGGCAAAGTAGTAAAGAAGGTTGTATTATACTTTTCTTGTGTACTAGATCATATGGTTTGGAAAGTGTTTTTTTTCTCAGACATAAATGAACAATTCCAGGTGAAAGCTAAAGGTCGTAGCTTCCTGGGGGAGGGACACCACTACATTAATAAAATATTTCCCTCTTGCTAGATTGATGACTAAAGCCCTAGTGAAACAGTGCAAAATGGTTGTCAGCTCAACTGGTTAAATACAAGACCTGTTCATTGTGAAATGTATGTGTTCAAGTCTAATAATTTTGCTCTATATATTTTCTACTCTGTATGTAATTTTATCTGTTTAAGCTGTTTGGATTGTTAATTGATATAACACAGGGCACCTTTGAAAAAGAGACACTGGTCTCAATTGGGATTCCCTGTAAAAATAAAGAGGAATATGATAGAGGGAATATGATAGCGAGTATTATGATGGAGTGGAATATGATGGAGAGAAATATAATAGAGAGAATATGATGGAGGGAATATGATAGAGGAATTTGATGGAGGGGAATATGATAGAGAATGAATGGAGGAATGTGTGACGCTCTTGAGCAACAAAGGTTGTCTGTTTGGTTATATCAACTGGAAAGACACGGATAAGAAAATGTTCAAACATAATTTTAAACAATACTTTTCTATAGTCAGCTGATATTGATTTCTTTATTTAATTATTTATTAAACTTAAATGCTAAACATCAATGACACCTACTCTTCAATTACATTTTTGGGGCCTATATAATTACACATCCAGCTAAATGTATCCCTCTATGAGCATGCGTACCGTAAAGATACCGTAAGGATCACTCGACTGCAACAGCTCTCGTTGATTTAATCGATCAATGGCTCAGATCACTTGACCAAGATAAACTTGTGGATGAGCTGCTTCTTGATTTTAGTGCTGCAGTTGACCTTGTTGATCATATGGCTAATAGCTGAGGCCATTGAAGAGAGATGTTTTCTTGAACCCTCATTTCTTTTTTGGAACTTTGTTACTGAGGTGACATAGACTATGGAAGACTTGTTTTACTGTAGTAAGGTAGCCTATGTATTTCATTGATGATGATGATGATGATGAAAAATATTGGCATTAGTGGTAGGCTGAGATCGAACAAACAACCTAAGTAAGCCTGGCTGCTTTTTATGATATCTAAAACATATAGACTTTTAATTAGGCAAAACACATGTCGTTTGAATGGTCAACCATTTTACATGAGTTACAGCATTTTATTTTAATAAAAAATTAGGTTATATGGATTCATTGTATATATTAGGTATGACTGTGCTGCATAGGTACAAAAAATCTCAAATAAATAAACTAAATTGTGCCAGCATTTGATAACACATGAAAGCTGCTGTGGGTAACCATGGCAATGGGGACTCCATTGTGACATCACAAGATTCCGATTCTGGAAGGTTACCTGTTGCACAGACAAACTGAACAGTGCAAAGAGACTGATTCAACTAACCACTGACAAATTATTAATGTCCTATTTCATTAGTGAGAGAACACACTGCTTACTTCAGAGGTAGGTTGTAATATAACTTATTGTGAATGTGTTTCAGTAGTATAACTTATTTTCAAATTACTTGTGTATGAATGTGACATTTTAAGTAGACCTAACATGACTAGTGAAACTGTTGAAGAGAGATAGTTTGCTTGAGTCCTCTTTTTGTGAGAAAATGCTTCATCCTGACACCTGAGATGTCATGTTACAATTGTAGTGAGCCAGCCTAATGGCTAATGCATTCTATTGATGACAGAAAAAAAACCTCTCTCTGTGTTAATCACCAACATATGTTGTAATCAATTATCTCAATAAATATGTACCAAAAGAGTAGGTTGTGTAAAAAAACAAGTACGCCTACCTAATTTGTAGCTGATTCATTTCTAATAAGAATAATATGTTCTTAATTGAATGGACATCCATTTCAAATGGTTGAATTGATAGACCTCTTTAAATTGAGGTGCACTCAAGGGCACTCAAAGAGAAGACTGGCATTTTTACCTCCTTGGTTTTTAAAATAGATGAAACTGTACAAGTTAGGTCCTGCATGGATATAGAGTCATTTTCTACCCAAAACACAGTGTTTTCAATGATATGATGGAAGTGATTAGTGTGGTTTGTGAAAACCAGGCCCAATATAGAGTTGAGCTACATGAGGGGTTGAATAAGGCTCAATAGTAAGGTACAGAAAGAGCCTGAAGTTTGCTTTTTAAAGTCTGTGTTGTGCTTTTTCATCTGCCATGGCAACGCCTTGCATCACAATGATGATGTCATGAAGGATATTGTTCACGAAATGATAAGAACAGCCAAAATCGATTCATTTGAACTTGGTCGCTTTTCCAGTAGCCAACTTTTTACTAGTAATTCAGATAGGCCTATTGCCTAAACATATCTGGATCAGGATTCTCACTTGATTAATTGTAAGTAGCTGGGAAGAAAACGTGTGCACATTGTAAAGAGATGCATTATTATTTGGTTAGCAACACCCACTTACTACAACGTTGTGTATTTTCCAGAGTTATTGTTAGCTAAGAGGAAGACATGGAGGGTTCAACGCTGACACAGAGGAGGGGTGAGTGTCGGTTGGAGGAAAGGGCGATCTAGACAGACTACGTGATGGAGCTGGGAGCCAGGTTGGCTCTGGTTTTGCAGATCCAGAAGGATCAGGAGAAGAAGATGAAGAGGATTTGGTTCAAGACGAGGAAAATGCCAAGACTGATTGAGGAGGTAACAAGACCAACTTTGACAAAGTCGACAAGAGTTCTGTTTAACAATATTAATTAAAGCAAATATAAGTTATTGTAAGGGCAAAATGTTCCATATGCCATGGAATGTAAGCTAACAATGTTTTGTCCTTATTTCTTTTTGTATTAGGCTACACCATGGCAATGCTTATAACTGTTCTTGTCTAAATGTGTTGTATCGTGTCTGTCTGTTTCAGTGAATTTATGTCCTCAGTTCTTATGGTTGTCTGGTCATAAAAAATAAACAACCGTTCTATCATAGACGCTCATATCAGGATTACGTGGTTGTCTCACCTAGCTACCTTAAGTTGAATGCACTAACTAACTATAAGTCGTTCTGGATAAAAGCGTCTGATAAATGGCTAAAATGTCAAATGTTATGCTGGGTGTGGGGCATGTATTTTTACACTTAGCTGGCCCATTGGCTAGGGGACCAAGGGTTGGGACAGACTGGTGCAGAGCATCTTAGAGGACACTATATATATATATGTATATGTGATGTATAAGTAAGTAGTGCTGACTCATACAGTATGTATGTATGTACTGAATGTGATCACTTTCATCATGTCTGTTTCTTTTCTCACGCAGAATGTGTGAGATGTGAGCAACTGTCCTCTCACTGAGTTCATGGCTCCCAGTATTGACTCCCTCCCACCACTGGCTTTCACCAATCAGAGGCCTATACCTACCATGTTGCATCCCCCCTCTCCATTTGCCATACGCGCTCAGGATGCACAGCGGTTCATTGTATTTTCATACTTTGTCCCTGAAACCTGCCAGTCTGCTGAATGCCCAGTTGCCACAGAGGCCACTGCAGATGTATCTACAGGTATACGAGAGGACCTATGGACAGATATACATCTTTCCTCAATGCTGCATCGATACCTGCCACACTTCTTTGACGAAGACTCCATGCAGCCACATCAGGCAGTAGAGGGCACCACTGAGGTCTCAGTTGCTCCAGTGGCAATATCTAATGTTGAGGAAGAGGACAGATTCTATCATTACTCCCTCCCACCCCTGGCTCAGCGGTTCATTGGCAATTCATTCAATTTCCTCGAAACCTCTAAGCCTGCTGTTTCAGCCACAGAGTGCCCAGTTGCCACAGAGACCACTGCTACCACAGCCACTGTCAAGGGAGAGAATCGATGGGCAGCTAGAAGTCTTCCTTCAGTGCTGCCTATATGCCTGCCAACAGTCTTTGACGATGACTTCATGCCATCAGAGCAGACAGTAGAGGATACCTATGAGGTCTCAGTTGCTACAGAGACCACTGCAGGCACAGCTACTGTTGATTTTGGAGTGTACAGATCAGCAGCTAAATGCCCTGTCCCAATGCTGCCTCCAAGTCTGCCACTTGTCTTTGAAGTTGACTACAAACTGCCAGGGGAGGCAGTAGAGGACACCACCAAGTGTATAGTTATCAGTGAAACAAACAATGATGTGTCCACTCACCTCAAAGAGGACATGGCAGCTTATCAAAGCCCTCCTGACCCTGCAGCACTGCCTCCAAGCTCGCCATGTATCCGAGACTCTGACCACAAACTGACAGAGGAGACAAAAGAGGATGCCACCGAGTCCTCCGTTACCACAGCGATCACTGCAGGCACATCCATTGTCCAGGGAGAGAACCTGTTGGGTGATAAAAGCCCGGCTCCAATGCTGCCTTCAAAGTTGCCACACATTCTAGACAATGGCCACAAGCAGCCAGAAGAGGCAGTAGAGGACACCACCAAGAGTCAAGTGTCCAGGGAAGCGGCCGTTTCCGTCTCCACTGTCCACACTCTGCCAGGGGAGGCAGTAGAGGACACCAACAAGTGTCCAGTTGCCAGGGAAGCAGCCGTTTCTGTGTCCACTGTCCACACGGAGGAGTGTTTGGCTGATAAAAGTCCTCCTGCACCTGCAACACTGCCTCTAATCCTGACCTGCACCCACAACAATGACCACAAACCGCTATGGAAGACAGTTGTGTGCACTACAAAGTGCTCAGTCGACACAGAGGCAACTGTTGCTATTTACACCTGGGATGATAAAAGTCCTCCAGGTCTGCAATGCATTCACAACAACAATGACCACAAGCAGCCAGAGGAGACAGTTGAGGACACCACATAGTGCTCAGTTAACACAGAGGCAAGTGCAGTTGCATCCACTGTCAAGAGAGAGGAACTGATGAGTGATAAAAGCCCTGTCCTAGCACTTCCTCCAAGTCTGGCATGCATCCATGACAAGGACCACAAGCAGCCAGAGCAGAAAGGGAAGGGCACTAGTGAAGAGGTGGATCGCTGCCCTCATGCTCACCAGCTGGTCCCAGATGCTAACTTAACTCTGGCAACCCCTCTTCTCTGCATGGCCACTAAGACGCCTGTTAGAGTGAGAGCCTCCATATGCAGGTCAGAGGATGAGGAACCCAGGCCCTGGACGCTGAAAAAGGCAAAGGTAGGTGTTCTATTTTACACTTCTACTCTACAGGGTTGGTGGTCTGTTCCATTTCAATTCAAAGCATTGAATTAAGTACTTCCTGAATTGACTGGAATTGAAATTGAATTGACCCCAACCCTGCTAATCTATGCTCATAGTATAAAACATCACCCCTTACTAGGGTTAACATATGTATTACGTTTGGTGTGGACCCAGGAAGAACATCTATGGCTATTACAAAATCGGTTTGGGATACAAATAAACAAGTTACCTCAATTACTGTCCTCTAAATTGTGTGCCCCATGAGGCCATCAATGTATGTTGATCACTCAAATGTGTATTGAATGTGCCACATTGGAACAATATTACATCTAGAGTCAATGTCTTCCTGTTAGGATTATTGGACAGGCATTGACATTGAGAGTGAAGAGAGGAGCGTCAAGGAGGAGGTGAGCCCAAGGGAGGGTTTGAAGAGTGAGGCGGACCGTGCCCATTCCAAGAGCTCCAATGGGACGGTTTCATCAGAGAGAGCAGAGACCATCCTGGGAAGAGTGGGCTTTCTGGCCATGAACCTCAAGCAGAAAGTCACATATTTAAAGATGAAAAAGAGAAATAAGGAACTGAATAAGAAGTTGAAAGATGACGAGAAAGAGAGAAAGGTCTCTTGCCTCGAGGTTGTCGGGAGAGGTTGTGTTTTCTCTAGCAGGAGATAAGCTGGCTTCTTATATGTTGTTGAGTAAAGCTTAAACCATGTATTTAGATTGTATGTAGGTATTGTAGTCAGGTATTATAGGTAGTTTACTTAGGTAGTTATTGTAGGTTATTGTAGGTAGTTATTGTAGGTAAGTATTCTATTCGGTGGACCCCGGCGAAGCACGAGTGCTAGCTAACCCACCACTTGGACCAACAAAGCTAGCTAGCTAGTGGGTAGCTACTGGTAACTTTTAGCAACTGTGGTTAGTTGTTTCCAATGTTATTTCACGCTTAAGAGAACCTGTAATTGAGCCAGCTAGCTACCGACAATTCAGCTGTTCTTCTAACCTCATTATCCGAGGCATTAACGTTAGATGGTTGGTGGCTGCTGTACTTAATTACAGCTACTGATTGCAGCCTGCCACCCAGTTAGCTGGCAAAATATGATTAGACAAATAATAATATTTATTTGAATGATACAGTATGTTACTAAATTGAAATTAAAATGAAATGTTTTTGTAATTCTAACATTTTACGAAATGTAAAAAGAAAACTTAAAAAAATAATAATAATAACAAAAGCAAGGTAAAAAGAAAAGGAAACCGATCCAGATTCCTATTACCAGTGTAAAAACAAAGGGGGGAGGTGTCAATGTAAATAGTCCGGGTGGCCATTTGATTAATTGTTCAGCAGTCTTATGAATTGGGGATAGAAGCTGTTAAGGAGCCTTTTGGACCTAGACTTGGCACTCTGGTACCGCTTGCTGTGCGGTAGCAGAGAGAACAGTCTATGACTTGGGTGACTGGAGTCTTTGTCAATTTTTTGGGCCTCCCTCTTACAACTCCAAGTATATAGGTCCTGGATGGCAGGAAGCTTGGCTCCAGTGATGTACTGGGCCGTACGCACTACCCTCTGTAGCGCCTTACGGTCGGATGCCGAGCAGTTGCCATGCCAGGCGGTGATGCAACTGGTCAGGAAGCTCTTGATGGTGCAGCTGTAGAACTTTTTGAGGATCTTGGGACCAATGCCAAATCTTTTCAGTCTCCTGAGGTGGAAAAGGCGTTGTTGTGCCCTCTTCACGACTGTCTTGGTGTGTTTGAACCATGACAGTTTGTTGGTTATATGGACACCAAGGAACTTGAAACTCTCGACCTGCTCCACTACAGCCCCGTCGATGTGAATGGGGCGTGTTCCCAGTCCCTGTCCCTGAAAATCCTCCCCGGAGCATGATGCTGCCACCACCATGCTTCACCGTAGGGATGGTGCCAGGTTTCCTCCAAACGTGATCTCATCCCAGGTAAGAGGGGGAGTGGCAGCAGCAGCAGGTTCTCCCCATGTGAGCTGAGTCCAGTGGACCAGTCCTGTATCCCCCCACCCAGACAGCGACAGTGGTCTAAACCATGGCTAGCTATCCACAATCTGGCTCGACTAAACAAGGTTTACCAAGAGGGAAGGAGGGAGAGGAAGGTAGAGGAAGAGAAAGAGGGAGGAGAGGAAGGAGGAAAGGGAGAAAATGACTGTAAGAAGGACTGTAAGACTGTAAGAAGGAAAGGAGGGAGAAGGCCGAGCAAGAGGAAGAGGTGGAAGATAACAAGGAGAGTTGATCTGTCCATCACTACCATAAGGAGATCTCTTCTGGGGCCTCTTGTTCTCTCCTCTTTCCCACAGAGGAGCACCTTTCGCAGGCAGCCCAGAGCAGACTCTCCGCTGAGAGAAGGCTAGCCCCTGGAGGTTTCACCTTGGATTTATACAGAGAACCCCCCAGTACTCAAACTGCTTTACATTGTAGAGGGTGATCTAATCTCATTGGAGGCGACCCAATGACCCAGAAATGCTCCATGGACAGACTTCCTCCCTGCTCCCCGTCTCACTGGCAGGGGGCTCGTAGGAACACCCTCCCTTCCTTGACTCCAGCAACACCCCTTCTTCACCTGCCCCCCTTATCATGTTATGAGTCTCACCTACAGGTCCCGCCCCCTGGCCTACCTGTTGCAGGTGTAAGTATGGTGTGTCGGACACAGCTGTCCTCCCCCTCCTTCCCTCTTTCTCCCACTCCCCCCATCTCTCGCGCTCTCTCCTCCTCCCCCTCTCTTCCCTTTAAAGCAATAGTTTAAACCTACACACTTCCTTAAACCTAAAATAAGTCAAGAAGTAATTTTGTGTGGAAGTCAAACATTTGTTCAGAACGACAAAATCGAGACCTTTACATAGCCCATCTCTCATTGTCTATAGGAGTGATGTACACTGGTCAAATTGCCCAAATGTTAATTTAGACATTCACAAATTTTACAGATTTTGACTCTCACTAATGTCATGAAATGTTTGGCAAAGTAGTAAAGAAGGTTTTATTATACTTTTCTTGTGTACTAGATCATATGGTTTGGAAAGTGTTTTTTTTCTCAGACATAAATGAACAATTCCAGGTGAAAGCTAAAGGTCGTAGCTTCCTGGGGGGAGGGACACCACTACATTAATAAAATATTTCCCTCTTGCTAGATTGATGACTAAAGCCCTAGTGAAACAGTGCAAAATGGTTGTCAGCTCAACTGGTTAAATACAAGACCTGTTCATTGTGAAATGTATGTGTTCAAGTCTAATAATTTTGCTCTATATATTTTCTACTCTGTATGTAATTTTATCTGTTTAAGCTGTTTGGATTGTTAATTGATATAACACAGGGCACCATTGAAAAAGAGACACTGGTCTCAATTGGGATTCCCTGTAAAAATAAAGAGGAATATGATAGAGGGAATATGATAGCGAGTATTATGATGGAGTGGAATATGATGGAGAGAAATATAATAGAGAGAATATGATGGAGGGAATATGATAGAGGAATTTGATGGAGGGGAATATGATAGAGAATGAATGGAGGAATGTGTGACGCTCTTGAGCAACAAAGGTTGTCTGTTTGGTTATATCAACTGGAAAGACACGGATAAGAAAATGTTCAAACATAATTTTAAACAATACTTTTCTATAGTCAGCTGATATTGATTTCTTTATTTAATTATTTATTAAACTTAAATGCTAAACATCAATGACACCTACTCTTCAATTACATTTTTTGGGCCTATATAATTACACATCCAGCTAATTTTATCCCTCTATGAGCATGCGTACCGTAAAGGTACCGTAAGGATCACTCGACTGCAACAGCTCTCGTTGATTTAATCGATCAATGGCTCAGATCACTTGACCAAGATAAACTTGTGGATGAGCTGCTTCTTGATTTTAGTGCTGCAGTTGACCTTGTCTATCATATGGCTAATAGCTGAGGCCATTGAAGAGAGATGTTTTCTTGAACCCTCATTTCTTTTTTGGAACTTTGTTACTGAGGTGACATAGACTATGGAAGACTTGTTTTACTGTAGTAAGGTAGCCTATGTATTTCATTGATGATGATGATGATGATGATGAAAAATATTGGCATTAGTGGTAGGCTGAGATCGAACAAACAACCTAAGTAAGCCTGGCTGCTATTTATGATATCTAAAACATATAGACCTTTAATTAGGCAAAACACATGTCGTTTGAATGGTCAACCATTTTACATGAGTTACAGCATTTTATTTTAATAAAAAATTAGGTTATATGGATTCATTGTATATATTAGGTATGACTGTGCTGCATAGGTACAAAAAATCTAAAATAAATAAACTAAATTGTGCCAGCATTTGATAACACATGAAAGCTGCTGTGGGTAACCATGGCAATGGGGACTCCATTGTGACATCACAAGATTCCGATTCTGGAAGGTTACCTGTTGCACAGACAAACTGAACAGTGCAAAGAGACTGATTCAACTAACCACTGACAAATTATTAATGTCCTATTTCATTAGTGAGAGAACACACTGCTTACTTCAAGGTAGGTTGTAATATAACTTATTGTGAATGTGTTTCAGTAGTATAACTTATTTTCAAATTACTTGTGTATGAATGTGACATTTTAAGTAGACCTAACATGACTAGTGAAACTGTTGAAGAGAGATAGTTTGCTTGAGTCCTCTTTTTGTGAGAAAATGCTTCATCCTGACACCTGAGATGTCATGCCACGTTGGATAGCTGTTTCCAATGTTATTCACGCTTAAGAGTACCTGTAATTAAGCCAGCTAGCTTTCTACCATTTCAGCCGTTTTTCTAACTTCATTATCTGAGGCATCAGCGTTAGGTAGTTAGTACCTACTGTACTTAATTACACCTACTGATTGCAGAAGACAAATATCAGCTGGCGTCGGGTAAGTTTGGCTTTGTACATAGCTTGGGCTTTGTCGAGTAAGGCTTAATTATGTATTTAGAACGTAGTTGGTTATTGTAAGTAGGCATCGCGGGCTGTTTTGGATAGTTATTGTAGGTTAGCATTATATTCGGCTATGCCGGGGATTAGCACGAAGCTAGCCAGCTAGCTAGCCGTGTCTCATACAAAGTCAACACAGTAGCCAATCACGACTAGCTAACTGTACCGCAGCAGCTAAATACAATATATTTGTACTAGCTAGCCAACGTTTAATTATTGCTGCGTTATGATAGGAACTAGACACAGACACGAATTATCTGTTTAGCGTGTTAAAACACTATCGGTCGTTTGTTGTTACCAAGTATTGGTGCTAAACTGTGTGTTATTGGATGCTAGCATGCTTGTTGGCTAAAGCGTCATAGCTAGGCACCGTGGGCTGTTGTGGGTGGCTATTGTAGGTAGCACGTAGCTAGCTAGCCGTTTTCCAAACAAAGTCAACACAGTAGCCATTGCTAGTTAGCCAACATGACCAGCCAACTGTACTGTAGCTGCTAAATACAATATATTTGTGCTAGCTAGCCAACGTAATTCGTTAACACACAAATTATCTGTTTAGTGTGTTAGCTCACTACTGTTAGTTTGTTGTAACCAAGTATTGGTGCTAAACTGTGTGTTATTGGATGCTAGCATGCTGGTCAGCCATGGTGCCATTTGTGCTAAACTGTGTGTTATTGGATGCTAGCATGCTAGTCAGCAATGGTGCCATTGGTGCTAAACTGTGTGTTATTGGATGCTAGCATGCTAGTCAGCCATGGTGTCATATTTAGCTAGCTGAACAAAGCAAGTTGAGTCTATTCCTTGAAACATTGAACTGCTGTAGTTCACAACAATTCTAATTTCTAAAAGTGGAAGTTGGGAGAGTTTTATCTGGATGGTTCAGTGAAACAATTATAGTTTCTGAGGTGTAAGTTTTGGCGAGGGAGGCCCTACTCACTCCTTTTCCTGATGTTTAATTCATTTCATTCCGATCTCCTCTGCATTATTGTAGCCATTTGCTACAGCCTGTCAACTATGCCTCTGCCTATCCCTGTTCTCTCCTCTCCGCACAGGCCACACAAACGCCTCACAACGCGTGGCTGCTGCCTCTCTAACCTGGTGGTCCCTGCACGCACCCCACACCTGGAGTTCCAGGTCTCAGGCAGCCTCTGGAACTGCCGTTCTGCTGCCAACAAAGCTGACTTCATCCCAGCCTATGCTAACCTCCATTCCCTCGACTTCCTGGCGCTGACGGAAACATGGATTACCACTGAAAACACTGCTACTCCTACTGCTCTCTCCTCGTCTGACCATGTGTTCTCGCATACCCCGAGAGCATCTGGTCAGAGGGGTGGTGGCACAGGAATCCTCATCTCTCCCAAGTGGACATTCTCAATTTTTCCCCTAACCCATCTGTCTATCTCCTCATTTGAATTCCATGCTGTCACAGTCACTAGCCCATCTAAGCTTAATATCCTTGTCATCTATCGCCCTCCAGGTTCCCTTGGAGAGTTCATCAATGAGCTTGACGCCTTGATAAGCTCCTTTCCTGAGGATGGCTCACCCCTCACAGTTTTGGGGGATTTCAACCTCCCTACGTCTACATTTGACTCATTTCTCTCTGCCTCCTTCTTTCCACTCCTCTCCTCTTTTGACCTCACCCTCTCACCGTCCCTCCCTACTCACAAGGCAGGCAATACGCTTGACCTCATCTTTACTAGATGCTGCTCTTCTACTAATCTCACTGCAACTCCCCTCCATGTCTCCGACCACTACTTTGTGTCCTTTTCTCTCTCGCTCTCCTCCAACACTACTCACTCTGCCCCTACACAGATGGTAATGCGCCGCCGCAACCTTCGCTCTCTCTCTCCCACTACTCTCTCCTCTTCCATCCTATCATCACTTCCCTCTGCTCAATCCTTCTCCCTCCAATCTCCTGATTCTGCCTCCTCAACCCTCCTCTCCTCCCTTTCTGCATCCTTTGACTCTCTGTGTCCCCTATCCTCCCGGCCGGCTCGGTCCTCCCCTCCAGCTTCGTGGCTTGATGACTCATTGCGAGCTCACAGAACAGAGCTCCGGGCAGCGGAGCGGAAATGGAAGAAAACTAAACTCCCTGCCGACCTGGCATCTTTTCACTCCCTCCTCTCTACATTTTCTTCATCTGTTTCTGCTGCTAAGGCACTTTCTACCACTCTAAATTCCAAGCATCTGCCTCTAACCCTAGGAAGCTCTTTGCCACATTCTCCTCCCTGCTGAATCCCCTCCCCCCCTCCTCTCTCTCGGTGGATGACTTCGTCAACCACTTTGAAAAGAAGGTTGACGACATCCGATCCTCGTTTGTTAAGTCTAATGACACTGCTGGTCCTACTCACACTGCCCTACCCTATGCTTTGACTTCTTTCTCCCCTCTCTCTCCAGATAAAATCCTGCGACTTGTGACTGCAGGCCGCCCAACAACCTGCCCGCTTGACCCCATCCCCTCCTCTCTTCTCCAGACCATCTCCGGTGACCTTCTCCCCTACCTCACCTCGCTGATCAACTCATCCTTGACCGCTGGCTATGTCCCTTCCGTCTTCAAGAGAGCGAGAGTTGCACCCCTTCTGAAAAAACCAACACTCGATCCCACTGACGTCAACAACTACAGACCAGTATCCCTTCTTTCTTTTCTTTCCAAAACTATTGAGCGTGCCGTCTTTAGCCAACTCTCTTGCTATCTCTCTCAGAATGACCTTCTTGATCCAAACCAGTCAGGTTTCAGGACTGGTCATTCAACTGAGACTGCTCTTCTCTGTGTCACGGAGGCTCTCCGCACTGCTAAAGCTAACTCTCTCTCCTCTGCTCTTGTCCTTCTAGACCTGTCTGCTGCCTTTGATACTGTGAACCATCAGATCCTCCTCTCCACCCTCTCCGAGCTGGGCATCTCCGGCGCGGCTCACTCCTGGATTGCGTCCTACCTGACCGGTCGCTCCTACCAAGTGGCGTGGCGAGAAGCTGTCTCCGCACCACGTGCTCTCACCACTGGTGTCCCCCAGGGCTCAGTTCTAGGCCCTCTCCTATTCTCCCTATACACCAAGTCACTTGGCTCTGTCATATCCTCACATGGCCTCTCCTATCATTGCTACGCTGACGATACACAACTAATCTTCTCCTTTCCCCCTTCTGATAACCAGGTGGCGAATCGCATCTCTGCATGTCTGGCAGACATATCAGTATGGATGTCGGATCACCACCTCAAGCTGAACCCTGGCAAGACGGAGCTGCTCTTCCTCCCGGGGAAGGACTGCCCGTTCCATGACCTCGCCATCACGATTGAGAACTCCGTTGTGTCCTCCTCCCAGAGTGCGAAGAGCCTTGGCGTGACCCTGGACAACACCCTGTCGTTCTCCGCTAACATCAAGGCGGTGACCCGATCCTGCAGATCCACGCTCTACAACATTCGGAGAGTACGACCCTGCCTTACACAGGAAGCGGCACAGGTCCTAATCCAGGCACTTGTCATCTCCCGTCTGGATTACTGCAACTCGCTGTTGGCTGGGCTCCCTGCCTGTGCCATTAAACCCCTACAACTCATCCAGAATGCCGCCGCCCGTCTGGTGTTCAACCTTCCCAAGTTCTCTCACGTCACCCCCCTCCTCCGCACACTCCACTGGCTTCCAGTTGAAGCTCGCATCCGTTACAAGACCATGGTGCTTGCTTATGGAACAGTGAGGGGAACGCCACCGCCGTACCTTCAGGCTCTGATCAGTCCCTACACCCAAACGAGGGCATTGCGTTCATCCACCTCTGGCCTGCTGGCTCCCCTTCCTCTGCGGAAGCATAGCTCCCGCTCAGCCCAGTCAAAACTGTTCGCTGCTCTGGCACCCCAATGGTGGAACAAGCTCCCTCACGACGCCAGGACAGCGGAGTCACTCACCACCTTCCGGAGACATTTGAAACCCCACCTCTTTAAGGAATACCTGGGATAGGATAATGTAATCCTTCTACCCCCCGTACCCCAACCCACCCCCCCCCCCCCCCCCCCAAAAAAAAAGAAAAGAAAAAAAGAAAAGAAAAGAAAAAATTGTAAAGTGGTTATCCCACTAGCTATAGGGTGAATGCACCAATTTGTAAGTCGCTCTGGATAAGAGCGTCTGCTAAATGACTAAAATGTAAAATGTAAATGTAATGTTACAATTGTAGTGAGCCAGCCTAATGGCTAATGCATTCTATTGATGACAGAAAAAAAACCTCTCTCTGTGTTAATCACCAACATATGTTGTAATCAATTATCTCAATAAATATGTACCAAAAGAGTAGGTTGTGTAAAAAAACAAGTACGCCTACCTAATTTGTAGCCTATTCATTTCTAATAAGAATAATATGTTCTTAATTGAATGGACATCCATTTCAAATGGTTGAATTGATAGACCTCTTTAAATTGAGGTGCACTCAAGGGCACTCAAAGAGAAGACTGGCATTTTTACCTCCTTGGTTTTTTAAATAGATGAAACTGTACAAGTTAGGTCCTGCATGGATATAGAGTCATTTTCTACCCAAAACACAGTGTTTTCAATGATATGATGGAAGTGATTAGTGTGGTTTGTGAGAACCAGGCCCAATATGGAGTAGAGCTACATGAGGGGTTGAATAAGGCTCAATAGTAAGGTACAGAAAGACCCTGAAGTTTGCTTTTTAAAGTCTGTGTTGTGCTTTTTCATCTGCCATGGCAACGCCTTGCATCACAATGATGATGTCATGAAGGATATTGTTCACGAAATGATAAGAACAGCCAAAATCGATTCATTTGAACTTGGTCGCTTTTCCAGTAGCCAACTTTTTACTAGTAATTCAGATAGGCCTATTGCCTAAACATATCTGGATCAGGATTCTCACTTGCTTAATTGTAAGTAGCTGGGAAGAAAACGTGTGCACATTGTAAAGAGATGCATTATTATTTGGTTAGCAACACCCACTTACTACAACGTTGTGTATTTTCCAGAGTTATTGTTAGCTAAGAGGAAGACATGGAGGGTTCAACGCTGACACAGAGGAAGGGTGAGTGTCGGTTGGAGGAAAGGGCGATCTAGACAGACTACGTGATGGAGCTGGGAGCCAGGTTGGCTCTGGTTTTGCAGATCCAGAAGGATCAGGAGAAGAAGATGAAGAGGATTTGGTTCAAGTCGAGGAAAATGCCAAGACTGATTGAGGAGGTAACAAGACCAACTTTGACAAAGTCGACAAGAGTTCTGTTTAACAATATTAATTAAAGCAAATATAAGTTATTGTAAGGGCAAAATGTTCCATATGGCATGGAATGTAAGCTAACAATGTTTTGTCCTTATTTCTTTTTGTATTAGGCTACACCATGGCAATGCTTATAACTGTTCTTGTCTAAATGTGTTGTATCGTGTCTGTCTGTTTCAGTGAATTTATGTCCTCAGTTCTTATGGTTGTCTGGTCATAAAAAATAAACAACCGTTCTATCATAGACGCTCATATCAGGATTATGTGGTTGTCTCACCTAGCTACCTTAAGTTGAATGCACTAACTAACTATAAGTCGTTCTGGATAAAAGCGTCTGATAAATGGCTAAAATGTCAAATGTTATGCTGGGTGTGGGGCATGTATTTTTACACTTAGCTGGCCCATTGGCTAGGGGACCAAGGGTTGGGACAGACTGGTGCAGAGCATCTTAGAGGACACTATATATATATATATATATATGTGATGTATAAGTAAGTAGTTTTGACTCATACAGTATGTATGTATGTACTGAATGTGATCACTTTCATCATGTCTGTTTCTTTTCTCACGCAGAATGTGTGAGATGTGAGCAACTGTCCTCTCACTGAGTTCATGGCTCCCTGTATTGACTCCCTCCCACCACTGGCTTTCACCAATCAGAGGCCTATACCTACCATGTTGCATCCCCCCTCTCCATTTGCCATACGCGCTCAGGATGCACAGCGGTTCATTGTATTTTCATACTTTGTCCCTGAAACCTGCCAGTCTGCTGAATGCCCAGTTGCCACAGAGGCCACTGCAGATGTATCTACAGGCATACGAGAGGACCTATGGACAGATATACATCTTTCCTCAATGCTGCATCGATACCTGCCACACTTCTTTGACGAAGACTCCATGCAGCCACATCAGGCAGTAGAGGGCACCACTGAGGTCTCAGTTGCTCCAGTGGCAATATCTAATGTTGAGGAAGAGGACAGATTCTATCATTACTCCCTCCCACCCCTGGCTCAGCGGTTCATTGGCAATTCATTCAATTTCCTCGAAACCTCTAAGCCTGCTGTTTCAGCCACAGAGTGCCCAGTTGCCACAGAGACCACTGCTACCACAGCCACTGTCAAGGGAGAGAATCGATGGGCAGCTAGAAGTCTTCCTTCAGTGCTGCCTACATGCCTGCCAACAGTCTTTGACGATGACTTCATGCCATCAGAGCAGACAGTAGAGGATACCTATGAGGTCTCAGTTGCTACAGAGACCACTACAGGCACAGCTACTGTTGATTTTGGAGTGTACAGATCAGCAGCTAAATGCCCGGTCCCAATGCTGCCTCCAAGTCTGCCACTTGTCTTTGAAGTTGACTACAAACTGCCAGGGGAGGCAGTAGAGGACACCACCAAGTGTCCAGTTATCAGTGAAACAAACAATGATGTGTCCACTCACCTCAAAGAGGACATGGCAGCTGATCAAAGCCCTCCTGACCCTGCAGCACTGCCTCCAAGCTCGCCATGTATCCGAGACTCTGACCACAAACTGACAGAGGAGACAAAAGAGGATGCCACCGAGTCCTCCGTTACCACAGCGATCACTGCAGGCACATCCATTGTCCAGGGAGAGAACCTGTTGGGTGATAAAAGCCCGGCTCCAATGCTGCCTTCAAAGTTGCCACACATTCTAGACAATGGCCACAAGCAGCCAGAGGAGGCAGTAGAGGACACCACCAAGAGTCAAGTGTCCAGGGAAGCGGCCGTTTCCGTCTCCACTGTCCACACTCTGCCAGGGGAGGCAGTAGAGGACACCAACAAGTGTCCAGTTGCCAGGGAAGCAGCCGTTTCTGTGTCCACTGTCCACACGGAGGAGTGTTTGGCTGATAAAAGTCCTCCTGCACCTGCAACACTGCCTCTAATCCTGACCTGCACCCACAACAATGACCACAAACCGCTATGGAAGACAGTTGAGTGCACTACAAATTGCTCAGTCGACACAGAGGCAACTGTTGCTATTTACACCTGGGATGATAAAAGTCCTCCAGGTCTGCAATGCATTCACAACAAAAATGACCACAAGCAGCCAGAGGAGACAGTTGAGGACACCACATAGTGCTCAGTTAACACAGAGGCAAGTGCAGTTGCATCCACTGTCAAGAGAGAGGAACTGATGAGTGATAAAAGCCCTGTCCTAGGACTTCCCCCAAGCCTGGCATGCATCCATGACAAGGACCACAAGCAGCCAGAGCAGAAAGGGAAGGGCACTAGTGAAGAGGTGGATCGCTGCCCTCATGCTCACCAGCTGGTCCCAGATGCTAACTTAACTCTGGCAACCCCTCTGCTCTGCATGGTCACTAAGACGCCTGTTAGAGTGAGAGCCTCCATATGCAGGTCAGAGGATGAGGAACCCAGGCCCTGGACGCTGAAAAAGGCAAAGGTAGGTGTCCTATTTTACACTTCTACTCTACAGGGTTGGGGGTCTGTTCCATTTCAATTCAAAGCATTGAATTAAGTACTTCCTGAATTGACTGGAATTGAAATTGAATTGACCCCAACCCTGCTAATCTATGCTCATAGTATAAAACATCACCCCTTACTAGGGTTAACATTTGTATTACGTTTGGTGTGGACCCAGGAAGAACATCTATGGCTATTACAAAATCAGTTTGGGATACAAATAAACAAGTTACCTCAATTACTGTCCTCTAAATTGTGTGCCCCATGAGGCCATCAATGTATGTTGATCACTCAAATGTGTATTGAATGTGCCACATTGGAACAATATTACATCTAGAGTCAATGTCTTCCTGTTAGGATTATTGGACAGGCATTGACATTGAGAGTGAAGAGAGGAGCGTCAAGGAGGAGGTGAGATCGAGGGAGGGTTTGAAGAGTGAGGCGGACCGTGCCCATTCCAAGAGCTCCAATGGGACGGTTTCATCAGAGAGAGCAGAGACCATCCTGGGAAGAGTGGGCTTTCTGGCCATGAACCTCAAGCAGAAAGTCACATTTTTAAAGATGGAGGAAAAAGAGAAAAATAAGGAACTGAATAAGAAGTTGAAAGATGACGAGAAAGAGAGAAAGGTCTCTTGCCTTGAGGTTGTCGGGAGAGGTTGTGTTTTCCCTAGCAGGAGATAAGCTGGCTTCTTATATGTTGTTGAGTAAAGCTTAAACCATGTATTTAGATTGTATGTAGGTATTGTAGTCAGGTATTATAGGTAGTTTACTTAGGTAGTTATTGTAGGTTATTGTAGGTAATTATTGTAGGTAAGTATTCTATTCGGTGGACCCCGGCGAAGCACGAGTGCTAGCTAACCCACCACTTGGAACAACAAAGCTAGCTAGCTAGTGGGTAGCTACTGGTAACTTTTAGCAACTGTGGTTAGTTGTTTCCAATGTTATTTCACGCTTAAGAGTACCTGTAATTGAGCCAGCTAGCTACCGACCATTCAGCTGTTCTTCTAACCTCATTATCCGAGGCATTAACGTTAGATGGTTGGTGGCTGCTGTACTTAATTACAGCTACTGATTGCAGCCTGCCACCCAGTTAGCTGGCAAAATATGATTAGACAAATAATAATATTTATTTGAATGATACAGTATGTTACTAAATTGAAATTAAAATGAAATGTTTTTGTAATTATAACATTTTACGAAATGTAAAAAGAAAACTTTAAAAAATAATAATAATAACAAAAGCAAGGTAAAAAGAAAAGGAAACCGATCCAGATTCCTATTACCAGTGTAAAAACAAAGGGGGGAGGTGTCAATGTAAATAGTCCGGGTGGCCATTTGATTAATTGTTCAGCAGTCTTATGAATTGGGGATAGAAGCTGTTAAGGGGCCTTTTGGACCTAGACTTGGCACTCTGGTACCGCTTGCTGTGCGGTAGCAGAGAGAACAGTCTATGACTTGGGTGACTGGAGTCTTTGTCAATTTTTTGGGCCTCCCTCTTACACCTCCAAGTATATAGGTCCTGGATGGCAGGAAGCTTGGCTCCAGTGATGTACTGGGCCGTACGCACTACCCTCTGTAGCGCCTTACGGTCGGATGCCGAGCAGTTGCCATACCAGGCGGTGATGCAACTGGTCAGGAAGCTCTCGATGGTGCAGCTGTAGAACTTTTTGAGGATCTTGGGACCAATGCCAAATCTTTTCAGTCTCCTGTGGTGGAAAAGGCGTTGTCGTGCCCTCTTCACGACTGTCTTGGTGTGTTTGAACCATGATAGTTTGTTGGTGATGTGGACACCAAGGAACTTGAAACTCTCGACCTGCTCCACTACAGCCCCGTCGATGTGAATGGGGCGTGTTCCCAGTCCCTGTCCCTGAAAATCCTCCCCGGAGCATGATGCTGCCACCACCATGCTTCACCGTAGGGATGGTGCCAGGTTTCCTCCAAACGTGATCTCATCCCAGGTAAGAGGGGGAGTGGCAGCAGCAGCAGGTTCTCCCCATGTGAGCTGAGTCCAGTGGACCAGTCCTGTATCCCCCCACCCAGACAGCGACAGTGGTCTAAACCATGGCTAGCTATCCACAATCTGGCTCGACTAAACAAGGTTTACCAAGAGGGAAGGAGGGGGAGGAAGGTAGAGGAAGAGAAAGAGGGAGGAGAGGAAGGAGGAAAGGGAGAAAATGACTGTAATAAGGACTGTAAGAAGGAAAGGAGGGAGAAGGCCGAGCAAGAGGAAGAGGAAGAGGTGGAAGATAACAAGGAGAGTTGATCTGTCCATCACTACCATAAGGAGATCTCTTCTGGGGCCTCTTGTTCTCTCCTCTTTCCCACAGAGGAGCACCTTTCGCAGTTAGCCCAGAGCAGACTCTCCGCTGAGAGAAGGCTAGCCCCTGGAGGTTTCACCTTGGATTTATACAGAGAACCCCCCAGTACTCAAACTGCTTTACATTGTAGAGGGTGATCTAATCTCATTGGAGGCGACCCAATGACCCAGAAATGCTCCATGGACAGACTTCCTCCCTGCTCCCCGTTTCGCTGGCAGGGGGCTCGTAGGAACACCCTCCCTTCCTTGACTCCAGCAACACCCCTTCTTCACCTGTCCCCCTTATCATGCTATGAGTCTCACCTACAGGTCCCGCCCCCTGGCCTACCTGTTGCAGGTGTAAGTATGGTGTGTCGGACACAGCTGCCCTCCACCTCCTCCCCCTCCTCCCCCTCCTTCCCTCTTTCTCCCACTCCCCCCATCTCTTGCGCTCTCTCCTCCTCCCCCTCTCTTCCCTTTAAAGCAATAGTTTAAACCTACACACTTCCTTAAACCTAAAATAAGTCAAGAAGTAATTTTGTGTGGAAGTCAAACATTTGTTCAGAACGACAAAATCGAGACCTTTACATAGCCCATCTCTCATTGTCTATAGGAGTGATGTACACTGGTCAAATTGCCCAAATGTTAATTTAGACATTCACAAATTTTACAGATTTTGACTCTCACTAATGTCATGAAATGTTTGGCAAAGTAGTAAAGAGGGTTGTATTATACTTTTCTTGTGTACTAGATCATATGGTTTGGAAAGTGTTTTTTTTCTCAGACATAAATGAACAATTCCAGGTGAAAGCTAAAGGTCGTAGCTTCCTGGGGGGAGGGACACCACTACATTAATAAAATATTTCCCTCTTGCTAGATTGATGACTAAAGCCCTAGTGAAACAGTGCAAAATGGTTGTCAGCTCAACTGGTTAAATACAAGACCTGTTCATTGTGAAATGTATGTGTTCAAGTCTAATAATTTTGCTCTATATATTTTCTACTCTGTATGTAATTTTATCTGTTTAAGCTGTTTGGATTGTTAATTGATATAACACAGGGCACCATTGAAAAAGAGACACTGGTCTCAATTGGGATTCCCTGTAAAAAATAAAGAGGAATATGATAGAGGGAATATGATAGCGAGTATTATGATGGAGTGGAATATGATGGAGAGAAATATAATAGAGAGAATATGATGGAGGGAATATGATAGAGGAATTTGATGGAGGGGAATATGATAGAGAATGAATGGAGGAATGTGTGACGCTCTTGAGCAACAAAGGTTGTCTGTTTGGTTATATCAACTGGAAAGACACGGATAAGAAAATGTTCAAACATAATTTTAAACAATACTTTTCTATAGTCAGCTGATATTGATTTCTTTATTTAATTATTTATTAAACTTAAATGCTAAACATCAATGACACCTACTCTTCAATTACATTTTTTGCGCCTATATAATTACACATCCAGCTAATTTTATCCCTCTATGAGCATGCGTACCGTAAAGATACCGTAAGGATCACTCGACTGCAACAGCTCTCGTTGATTTAATCGATCAATGGCTCAGATCACTTGACCAAGATAAACTTGTGGATGAGCTGCTTCTTGATTTTAGTGCTGCAGTTGACCTTGTTGATCATATGGCTAATAGCTGAGGCCATTGAAGAGAGATGTTTTCTTGAACCCTCATTTCTTTTTTGGAACTTTGTTACTGAGGTGACATAGACTATGGAAGACTTGTTTTACTGTAGTAAGGTAGCCTATGTATTTCATTGATGATGATGATGATGATGAAAAATATTGGCATTAGTGGTAGGCTGAGATCGAACAAACAACCTAAGTAAGCCTGGCTGCTATTTATGATATCTAAAACATATAGACTTTTAATTAGGCAAAACACATGTCGTTTGAATGGTCAACCATTTTACATGAGTTACAGCATTTTATTTTAATAAAAAATTAGGTTATATGGATTCATTGTATATATTAGGTATGACTGTGCTGCATAGGTACAAAAAATCTAAAATAAATAAACTAAATTGTGCCAGCATTTGATAACACATGAAAGCTGCTGTGGGTAACCATGGTAATGGGGACTCCATTGTGACATCACAAGATTCCGATTCTGGAAGGTTACCTGTTGCACAGACAAACTGAACAGTGCAAAGAGACTGATTCAACTAACCACTGACAAATTATTAATGTCCTATTTCATTAGTGAGAGAACACACTGCTTACTTCAGAGGTAGGTTGTAATATAACTTATTGTGAATGTGTTTCAGTAGTATAACTTATTTTCAAATTACTTGTGTATGAATGTGACATTTTAAGTAGACCTAACATGACTAGTGAAACTGTTGAAGAGAGATAGTTTGCTTGAGTCCTCTTTTTGTGAGAAAATGCTTCATCCTGACACCTGAGATGTCATGCCACGGTGGATAGCTGTTTCCAATGTTATTCACGCTTAAGTGTACCTGTAATTAAGCCAGCTAGCTTTCTACCATTTCAGCCGTTTTTCTAACTTCATTATCTGAGGCATCAGCGTTAGGTAGTTAGTACCTACTGTACTTAATTACACCTACTGATTGCAGAAGACAAATATCAGCTGGCGTCGGGTAAGTTTGGCTTTGTACATAGCTTGGGCTTTGTCGAGTAAGGCTTAATTATGTATTTAGAACGTAGTTGGTTATTGTAAGTAGGCATCGCGGGCTGTTGTGGATAGTTATTGTAGGTTAGCATTATATTCGGCTATGCCAGGGATTAGCACGAAGCTAGCCAGCTAGCTAGCCGTGTCTCATACAAAGTCAACACAGTAGCCAATCACGACTAGCTAACTGTACCGCAGCAGCTAAATAAAATATATTTGTACTAGCTAGCCAACGTTTAATTATTGCTGCGTTATGATAGGAACTAGACACAGACACAAATTATCTGTTTAGCGTGTTAAAACACTATCGGTCGTTTGTTGTTACCAAGTATTGGTGCTAAACTGTGTGTTATTGGATGCTAGCATGCTTGTTGGCTAAAGCGTCATAGCTAGGCACCGTGGGCTGTTGTGGGTGGCTATTGTAGGTAGCACGTAGCTAGCTAGCCGTTTTCCAAACAAAGTCAACACAGTAGCCATTGCTAGTTAGCCAACATGACCAGCCAACTGTACTGTAGCTGCTAAATACAATATATTTGTGCTAGCTAGCCAACGTAATTCGTTAACACACAAATTATCTGTTTAGTGTGTTAGCTCACTACTGTTAGTTTGTTGTAACCAAGTATTGGTGCTAAACTGTGTGTTATTGGATGCTAGCATGCTGGTCAGCCATGGTGCCATTTGTGCTAAACTGTGTGTTATTGGATGCTAGCATGCTAGTCAGCAATGGTGCCATTGGTGCTAAACTGTGTGTTATTGGATGCTAGCATGCTAGTCAGCCATGGTGTCATATTTAGCTAGCTGAACAAAGCAAGTTGAGTCTATTCCTTGAAACATTGAACTGCTGTAGTTCACAACAATTCTAATTTCTAAAAGTGGAAGTTGGGAGAGTTTTTATCTGGATGGTTCAGTGAAACAATTATAGTTTCTGAGGTGTAAGTTTTGGCGAGGGAGGCCCTACTCACTCCTTTTCCTGATGTTTAATTCATTTCATTCCGATCTCCTCTGCATTATTGTAGCCATTTGCTACAGCCTGTCAACTATGCCTCTGCCTATCCCTGTTCTCTCCTCTCCGCACAGGCCACACAAACGCCTCACACCGCGTGGCTGCTGCCTCTAACCTGGTGGTCCCTGCACGCACCCCACACCTGGAGTTCCAGGTCTCAGGCAGCCTCTGGAACTGCCGTTCTGCTGCCAACAAAGCTGACTTCATCCCAGCCTATGCTAACCTCCATTCCCTCGACTTCCTGGCGCTGACGGAAACATGGATTACCACTGAAAACACTGCTACTCCTACTGCTCTCTCCTCGTCTGACCATGTGTTCTCGCATACCCCGAGAGCATCTGGTCAGAGGGGTGGTGGCACAGGAATCCTCATCTCTCCCAAGTGGACATTCTCAATTTTTCCCCTAACCCATCTGTCTATCTCCTCATTTGAATTCCATGCTGTCACAGTCACTAGCCCATCTAAGCTTAATATCCTTGTCATCTATCGCCCTCCAGGTTCCCTTGGAGAGTTCATCAATGAGCTTGACGCCTTGATAAGCTCCTTTCCTGAGGATGGCTCACCCCTCACAGTTTTGGGGGATTTCAACCTCCCTACGTCTACATTTGACTCATTTCTCTCTGCCTCCTTCTTTCCACTCCTCTCCTCTTTTGACCTCACCCTCTCACCGTCCCTCCCTACTCACAAGGCAGGCAATACGCTTGACCTCATCTTTACTAGATGCTGCTCTTCTACTAATCTCACTGCAACTCCCCTCCATGTCTCCGACCACTACTTTGTGTCCTTTTCTCTCTCGCTCTCCTCCAACACTACTCTCTGCCCCTACACAGATGGTAATGCGCCGCCGCAACCTTCGCTCTCTCTCTCCCACTACTCTCTCCTCTTCCATCCTATCATCACTTCCCTCTGCTCAATCCTTCTCCCTCCAATCTCCTGATTCTGCCTCCTCAACCCTCCTCTCCTCCCTTTCTGCATCCTTTGACTCTCTGTGTCCCCTATCCTCCCGGCCGGCTCGGTCCTCCCCTCCAGCTTCGTGGCTTGATGACTCATTGCGAGCTCACAGAACAGAGCTCCGGGCAGCGGAGCGGAAATGGAAGAAAACTAAACTCCCTGCCGACCTGGCATCTTTTCACTCCCTCCTCTCTACATTTTCTTCATCTGTTTCTGCTGCTAAGGCACTTTCTACCACTCTAAATTCCAAGCATCTGCCTCTAACCCTAGGAAGCTCTTTGCCACATTCTCCTCCCTGCTGAATCCCCCCCCCCTCCCCCCCTCCTCTCTCTCGGTGGATGACTTCGTCAACCACTTTGAAAAGAAGGTTGACGACATCCGATCCTCGTTTGTTAAGTCTAATGACACAGCTGGTCCTACTCACACTGCCCTACCCTATGCTTTGACTTCTTTCTCCCCTCTCTCTCCAGATAAAATCCTGCGACTTGTGACTGCAGGCCGCCCAACAACCTGCCCGCTTGACCCCATCCCCTCCTCTCTTCTCCAGACCATCTCCGGTGACCTTCTCCCCTACCTCACCTCGCTGATCAACTCATCCTTGACCGCTGGCTATGTCCCTTCCGTCTTCAAGAGAGCGAGAGTTGCACCCCTTCTCAAAAAACCAACACTCGATCCCACTGACGTCAACAACTACAGACCAGTATCCCTTCTTTCTTTTCTTTCCAAAACTATTGAGCGTGCCGTCTTTAGCCAACTCTCTTGCTATCTCTCTCAGAATGACCTTCTTGATCCAAACCAGTCAGGTTTCAGGACTGGTCATTCAACTGAGACTGCTCTTCTCTGTGTCACGGAGGCTCTCCGCACTGCTAAAGCTAACTCTCTCTCCTCTGCTCTTGTCCTTCTAGACCTGTCTGCTGCCTTTGATACTGTGAACCATCAGATCCTCCTCTCCACCCTCTCCGAGCTGGGCATCTCCGGCGCGGCTCACTCCTGGATTGCGTCCTACCTGACCGGTCGCTCCTACCAAGTGGCGTGGCGAGAAGCTGTCTCCGCACCACGTGCTCTCACCACTGGTGTCCCCCAGGGCTCAGTTCTAGGCCCTCTCCTATTCTCCCTATACACCAAGTCACTTGGCTCTGTCATATCCTCACATGGCCTCTCCTATCATTGCTACGCTGACGATACACAACTAATCTTCTCCTTTCCCCCTTCTGATAACCAGGTGGCGAATCGCATCTCTGCATGTCTGGCAGACATATCAGTATGGATGTCGGATCACCACCTCAAGCTGAACCCTGGCAAGACGGAGCTGCTCTTCCTCCCGGGGAAGGACTGCCCGTTCCATGACCTCGCCATCACGATTGAGAACTCCGTTGTGTCCTCCTCCCAGAGTGCGAAGAGCCTTGGCGTGACCCTGGACAACACCCTGTCGTTCTCCGCTAACATCAAGGCGGTGACCCGATCCTGCAGATCCACGCTCTACAACATTCGGAGAGTACGACCCTGCCTTACACAGGAAGCGGCACAGGTCCTAATCCAGGCACTTGTCATTTCCCGTCTGGATTACTGCAACTCGCTGTTGGCTGGGCTCCCTGCCTGTGCCATTAAACCCCTACAACTCATCCAGAATGCCGCCGCCCGTCTGGTGTTCAACCTTCCCAAGTTCTCTCACGTCACCCCCCTCCTCCGCACACTCCACTGGCTTCCAGTTGAAGCTCGCATCCGTTACAAGACCATGGTGCTTGCTTATGGAGCCGTGAGGGGAACGGCACCGCCGTACGTTCAGGCTCTGATCAGTCCCTACACCCAAACGAGGGCATTGCGTTCATCCACCTCTGGCCTGCTGGCTCCCCTTCCTCTGCGGAAGCATAGCTCCCGCTCAGCCCAGTCAAAACTGTTCGCTGCTCTGGCACCCCAATGGTGGAACAAGCTCCCTCACGACGCCAGGACAGCGGAGTCACTCACCACCTTCCGGAGACATTTGAAACCCCACCTCTTTAAGGAATACCTGGGATAGGATAATGTAATCCTTCTACCCCCCGTACCCCAACCCACCCCCCCCCCCCCCCCCAAAAAAAAAAAAAGAGAAAATAAAAATAAAATAATTGTAAAGTGGTTATCCCACTAGCTATAGGGTGAATGCACCAATTTGTAAGTCAATCTGGATAAGAGCGTCTGCTAAATGGGGTAAATGTGCCCTTGAGCAAGGCACTTAACCCTAATTGCTCCTGTAAGTCGCTCTGGATAAGAGCGTCTGCTAAATGACTAAAATGTAAAATGTAAATGTAATGTTACAATTGTAGTGAGCCAGCCTAATGGCTAATGCATTCTATTGATGACAGAAAAAAAAAACTCTCTTTGTGTTAATCACCAACATATGTTGTAATCAATTATCTCAATAAATATGTACCAAAAGAGTAGGTTGTGTAAAAAAACAAGTATGCCTACCTAATTTGTAGCTGATTCATTTCTAATAAGAATAATATGTTCTTAATTGAATGGACATCCATTTCAAATGGTTGAATTGATAGACCTCTTTAAATTGAGGTGCACTCAAGGGCACTCAAAGAGAAGACTGGCATTTTTACCTCCTTGGTTTTTAAAATAGATGAAACTGTACAAGTTAGGTCCTGCATGGATATAGAGTCATTTTCTACCCAAAACACAGTGTTTTCAATGATATGATGGAAGTGATTAGTGTGGTTTGTGAGAACCAGGCCCAATATGGAGTAGAGCTACATGAGGGGTTGAATAAGGCTCAATAGTAAGGTACAGAAAGACCCTGAAGTTTGCTTTTTAAAGTCTGTGTTGTGCTTTTTCATATGCCATGGCAACGCCTTGCATCACAATGATGATGTCATGAAGGATATTGTTCACGAAATGATAAGAACAGCCAAAATCGATTCATTTGAACTTGGTCGCTTTTCCAGTAGCCAACTTTTTACTAGTAATTCAGATAGGCCTATTGCCTAAACATATCTGGATCAGGATTCTCACTTGATTAATTGTAAGTAGCTGGGAAGAAAACGTGTGCACATTGTAAAGAGATGCATTATTATTTGGTTAGCAACACCCACTTACTACAACGTTGTGTATTTTCCAGACTTATTGTTAGCTAAGAGGAAGACATGGAGGGTTCAACGCTGACACAGAGGAGGGGTGAGTGTCGGTTGGAGGAAAGGGCGATCTAGACAGACTACGTGATGGAGCTGGGAGCCAGGTTGGCTCTGGTTTTGCAGATCCAGAAGGATCAGGAGAAGAAGATGAAGAGGATTTGGTTCAAGACGAGGAAAATGCCAAGACTGATTGAGGAGGTAACAAGACCAACTTTGACAAAGTCGACAAGAGTTCTGTTTAACAATATTAAATTAAAGCAAATATAAGTTATTGTAAGGGCAAAATGTTCCATATGCCATGGAATGTAAGCTAACAATGTTTTGTCCTTATTTCTTTTTGTATTAGGCTACACCATGGCAATGCTTATAACTGTTCTTGTCTAAATGTGTTGTATCGTGTCTGTCTGTTTCAGTGAATTTATGTCCTCAGTTCTTATGGTTGTCTGGTCATAAAAAATAAACAACCGATCTATCATAGACGCTCATATCAGGATTATGTGGTTGTCTCACCTAGCTACCTTAAGTTGAATGCACTAACTAACTATAAGTCGTTCTGGATAAAAGCGTCTGATAAATGGCTAAAATGTCAAATGTTATGCTGGGTGTGGGGCATGTATTTTTACACTTAGCTGGCCCATTGGCTAGGGGACCAAGGGTTGGGACAGACTGGTGCAGAGCATCTTAGAGGACACTATATATATATATATATATGTGATGTATAAGTAAGTAGTGCTGACTCATACAGTATGTATGTATGTACTGAATGTGATCACTTTCATCATGTCTGTTTCTTTTCTCACGCAGAATGTGTGAGATGTGATCAATTGTCCTCTCACTGAGTTCATGGCTCCCTGTATTGACTCCCTCCCACCATTGGCTTTCACCAATCAGGGGCCTATACCTACCATGTTGCATCCCCCCTCTCCATTTGCCATATGCGCTCAGGATGCACAGCGGTTCATTGTATTTTCATACTTTGTCCCTGAAACCTGCCAGTCTGCTGAATGCCCAGTTGCCACAGAGGCCACTGCAGATGTATCTACAGGTATACGAGAGGACCTATGGACAGATATACATCTTTCCTCAATGCTGCATCGATACCTGCCACACTTCTTTGACGAAGACTCCATGCAGCCACATCAGGCAGTAGAGGGCACCACTGAGGTCTCAGTTGCTCCAGTGGCAATATCTAATGTTGAGGAAGAGGACAGATTCTATCATTACTCCCTCCCACCCCTGGCTCAGCGGTTCATTGGCCATTCATTCAATTTCCTCGAAACCTCTAAGCCTGCTGTTTCAGCCACAGAGTGCCCAGTTGCCACAGAGACCACTGCTACCACAGCCACTGTCAAGGGAGAGAATCGATGGGCAGCTAGAAGTCTTCCTTCAGTGCTGCCTACATGCCTGCCAACAGTCTTTGATGATGACTTCATGCCATCAGAGCAGACAGTAGAGGATACCTATGAGGTCTCAGTTGCTACAGAGACCACTGCAGGCACAGCTACTGTTGATTTTGGAGTGTACAGATCAGCAGCTAAATGCCCTGTCCCAATGCTGCCTCCAAGTCTGCCACTTGTCTTTGAAGTTGACTACAAACTGCCAGGGGAGGCAGTAGAGGACACCACCAAGTGTCCAGTTATCAGTGAAACAAACAATGATGTGTCCACTCACCTCAAAGAGGACATGGCAGCTGATCAAAGCCCTCCTGACCCTGCAGCACTGTCTCCAAGCTCGCCATGTATCCGAGACTCTGACCACAAACTGACAGAGGAGACAAAAGAGGATGCCACCGAGTCCTCCGTTACCACAGCGATCACTGCAGGCACATCCATTGTCCAGGGAGAGAACCTGTTGGGTGATAAAAGCCCGGCTCCAATGCTGCCTTCAAAGTTGCCACACATTCTAGACAATGGCCACAAGCAGCCAGAGGAGGCAGTAGAGGACACCACCAAGAGTCAAGTGTCCAGGGAAGCGGCCGTTTCCGTCTCCACTGTCCACACTCTGCCAGGGGAGGCAGTAGAGGACACCAACAAGTGTCCAGTTGCCAGCGAAGCAGCCGTTTCTGTGTCCACTGTCCACACGGAGGAGTGTTTGGCTGATAAAAGTCCTCCTGCACCTGCAACACTGCCTCTAATCCTGACCTGCACCCACAACAATGACCACAAACCGCTATGGAAGACAGTTGAGTGCACTACAAAGTGCTCAGTCGACACAGAGGCAACTGTTGCTATTTACACCTGGGATGATAAAAGTCCTCCAGGTCTGCAATGCATTCACAACAACAATGACCACAAGCAGCCAGAGGAGACAGTTGAGGACACCACATAGTGCTCAGTTAACACAGAGGCAAGTGCAGTTGCATCCACTGTCAAGAGAGAGGAATTGATGAGTGATAAAAGCCCTGTCCTAGCACTTCCTCCAAGCCTGGCATGCATCCATGACAAGGACCACAAGCAGCCAGAGCAGAAAGGGAAGGGCACTAGTGAAGAGGTGGATCGCTGCCCTCATGCTCACCAGCTGGTCCCAGATGCTAACTTAACTCTGGCAACCCCTCTGCTCTGCATGGCCACTAAGACGCCTGTCAGAGTGAGAGCCTCCATATGCAGGTCAGAGGATGAGGAACCCAGGCCCTGGACGCTGAAAAAGGCAAAGGTAGGTGTCCTATTTTACACTTCTACTCTACAGGGTTGGGGGTCTGTTCCATTTCAATTCAAAGCATTGAATTAAGTACTTCCTGAATTGACTGGAATTGAAATTGAATTGACCCCAACCCTGCTAATCTATGCTCATAGTATAAAACATCACCCCTTACTAGGGTTAACATTTGTATTACGTTTGGTGTGGACCCAGGAAGAACATCTATGGCTATTACAAAATCGGTTTGGGATACAAATAAACAAGTTACCTCAATTACTGTCCTCTAAATTGTGTGCCCCATGAGGCCATCAATGTATGTTGATCACTCAAATGTGTATTGAATGTGCCACATTGGAACAATATTACATCTAGAGTCAATGTCTTCCTGTTAGGATTATTGGACAGGCATTGACATTGAGAGTGAAGAGAGGAGCGTCAAGGAGGAGGTGAGCCCAAGGGAGGGTTTGAAGAGTGAGGCGGACCGTGCCCATTCCAAGAGCTCCAATGGGACGGTTTCATCAGAGAGAGCAGAGACCCTCCTGGGAAGAGTGGGCTTTCTGGCCATGAACCTCAAGCAGAAAGTCACATTTTTAAAGATGGAGGAAAAAGAGAAAAATAAGGAACTGAATAAGAAGTTGAAAGATGACGAGAAAGAGAGAAAGGTCTCTTGCCTCGAGGTTGTCGGGAGAGGTTGTGTTTTCTCTAGCAGGAGATAAGCTGGCTTCTTATATCAATCAATTTCAATCAATTTTATTTTATATAGCCCTTCGTACATCAGCTAATATCTCGAAGTGCTGTACAGAAACCCAGCCTAAAACCCCAAACAGCTAGTAATGCAGGTGTAGAAGCACGGTGGCTAGGAAAAACTCCCTAGAAAGGCCAAAACCTAGGAAGAAACCTAGAGAGGAACCAGGCTATGAGGGGTGGCCAGTCCTCTTCTGGCTGTGCCGGGTGGAGATTATAACAGAACCATGCCAAGATGTTCAAAAATGTTCATAAGTGACAAGCATGGTCAAATAATAATCAGGAATAAATCTCAGTTGGCTTTTCATAGCCGATCATTAAGAGTTGAAAACAGCAGGTCTGGGACAGGTAGGGGTTCCATAACCGCAGGCAGAACAGTTGAAACTGGAATAGCAGCAAGGCCAGGCGGACTGGGGACAGCAAGGAGTCACCACGGCCGGTAGTCCCGACGTATGGTCCTAGGGCTCAGGTCTCTCAGTTGGCTTTTCATAGCCGATCATTAAGAGTTGAAAACAGCAGGTCTGGGACAGGTAGGGGTTTCTTAACCGCAGGCAGAACAGTTGAAACTGGAATAGCAGCAAGGCCAGGCGGACTGGGGACAGCAAGGTGTCGGCATGCCCGGTAGTCCTGACGTATGGTCCTAGGGCTCAGGTTCTCAGAGAGAAAGAGAGAACGAGAGAATTAGAGAGAGCATACTTAAATTCACACAGGACACTGGATAAGACAGGAGAAGTACTCCAGGTATAACCAACTGACCCCAGCCCCCCGACACATAAACTACTGCAGCATAAATACTGGAGGCTGAGACAGGAGCGGTCCGGAGACACTGTGGCCCCATCCGAAGAAACCCCCGGACAGGGCCAAACAGGAAGGATATAACCCCACCCACTCTGCCAAGCACAGCCCCCGCACCACTAGAGGGATATCCTCAACCACCAACTTACAATCCTGAGACAAGGCCGAGTATAGCCCACAGAGGTCTCCACCACAGCACAAACCAAGGGGGGGCGCCAACCCAGACAGGAAGATCACGTCAGTAACTCAACCCACTCAAGTGACGCACCCCTCCTAGGGACGGCATGAAAGAGCACCAGCAAGCCAGTGAGTAAAGCTTAAACCATGTATTTAGATTGTATGTAGGTATTGTAGTCAGGTATTATAGGTAGTTTACTTAGGTAGTTATTGTAGGTTATTGTAGGTAATTATTGTAGGTAAGAATTCTATTCGGTGGACCCCGGCGAAGCACGAGTGCTAGCTAACCCACCACTTGGACCAACAAAGCTAGCTAGCTAGCGGGTAGCTACTGGTAACTTTTAGCAACTGTGGTTAGTTCTTTCCAATGTTATTTCACGCTTAAGAGTACCTGTAATTGAGCCAGCTAGCTACCGACCATTCAGCTGTTCTTCTAACCTCATTATCCGAGGCATTAACGTTAGATGGTTGGTGGCTGCTGTACTTAATTACAGCTACTGATTGCAGCCTGCCACCCAGTTAGCTGGCAAAATATGATTAGACAAATAATAATATTTATTTGAATGATACAGTATGTTACTAAATTGAAATTAAAATGAAATGTTTTTGTAATTATAACATTTTACGAAATGTAAAAAGAAAACTTTAAAAAATAATAATAATAACAAAAGCAAGGTAAAAAGAAAAGGAAACCGATCCAGATTCCTATTACCAGTGTAAAAACAAAGGGGGGAGGTGTCAATGTAAATAGTCCGGGTGGCCATTTGATTAATTGTTCAGCAGTCTTATGAATTGGGGATAGAAGCTGTTAAGGAGCCTTTTGGACCTAGACTTGGCACTCTGGTACCGCTTGCTGTGCGGTAGCAGAGAGAACAGTCTATGACTTGGGTGACTGGAGTCTTTGTCAATTTTTTGGGTCTCCCTCTTACACCTCCAAGTATATAGGTCCTGGATGGCAGGAAGCTTGGCTCCAGTGATGTACTGGGCCGTACGCACTACCCTCTGTAGCGCCTTACGGTCGGATGCCGAGCAGCTGCCATACCAGGCGGTGATGCAACTGGTCAGGAAGCTCTCGATGGTGCAGCTGTAGAACTTTTTGAGGATCTTGGGACCAATGCCAAATCTTTTCAGTCTCCTGAGGTGGAAAAGGCGTTGTCGTGCCCTCTTCACGACTGTCTTGGTGTGTTTGAACCATGATAGTTTGTTGGTGATGTGGACACCAAGGAACTTGAAACTCTCGACCTGCTCCACTACAGCCTGGTCGATGTGATTGGGGCGTGTTCCCAGTCCATCTCCCTGAAAATCCTCTCCGGAGCATGATGCTGCCACCACCATGCTTCACCGTAGGGATGGTGCCAGGTTTCCTCCAAACGTGATCTCATCCCAGGTAAGAGGGGGAGTGGCAGCAGCAGCAGGTTCTCCCCATGTGAGCTGAGTCCAGTGGACCAGTCCTGTATCCCCCCACCCAGACAGCGACAGTGGTCTAAACCATGGCTAGCTATCCACAATCTGGCTCGACTAAACAAGGTTTACCAAGAGGGAAGGAGGGAGAGGAAGGTAGAGGAAGAGAAAGAGGGAGGAGAGGAAGTAGGAAAGGGAGAAAATGACTGTAAGAAGGACTGTAAGACTGTAAGAAGGAAAGGAGGGAGAAGGCCGAGCAAGAGGAAGAGGAAGAGGTGGAAGATAACAAGGAGAGTTGATCTGTCCATCACTACCATAAGGAGATCTCTTCTGGGGCCTCTTGTTCTCTCCTCTTTCCCACAGAGGAGCACCTTTCGCAGGCAGCCCAGAGCAGACTCTCCGCTGAGAGAAGGCTAGCCCCTGGAGGTTTCACCTTGGATTTATACAGAGAACCCCCCAGTACTCAAACTGCTTTACATTGTAGAGGGTGATCTAATCTCATTGGAGGCGACCCAATGACCCAGAAATGCTCCATGGACAGACTTCCTCCCTGCTCCCCGTCTCGCTGGCAGGGGGCTCGTAGGAACACCCTCCCTTCCTTTACTCCAGCAACACCCCTTCTTCACCTGCCCCCCTTATCATGTTATGAGTCTCACCTACAGGTCCCGCCCCCTGGCCTACCTGTTGCAGGTGTAAGTATGGTGTGTCGGACACAGCTGCCCTCCACCTCCTCCCCCTCCTTCCCTCTTTCTCCCACTCCCCCCATCTCTCGCGCTCTCTCCTCCTCCCCCTCTCTTCCCTTTAAAGCAATAGTTTAAACCTACACACTTCGTTAAACCTAAAATAAGTCAAGAAGTAATTTTGTGTGGAAGTCAAACATTTGTTCAGAACGACAAAATCGAGACCTTTACATAGCCCATCTCTCATTGTGTATAGGAGTGATGTACACTGGTCAAATTGCCCAAATGTTAATTTAGACATTCACAAATTTTACAGATTTTGACTCTCACTAATGTCATGAAATGTTTGGCAAAGTAGTAAAGAAGGTTGTATTATACTTTTCTTGTGTACTAGATCATATGGTTTGGAAAGTGTTTTTTTTCTCAGACATAAATGAACAATTCCAGGTGAAAGCTAAAGGTCGTAGCTTCCTGGGGGGAGGGACACCACTACATTAATAAAATATTTCCCTCTTGCTAGATTGATGACTAAAGCCCTAGTGAAACAGTGCAAAATGGTTGTCAGCTCAACTGGTTAAATACAAGACCTGTTCATTGTGAAATGTATGTGTTCAAGTCTAATAATTTTGCTCTATATATTTTCTACTCTGTATGTAATTTTATCTGTTTAAGCTGTTTGGATTGTTAATTGATATAACACAGGGCACCATTGAAAAAGAGACACTGGTCTCAATTGGGATTCCCTGTAAAAATAAAGAGGAATATGATAGAGGGAATATGATAGCGAGTATTATGATGGAGTGGAATATGATGGAGAGAAATATAATAGAGAGAATATGATGGAGGGAATATGATAGAGGAATTTGATGGAGGGGAATATGATAGAGAATGAATGGAGGAATGTGTGACGCTCTTGAGCAACAAAGGTTGTCTGTTTGGTTATATCAACTGGAAAGACACGGATAAGAAAATGTTCAAACATAATTTTAAACAATACTTTTCTATAGTCAGCTGATATTGATTTCTTTATTTAATTATTTATTAAACTTAAATGCTAAACATCAATGACACCTACTCTTCAATTACATTTTTTGGGCCTATATAATTACACATCCAGCTAATTTTATCCCTCTATGAGCATGCGTATCGTAAAGATACCGTAAGGATCACTCGACTGCAACAGCTCTCGTTGATTTAATCGATCAATGGCTCAGATCACTTGACCAAGATAAACTTGTGGATGAGCTGCTTCTTGATTTTAGTGCTGCAGTTGACCTTGTTGATCATATAGCTAATAGCTGAGGCCATTGAAGAGAGATGTTTTCTTGAACCCTCATTTCTTTTTTGGAACTTTGTTACTGAGGTGACATAGACTATGGAAGACTTGTTTTACTGTAGTAAGGTAGCCTATGTATTTCATTGATGATGATGATGATGAAAAATATTGGCATTAGTGGTAGGCTGAGATCGAACAAACAACCTAAGTAAGCCTGGCTGCTATTTATGATATCTAAAACATATAGACTTTTAATTAGGCAAAACACATGTCGTTTGAATGGTCAACCATTTTACATGAGTTACAGCATTTTATTTTAATAAAAAATTAGGTTATATGGATTCATTGTATATATTAGGTATGACTGTGCTGCATAGGTACAAAAAATCTAAAATAAATAAACTAAATTGTGCCAGCATTTGATAACACATGAAAGCTGCTGTGGGTAACCATGGCAATGGGGACTCCATTGTGACATCACAAGATTCCGATTCTGGAAGGTTACCTGTTGCACAGACAAACTGAACAGTGCAAAGAGACTGATTCAACTAACCACTGACAAATTATTAATGTCCTATTTCATTAGTGAGAGAACACACTGCTTACTTCAGAGGTAGGTTGTAATATAACTTATTGTGAATGTGTTTCAGTAGTATAACTTATTTTCAAATGACTTGTGTATGAATGTGACATTTTAAGTAGACCTAACATGACTAGTGAAACTGTTGAAGAGAGATAGTTTGCTTGAGTCCTCTTTTTGTGAGAAAATGCTTCATCCTGACACCTGAGATGTCATGTTACAATTGTAGTGAGCCAGCCTAATGGCTAATGCATTCTATTGATGACAGAAAAAAACCCCTCTCTGTGTTAATCACCAACATATGTTGTAATCAATTATCTCAATAAATATGTACCAAAAGAGTAGGTTGTGTAAAAAAACAAGTACGCCTACCTAATTTGTAGCTGATTCATTTCTAATAAGAATAATATGTTCTTAATTGAATGGACATCCATTTCAAATGGTTGAATTGATAGACCTCTTTAAATTGAGGTGCACTCAAGGGCACTCAAAGAGAAGACTGGCATTTTTACCTCCTTGGTTTTTAAAATAGATGAAACTGTACAAGTTAGGTCCTGCATGGATATAGAGTCATTTTCTACCCAAAACACAGTGTTTTCAATGATATGATGGAAGTGATTAGTGTGGTTTGTGAAAACCAGGCCCAATATAGAGTTGAGCTACATGAGGGGTTGAATAAGGCTCAATAGTAAGGTACAGAAAGACCCTGAAGTTTGCTTTTTAAAGTCTGTGTTGTGCTTTTTCATCTGCCATGGCAACGCCTTGCATCACAATGATGATGTCATGAAGGATATTGTTCACGAAATGATAAGAACAGCCAAAATCGATTCATTTGAACTTGGTCGCTTTTCCAGTAGCCAACTTTTTACTAGTAATTCAGATAGGCCTATTGCCTAAACATATCTGGATCAGGATTCTCACTTGATTAATTGTAAGTAGCTGGGAAGAAAACGTGTGCACATTGTAAAGAGATGCATTATTATTTGGTTAGCAACACCCACTTACTACAACGTTGTGTATTTTCCAGAGTTATTGTTAGCTAAGAGGAAGACATGGGGGGTTCAACGCTGACACAGAGGAGGGGTGAGTGTCGGTTGGAGGAAAGGGCGATCTAGACAGACTACGTGATGGAGCTGGGAGCCAGGTTGACTCTGGTTTTGCAGATCCAGAAGGATCAGGAGAAGAAGATGAAGAGGATTTGGTTCAAGACGAGGAAAATGCCAAGACTGATTGAGGAGGTAACAAGACCAACTTTGACAAAGTCGACAAGAGTTCTGTTTAACAATATTAATTAAAGCAAATATAAGTTATTGTAAGGGCAAAATGTTCCATATGCCATGGAATGTAAGCTAACAATGTTTTGTCCTTATTTCTTTTTGTATTAGGCTACACCATGGCAATGCTTATAACTGTTCTTGTCTAAATGTGTTGTATCGTGTCTGTCTGTTTCAGTGAATTTATGTCCTCAGTTCTTATGGTTGTCTGGTCATAAAAATAAACAACCGTTCTATCATAGACGCTCATATCAGGATTACGTGGTTGTCTCACCTAGCTACCTTAAGTTGAATGCACTAACTAACTATAAGTCGTTCTGGATAAAAACGTCTGATAAATGGCTAAAATGTCAAATGTTATGCTGGGTGTGGGGCATGTATTTTTACACTTAGCTGGCCCATTGGCTAGGGGACCAAGGGTTGGGACAGACTGGTGCAGAGCATCTTAGAGGACACTATATATATATATATGTATATGTGATGTATAAGTAAGTAGTGCTGACTCATACAGTATGTATGTATGTACTGAATGTGATCACTTTCATCATGTCTGTTTCTTTTCTCACGCAGAATGTGTGAGATGTGAGCAACTGTCCTCTCACTGAGTTCATGGCTCCCTGTATTGACTCCCTCCCACCACTGGCTTTCACCAATCAGAGGCCTATACCTACCATGTTGCATCCCCCTTCTCCATTTGCCATACGCGCTCAGGATGCACAGCGGTTCATTGTATTTTCATACTTTGTCCCTGAAACCTGCCAGTCTGCTGAATGCCCAGTTGCCACAGAGGCCACTGCAGATGTATCTACAGGTATACGAGAGGACCTATGGACAGATATACATCTTTCCTCAATGCTGCATCGATACCTGCCACACTTCTTTGACGAAGACTCCATGCAGCCACATCAGGCAGTAGAGGGCACCACTGAGGTCTCAGTTGCTCCAGTCGCAATATCTAATGTTGAGGAAGAGGACAGATTCTATCATTACTCCCTCCCACCCCTGGCTCAGCGGTTCATTGGCAATTCATTCAATTTCCTCGAAACCTCTAAGCCTGCTGTTTCAGCCACAGAGTGCCCAGTTGCCACAGAGACCACTGCTACCACAGCCACTGTCAAGGGAGAGAATCGATGGGCAGCTAGAAGTCTTCCTTCAGTGCTGCCTATATGCCTGCCAACAGTCTTTAACGATGACTTCATGCCATCAGAGCAGACAGTAGAGGATACCTATGAGGTCTCAGTTGCTACAGAGACCACTGCAGGCACAGCTACTGTTGATTTTGGAGTGTACAGATCAGCAGCTAAATGCCCTGTCCCAATGCTGCCTCCAAGTCTGCCACTTGTCTTTGAAGTTGACTACAAACAGCCAGGGGAGGCAGTAGAGGACACCACCAAGTGTCCAGTTATCAGTGAAACAAACAATGATGTGTCCACTCACCTCAAAGAGGACATGGCAGCTGATCAAAGCCCTCCTGACCCTGCAGCACTGCCTCCAAGCTCGCCATGTATCCGAGACTCTGACCACAAACTGACAGAGGAGACAAAAGAGGATGCCACCGAGTCCTCCGTTACCACAGCGATCACTGCAGGCACATCCATTGTCCAGGGAGAGAACCTGTTGGGTGATAAAAGCCCGGCTCCAATGCTGCCTTCAAAGTTGCCACACATTCTAGACAATGGCCACAAGCAGCCAGAGGAGGCAGTAGAGGACACCACCAAGAGTCAAGTGTCCAGGGAAGCGGCCGTTTCCGTCTCCACTGTCCACACTCTGCCAGGGGAGGCAGTAGAGGACACCAACAAGTGTCCAGTTGCCAGGGAAGCAGCCGTTTCTGTGTCCACTGTCCACACGGAGGAGTGTTTGGCTGATAAAAGTCCTCCTGCACCTGCAACATTGCCTCTAATCCTGACCTGCACCCACAACAATGACCACAAACCGCTATGGAAGACAGTTGTGTGCACTACAAAGTGCTCAGTCGACACAGAGGCAACTTTTGCTATTTACACCTGGGATGATAAAAGTCCTCCAGGTCTGCAATGCATTCACAACAACAATGACCACAAGCAGCCAGAGGAGACAGTTGAGGACACCACATAGTGCTCAGTTAACACAGAGGCAAGTGCAGTTGCATCCACTGTCAAGAGAGAGGAACTGATGAGTGATAAAAGCCCTGTCCTAGCACTTCCTCCAAGCCTGGCATGCATCCATGACAAGGACCACAAGCAGCCAGAGCAGAAAGTGAAGGGCACTAGTTAAGAGGTGGATCGCTGCCCTCATGCTCACCAGCTGGTCCCAGATGCTAACTTAACTCTGGCAACCCCTCTGCTCTGCATGGCCACTAAGACGCCTGTTAGAGTGAGAGCCTCCATATGCAGGTCAGAGGATGAGGAACCCAGGCCCTGGACGCTGAAAAAGGCAAAGGTAGGTGTCCTATTTTACACTTCTACTATACAGGGTTGGGGGTCTGTTCCATTTCAATTCAAAGCATTGAATTAAGTACTTCCTGAATTGACTGGAATTGAAACTGAATTGACCCCAACCCTGCTAATCTATGCTCATAGTATAAAACATCACCCCTTACTAGGGTTAACATTTGTATTACGTTTGGTGTGGACCCAGGAAGAACATCTATGGCTATTACAAAATCGGTTTGGGATACAAATAAACAAGTTACCTCAATTACTGTCCTCTAAATTGTGTGCCCCATGAGGCCATCAATGTATGTTGATCACTCAAATGTGTATTGAATGTGCCACATTGGAACAATATTACATCTAGAGTCAATGTCTTCCTGTTAGGATTATTGGACAGGCATTGACATTGAGAGTGAAGAGAGGAGCGTCAAGGAGGAGGTGAGCCCGAGGGAGGGTTTGAAGAGTGAGGCGGACCGTGCCCATTCCAAGAGCTCCAATGGGACGGTTTCATCTGAGAGAGCAGAGACCATCCTGGGAAGAGTGGGCTTTCTGGCCATGAACCTCAAGCAGAAAGTCACATTTTTAAAGATGGAGGAAAAAGAGAAAAATAAGGAACTGAATAAGAAGTTGAAAGATGACGAGAAAGAGAGAAAGGTCTCTTGCCTCGAGGTTGTCGGGAGAGGTTGTGTTTTCTCTAGCAGGAGATAAGCTGGCTTCTTATATGTTGTTGAGTAAAGCTTAAACCATGTATTTAGATTGTATGTAGGTATTGTAGTCAGGTATTATAGGTAGTTTACTTAGGTAGTTATTGTAGGTTATTGTAGGTAATTATTGTAGGTAAGTATTCTATTCGGTGGACCCCGGCGAAGCACGAGTGCTAGCTAACCCACCACTTGGACCAACAAAGCTAGCTAGCTAGTGGGTAGCTACTGGTAACTTTTAGCAACTGTGGTTAGTTGTTTCCAATGTTATTTCACGCTTAAGAGAACCTGTAATTGAGCCAGCTAGCTACCGACCATTCAGCTGTTCTTCTAACCTCATTATCCGAGGCATTAACGTTAGATGGTTGGTGGCTGCTGTACTTAATTACAGCTACTGATTGCAGCCTGCCACCCAGTTAGCTGGCAAAATATGATTAGACAAATAATAATATTTATTTGAATGATACAATATGTTACTAAATTGAAATTAAAATGAAATGTTTTTGTAATTATAACATTTTACGAAATGTAAAAAGAAAACTTTAAAAAATAATAATAATAACAAAAGCAAGGTAAAAAGAAAAGGAAACCGATCCAGATTCCTATTACCAGTGTAAAAACAAAGGGGGGAGGTGTCAATGTAAATAGTCCGGGTGGCCATTTGATTAATTGTTCAGCAGTCTTATGAATTGGGGATAGAAGCTGTTAAGGAGCCTTTTGGACCTAGACTTGGCACTCTGGTACCGCTTGCTGTGCGGTAGCAGAGAGAACAGTCTATGACTTGGGTGACTGGAGTCTTTGTCCATTTTTTGGGCCTCCCTCTTACACCTCCAAGTATATAGGTCCTGGATGGCAGGAAGCTTGGCTCCAGTGATGTACTGGGCCGTACGCACTACCCTCTGTAGCGCCTTACGGTCGGATGCCGAGCAGTTGCCATGCCAGGCGGTGATGCAACTGGTCAGGAAGCTCTCGATGGTGCAGCTGTAGAACTTTTTGAGGATCTTGGGACCAATGCCAAATCTTTTCAGTCTCCTGAGGTGGAAAAGGCGTTGTCGTGCCCTCTTCACGACTGTCTTGGTGTGTTTGAACCATGACAGTTTGTTGGTGATATGGACACCAAGGAACTTGAAACTCTCGACCTGCTCCACTACAGCCCCGTCGATGTGAATGGGGCGTGTTCCCAGTCCCTGTCCCTGAAAATCCTCCCCGGAGCATGATGCTGCCACCACCATGCTTCACCGTAGGGATGGTGCCAGGTTTCCTCCAAACGTGATCTCATCCCAGGTAAGAGGGGGAGTGGCAGCAGCAGCAGGTTCTCCCCATGTGAGCTGAGTCCAGTGGACCAGTCCTGTATCCCCCCACCCAGACAGCGACAGTGGTCTAAACCATGGCTAGCTATCCACAATCTGGCTCGACTAAACAAGGTTTACCAAGAGGGAAGGAGGGAGAGGAAGGTAGAGGAAGAGAAAGAGGGAGGAGAGGAAGGAGGAAAGGGAGAAAATGACTGTAAGAAGGACTGTAAGACTGTAAGAAGGAAAGGAGGGAGAAGGCCGAGCAAGAGGAAGAGGAAGAGGTGGAAGATAACAAGGAGAGTTGATCTGTCCATCACTACCATAAGGAGATCTCTTCTGGGGCCTCTTGTTCTCTCCTCTTTCCCACAGAGGAGCACCTTTCGCAGGCAGCCCAGAGCAGACTCTCCGCTGAGAGAAGGCTAGCCCCTGGAGGTTTCACCTTGGATTTATACAGAGAACCCCCCAGTACTCAAACTGCTTTACATTGTAGAGGGTGATCTAATCTCATTGGAGGCGACCCAATGACCCAGAAATGCTCCATGGACAGACTTCCTCCCTGCTCCCCGTCTCGCTGGCAGGGGGCTCGTAGGAACACCCTCCCTTCCTTGACTCCAGCAACACCCCTTCTTCACCTGCCCCCCTTATCATGTTATGAGTCTCACCTACAGGTCCCGCCCCCTGGCCTACCTGTTGCAGGTGTAAGTATGGTGTGTCGGACACAGCTGTCCTCCCCCTCCTTCCCTCTTTCTCCCACTCCCCCCATCTCTCGCGCTCTCTCCTCCTCCCCCTCTCTTCCCTTTAAAGCAATAGTTTAAACCTACACACTTCCTTAAACCTAAAATAAGTCAAGAAGTAATTTTGTGTGGAAGTCAAACATTTGTTCAGAACGACAAAATCGAGACCTTTACATAGCCCATCTCTCATTGTCTATAGGAGTGATGTACACTGGTCAAATTGCCCAAATGTTAATTTAGACAGTCACAAATGTTACAGATTTTGACTCTCACTAATGTCATGAAATGTTTGGCAAAGTAGTAAAGAAGGTTGTATTATACTTTTCTTGTGTACTAGATCATATGGTTTGGAAAGTGTTTTTTTTCTCAGACATAAATGAACAATTCCAGGTGAAAGCTAAATGTCGTAGCTTCCTGGGGGGAGGGACACCACTACATTAATAAAATATTTCCCTCTTGCTAGATTGATGACTAAAGCCCTAGTGAAACAGTGCAAAATGGTTGTCAGCTCAACTGGTTAAATACAAGACCTGTTCATTGTGAAATGTATGTGTTCAAGTCTAATAATTTTGCTCTATATATTTTCTACTCTGTATGTAATTTTATCTGTTTAAGCTGTTTGGATTGTTAATTGATATAACACAGGGCACCATTGAAAAAGAGACACTGGTCTCAATTGGGATTCCCTGTAAAAATAAAGAGGAATATGATAGAGGGAATATGATAGCGAGTATTAAGATGGAGTGGAATATGATGGAGAGAAATATAATAGAGAGAATATGATGGAGGGAATATGATAGAGGAATTTGATGGAGGGGAATATGATAGAGAATGAATGGAGGAATGTGTGACGCTCTTGAGCAACAAAGGTTGTCTGTTTGGTTATATCAACTGGAAAGACACGGATAAGAAAATGTTCAAACATAATTTTAAACAATACTTTTCTATAGTCAGCTGATATTGATTTCTTTATTTAATTATTTATTAAACTTAAATGCTAAACATCAATGACACCTACTCTTCAATTACATTTTTTGGGCCTATATAATTACACATCCAGCTAATTTTATCCCTCTATGAGCATGCGTACCGTAAAGATACCGTAAGGATCACTCGACTGCAACAGCTCTCGTTGATTTAATCGATCAATGGCTCAGATCACTTGACCAAGATAAACTTGTGGATTAGCTGCTTCTTGATTTTAGTGCTGCAGTTGACCTTGTTGATCATATGGCTAATAGCTGAGGCCATTGAAGAGAGATGTTTTCTTGAACTCTCTTTTCTTTTTTGGAACTTTGTTACTGAGGTGACATAGACTATGGAAGACTTGTTTTACTGTAGTAAGGTAGCCTATGTATTTCATTGATGATGATGATGATGATGATGAAAAATATTGGCATTAGTGGTAGGCTGATATCGAACAAACAACCTAAGTAAGCCTGGCTGCTATTTATGATATCTAAAACATATAGACTTTTAATTAGGCAAAACACATGTCGTTTGAATGGTCAACCATTTTACATGAGTTACAGCATTTTATTTTAATAAAAAATTAGGTTATATGGATTCATTGTATATATTAGGTATGACTGTGCTGCATAGGTACAAAAAATCTAAAATAAATAAACTAAATTGTGCCAGCATTTGATAACACATGAAAGCTGCTGTGGGTAACCATGGCAATGGAGACTCCATTGTGACATCACAAGATTCCGATTCTGGAAGGTTACCTGTTGCACAGACAAACTGAACAGTGTAAAGAGACTGATTCAACTAACCACTGACAAATTATTAATGTCCTATTTCATTAGTGAGAGAACACACTGCTTACTTCAGAGGTAGGTTGTAATATAACTTATTGTGAATGTGTTTCAGTAGTATAACTTATTTTCAAATTACTTGTGTATGAATGTGACATTTTAAGTAGACCTAACATGACTAGTGAAACTGTTGAAGAGAGATAGTTTGCTTGAGTCCTCTTTTTGTGAGAAAATGCTTCATCCTGACACCTGAGATGTCATGTTACAATTGTAGTGAGCCAGCCTAATGGCTAATGCATTCTATTGATGACAGAAAAAAAACCTCTCTCTGTGTTAATCACCAACATATGTTGTAATCAATTATCTCAATAAATATGTACCAAAAGAGTAGGTTGTGTAAAAAAACAAGTACGCCTACCTAATTTGTAGCTGATTCATTTCTAATAAGAATAATATGTTCTTAATTGAATGGACATCCATTTCAAATGGTTGAATTGATAGACCTCTTTAAATTGAGGTGCACTCAAGGGCACTCAAAGAGAAGACTGGCATTTTTACCTCCTTGGTTTTTAAAATAGATGAAACTGTACAAGTTAGGTCCTGCATGGATATAGAGTCATTTTCTACCCAAAACACAGTGTTTTCAATGATATGATGGAAGTGATTAGTGTGGTTTGTGAGAACCAGGCCCAATATGGAGTAGAGCTACATGAGGGATTGAATAAGGCTCAATAGTAAGGTACAGAAAGACCCTGAAGTTTGCTTTTTAAAGTCTGTGTTGTGCTTTTTCATCTGCCATGGCAACGCCTTGCATCACAATGATGATGTCATGAAGGATATTGTTCACGAAATGATAAGAACAGCCAAAATCGATTCATTTGAACTTGGTCGCTTTTCCAGTAGCCAACTTTTTACTAGTAATTCAGATAGGCCTATTGCCTAAACATATCTGGATCAGGATTCTCACTTGCTTAATTGTAAGTAGCTGGGAAGAAAACGTGTGCACATTGTAAAGAGATGCATTATTATTTGGTTAGCAACACCCACTTACTACAACGTTGTGTATTTTCCAGAGTTATTGTTAGCTAAGAGGAAGACATGGAGGGTTCAACGCTGACACAGAGGAGGGGTGAGTGTCGGTTGGAGGAAAGGGCGATCTAGACAGACTACGTGATGGAGCTGGGAGCCAGGTTGGCTCTGGTTTTGCAGATCCAGAAGGATCAGGAGAAGAAGATGAAGAGGATTTGGTTCAAGTCGAGGAAAATGCCAAGACTGATTGAGGAGGTAACAAGACCAACTTTGACAAAGTCGACAAGAGTTCTGTTTAACAATATTAATTAAAGCAAATATAAGTTATTGTAAGGCAAAATGTTCCATATGCCATGGAATGTAAGCTAACAATGTTTTGTCCTTATTTCTTTTTGTATTAGGCTACACCATGGCAATGCTTATAACTGTTCTTGTCTAAATGTGTTGTATCGTGTCTGTCTGTTTCAGTGAATTTATGTCCTCAGTTCTTATGGTTGTCTGGTCATAAAAAATAAACAACCGTTCTATCATAGACGCTCATATCAGGATTATGTGGTTGTCTCACCTAGCTACCTTAAGTTGAATGCACTAACTAACTATAAGTCGTTCTGGGTAAAAGCGTCTGATAAATGGCTAAAATGTCAAATGTTATGCTGGGTGTGGGGCATGTATTTTTACACTTAGCTGGCCCATTGGCTAGGGGACCAAGGGTTGGGACAGACTGGTGCAGAGCATCTTAGAGGACACTATATATATATATATATATATATGTATATATATATATATATATATATATATATATATATATATATATATGTGATGAATAAGTAAGTAGTGCTGACTCATACAGTATGTATGTATGTACTGAATGTGATCACTTTCATCATGTCTGTTTCTTTTCTCACGCAGAATGTGTGAGATGTGAGCAACTGTCCTCTCACTGAGTTCATGGCTCCCTGTATTGACTCCCTCCCACCACTGGCTTTCACCAATCAGAGGCCTATACCTACCATGTTGCATCCCCCCTCTCCATTTGCCATACGCGCTCAGGATGCACAGCGGTTCATTGTATTTTCATACTTTGTCCCTGAAACCTGCCAGTCTGCTGAATGCCCAGTTGCCACAGAGGCCACTGCAGATGTATCTACAGGTATACGAGAGGACCTATGGACAGATATACATCTTTCCTCAATGCTGCATCGATACCTGCCACACTTCTTTGACGAAGACTCCATGCAGCCACATCAGGCAGTAGAGGGCACCACTGAGGTCTCAGTTGCTCCAGTGGCAATATCTAATGTTGAGGAAGAGGACAGATTCTATCATTACTCCCTCCCACCCCTGGCTCAGCGGTTCATTGGCAATTCATTCAATTTCCTCGAAACCTCTAAGCCTGCTGTTTCAGCCACAGAGTGCCCAGTTGCCACAGAGACCACTGCTACCACAGCCACTGTCAAGGGAGAGAATCGATGGGCAGCTAGAAGTCTTCCTTCAGTGCTGCCTACATGCCTGCCAACAGTCTTTGACGATGACTTCATGCCATCAGAGCAGACAGTAGAGGATACCTATGAGGTCTCAGTTGCTACAGAGACCACTGCAGGCACAGCTACTGTTGATTTTGGAGTGTACAGATCAGCAGCTAAATGCCCTGTCCCAATGCTGCCTCCAAGTCTGCCACTTGTCTTTGAAGTTGACTACAAACTGCCAGGGGAGGCAGTAGAGGACACCACCAAGTGTCCAGTTATCAGTGAAACAAACAATGATGTGTCCACTCACCTCAAAGAGGACATGGCAGCTGATCAAAGCCCTCCTGACCCTGCAGCACTGCCTCCAAGCTCGCCATGTATCCGAGACTCTGACCACAAACTGACAGAGGAGACAAAAGAGGATGCCACCGAGTCCTCCGTTACCACAGCGATCACTGCAGGCACATCCATTGTCCAGGGAGAGAACCTGTTGGGTGATAAAAGCCCGGCTCCAATGCTGCCTTCAAAGTTGCCACACATTCTAGACAATGGCCACAAGCAGCCAGAGGAGGCAGTAGAGGACACCACCAAGAGTCAAGTGTCCAGGGAAGCGGCCGTTTCCGTCTCCACTGTCCACACTCTGCCAGGGGAGGCAGTAGAGGACACCAACAAGTGTCCAGTTGCCATCGAAGCAGCCGTTTCTGTGTCCACTGTCCACACGGAGGAGTGTTTGGCTGATAAAAGTCCTCTTGCACCTGCAACACTGCCTCTAATCCTGACCTGCACCCACAACAATGACCACAAACCGCTATGGAAGACAGTTGAGTGCACTACAAAGTGCTCAGTCGACACAGAGGCAACTGTTGCTATTTACACCTGGGATGATAAAAGTCCTCCAGGTCTGCAATGCATTCACAACAACAATGACCACAAGCAGCCAGAGGAGACAGTTGAGGACACCACATAGTGCTCAGTTAACACAGAGGCAAGTGCAGTTGCATCCACTGTCAAGAGAGAGGAACTGATGAGTGATAAAAGCCCTGTCCTAGCACTTCCTCCAAGCCTGGCATGCATCCATGACAAGGACCACAAGCAGCCAGAGCAGAAAGGGAAGGGCACTAGTGAAGAGGTGGATCGCTGCCCTCTTGCTCACCAGCTGGTCCCAGATGCTAACTTAACTCTGGCAACCCCTCTGCTCTGCATGGCCACTAAGACGCCTGTTAGAGTGAGAGCCTCCATATGCAGGTCAGAGGATGAGGAACCCAGGCCCTGGACGCTGAAAAAGGCAAAGGTAGGTGTCCTATTTTACACTTCTACTCTACAGGGTTGGGGGTCTGTTCCATTTCAATTCAAAGCATTGAATTAAGTACTTCCTGAATTGACTGGAATTGAAATTGAATTGACCCCAACCCTGCTAATCTATGCTCATAGTATAAAACATCACCCCTTACTAGGGTTAACATTTGTATTACGTTTGGTGTGGACCCAGGAAGAACATCTATGGCTATTACAAAATCAGTTTGGGATACAAATAAACAAGTTACCTCAATTACTGTCCTCTAAATTGTGTGCCCCATGAGGCCATCAATGTATGTTGATCACTCAAATGTGTATTGAATGTGCCACATTGGAACAATATTACATCTAGAGTCAATGTCTTCCTGTTAGGATTATTGGACAGGCATTGACATTGAGAGTGAAGAGAGGAGCGTCAAGGAGGAGGTGAGATCGAGGGAGGGTTTGAAGAGTGAGGCGGACCGTGCCCATTCCAAGAGCTCCAATGGGACGGTTTCATCAGAGAGAGCAGAGACCATCCTGGGAAGAGTGGGCTTTCTGGCCATGAACCTCAAGCAGAAAGTCACATTTTTAAAGATGGAGGAAAAATAGAAAAATAAGGAACTGAATAAGAAGTTGAAAGATGACGAGAAAGAGAGAAAGGTCTCTTGCCTCGAGGTTGTCGGGAGAGGTTGTGTTTTCTCTAGCAGGAGATAAGCTGGCTTCTTATATGTTGTTGAGTAAAGCTTAAACCATGTATTTAGATTGTATGTAGGTATTGTAGTCAGGTATTATAGGTAGTTTACTTAGGTAGTTATTGTAGGTTATTGTAGGTAATTATTGTAGGTAAGTATTCTATTCGGTGGACCCCGGCGAAGCACGAGTGCTAGCTAACCCACCACTTGGACCAACAAAGCTAGCTAGCTAGTGGGTAGCTACTGGTAACTTTTAGCAACTGTGGTTAGTTGTTTCCAATGTTATTTCACGCTTAAGAGTACCTGTAATTGAGCCAGCTAGCTACCGACCATTCAGCTGTTCTTCTAACCTCATTATCCGAGGCATTAACGTTAGATGGTTGGTGGCTGCTGTACTTAATTACAGCTACTGATTGCAGCCTGCCACCCAGTTAGCTGGCAAAATATGATTAGACAAATAATAATATTTATTTGAATGATACAGTATGTTACTAAATTGAAATTCAAATGAAATGTTTTTGTAATTATAACATTTTACGAAATGTAAAAAGAAAACTTTAAAAAATAATAATAATAACAAAAGCAAGGTAAAAAGAAAAGGAAACCGATGCAGATTCCTATTACCAGTGTAAAAACAAAGGGGGGAGGTGTCAATGTAAATAGTCCGGGTGGCCATTTGATTAATTGTTCAGCAGTCTTATGAATTGGGGATAGAAGCTGTTAAGGGGCCTTTTGGACCTAGACTTGGCACTCTGGTACCGCTTGCTGTGCGGTAGCAGAGAGAACAGTCTATGACTTGGGTGACTGGAGTCTTTGTCAATTTTTTGGGCCTCCCTCTTACACCTCCAAGTATATAGGTCCTGGATGGCAGGAAGCTTGGCTCCAGTGATGTACTGGGCCGTACGCACTACCCTCTGTAGCGCCTTACGGTCGGATGCCGAGCAGTTGCCATACCAGGCGGTGATGCAACTGGTCAGGAAGCTCTCGATGGTGCAGCTGTAGAACTTTTTGAGGATCTTGGGACCAATGCCAAATCTTTTCAGTCTCCTGAGGTGGAAAAGGCGTTGTCGTGCCCTCTTCACGACTGTCTTGGTGTGTTTGAACCATGATAGTTTGTTGGTGATGTGGACACCAAGGAACTTGAAACTCTCGACCTGCTCCACTACGGCCCCGTCGATGTGAATGGGGCGTGTTCCCAGTCCCTGTCCCTGAAAATCCTCCCCGGAGCATGATGCTGCCACCACCATGCTTCACCGTAGGGAATGTGCCAGGTTTCCTCCAAACGTGATCTCATCCCAGGTAAGAGGGGGAGTGGCAGCAGCAGCAGGTTCTCCCCATGTGAGCTGAGTCCAGTGGACCAGTCCTGTATCCCCCCACCCAGACAGCGACAGTGGTCTAAACCATGGCTAGCTATCCACAATCTGGCTCGACTAAACAAGGTTTACCAAGAGGGAAGGAGGGAGAGGAAGGTAGAGGAAGAGAAAGAGGGAGGAGAGGAAGGAGGAAAGGGAGAAAATGACTGTAAGAAGGACTGTAAGACTGTAAGAAGGAAAGGAGGGAGAAGGCCGAGCAAGAGGAAGAGGAAGAGGTGGAAGATAACAAGGAGAGTTGATCTGTCCATCACTACCATAAGGAGATCTCTTCTGGGGCCTCTTGTTCTCTCCTCTTTCCCACAGAGGAGCACCTTTCGCAGGCAGCCCAGAGCAGACTCTCCGCTGAGAGAAGGCTAGCCCCTGGAGGTTTCACCTTGGATTTATACAGAGAACCCCCCAGTACTCAAACTGCTTTACATTGTAGAGGGTGATCTAATCTCATTGGAGGCGACCCAATGACCCAGAAATGCTCCATGGACAGACTTCCTCCCTGCTCCCCGTCTCGCTGGCAGGGGGCTCGTAGGAACACCCTCCCTTCCTTGACTCCAGCAACACCCCTTCTTCACCTGCCCCCCTTATCATGTTATGAGTCTCACCTACAGGTCCCGCCCCCTGGCCTACCTGTTGCAGGTGTAAGTATGGTGTGTCGGACACAGCTGCCCTCCACCTCCTCCCCCTCCTCCCCCTCCTCCCCCTCCTTCCCTCTTTCTCCCACTCCCCTCATCTCTCGCGCTCTCTCCTCCTCCCCCTCTCTTCCCTTTAAAGCAATAGTTTAAACCTACACACTTCCTTAAACCTAAAATAAGTCAAGAAGTAATTTTGTGTGGAAGTCAAACATTTGTTCAGAACGACAAAATCGAGACCTTTACATAGCCCATCTCTCATTGTCTATAGGAGTGATGTACACTGGTCAAATTGCCCAAATGTTAATTTAGACATTCACAAATTTTACAGATTTTGACTCTCACTAATGTCATGAAATGTTTGGCAAAGTAGTAAAGAGGGTTGTATTATACTTTTCTTGTGTACTAGATCATATGGTTTGGAAAGTGTTTTTTTTCTCAGACATAAATGAACAATTCCAGGTGAAAGCTAAAGGTCGTAGCTTCCTGGGGGGAGGGACACCACTACATTAATAAAATATTTCCCTCTTGCTAGATTGATGACTAAAGCCCTAGTGAAACAGTGCAAAATGGTTGTCAGCTCAACTGGTTAAATACAAGACCTGTTCATTGTGAAATGTATGTGTTCAAGTCTAATAATTTTGCTCTATATATGTTCTACTCTGTATGTAATTTTATCTGTTTAAGCTGTTTGGATTGTTAATTGATATAACACAGGGCACCATTGAAAAAGAGACACTGGTCTCAATTGGGATTCCCTGTAAAAATAAAGAGGAATATGATAGAGGGAATATGATAGCGAGTATTATGATGGAGTGGAATATGATGGAGAGAAATATAATAGAGAGAATATGATGGAGGGAATATGATAGAGGAATTTGATGGAGGGGAATATGATAGAGAATGAATGGAGGAATGTGTGACGCTCTTGAGCAACAAAGGTTGTCTGTTTGGTTATATCAACTGGAAAGACACGGATAAGAAAATGTTCAAACATAATTTTAAACAATACTTTTCTATAGTCAGCTGATATTGATTTCTTTATTTAATTATTTATTAAACTTAAATGCTAAACATCAATGACACCTACTCTTCAATTACATTTTTTGGGCCTATATAATTACACATCCAGCTAATTTTATCCCTCTATGAGCATGCGTACCGTAAAGATACCGTAAGGATCACTCGACTGCAACAGCTCTCGTTGATTTAATCGATCAATGGCTTAGATCACTTGACCAAGATAAACTTGTGGATGAGCTGCTTCTTGATTTTAGTGCTGCAGTTGACCTTGTTGATCATATGGCTAATAGCTGAGGCCATTGAAGAGAGATGTTTTCTTGAACCCTCATTTCTTTTTTGGAACTTTGTTACTGAGGTGACATAGACTATGGAAGACTTGTTTTACTGTAGTAAGGTAGCCTATGTATTTCATTGATGATGATGATGATGATGAAAAATATTGGCATTAGTGGTAGGCTGAGATCGAACAAACAACCTAAGTAAGCCTGGCTGCTATTTATGATATCTAAAACATATAGACTTTTAATTAGGCAAAACACATGTCGTTTGAATGGTCAACCATTTTACATGAGTTACAGCATTTTATTTTAATAAAAAATTAGGTTATATGGATTCATTGTATATATTAGGTATGACTGTGCTGCATAGGTACAAAAAATCTAAAATAAATAAACTAAATTGTGCCAGCATTTGATAACACATGAAAGCTGCTGTGGGTAACCATGGCAACGGGGACTCCATTGTGACATCACAAGATTCCGATTCTGGAAGGTTACCTGTTGCACAGACAAACTGAACAGTGCAAAGAGACTGATTCAACTAACCATTGACAAATTATTAATGTCCTATTTCATTAGTGAGAGAACACACTGCTTACTTCAGAGGTAGGTTGTAATATAACTTATTGTGAATGTGTTTCAGTAGTATAACTTATTTTCAAATTACTTGTGTATGAATGTGACATTTTAAGTAGACCTAACATGACTAGTGAAACTGTTGAAGAGAGATAGTTTGCTTGAGTCCTCTTTTTGTGAGAAAATGCTTCATCCTGACACCTGAGATGTCATGCCACGGTGGATAGCTGTTTCCAATGTTATTCACGCTTAAGTGTACCTGTAATTAAGCCAGCTAGCTTTCTACCATTTCAGCCGTTTTTCTAACTTCATTATCTGAGGCATCAGCGTTAGGTAGTTAGTATCTACTGTACTTAATTACACCTACTGATTGCAGAAGACAAATATCAGCTGGCGTCGGGTAAGTTTGGCTTTGTACATAGCTTGGGCTTTGTCGAGTAAGGCTTAATTATGTATTTAGAACGTAGTTGGTTATTGTAAGTAGGCATCGCGGGCTGTTGTGGATAGTTATAGGCCCTTTTCACGTGACGTCAGACAACTTCCGTTCTGCCGCGATGCAGGTTATGTTTACATCCGGTGTCGCTCATCTACATGGATGTCTTCTTAAGTTATAAAACATAAGGCAGAATTTTATGTGTAAATAGTGTTAAGGTAAATGTGGAAGGTGAACCTTTGACATTTTTTTCTTTAACTGCAAATTAACTTGTCATATACTGTATATCTCCTATGTACTGAAACACACATTTTGAAAAGGATTGTGATGTAAATGTCGACATGTTTTTCTTTAACTGCAAATGAACTTAATTGTGTTATATACTGTATATCTATGTATTGAAATACAAATTTTGAAAAGGATTGCGATGTTGTAAATGCTCTTACCAAAATCAAAAAGGATTGGAAGCAGTTGCTTGCAAACATATATTTAATAGTTCCATCAGTGCCATGACACATAAGCACATAACATGGTTAATAGTTGGATATTTTTACAATATATCACATTAGGTTCATTAATAGCTATGAAAAAGTTATTACCCTTTACAAAAACATACAGTATAACATTAGATCAATTAAATTACCAACAAAGTTAATTCATATTTACATTTTTTTGTACATACAATACAGTAATATAAAAGTACTTCTATTTACAGCCCATCTAGCTTACTCAGGAAATATACAACTTCCAGTTGACAAAAACATCAGACTGGTTTGTCTCCTTTAATGTCAAGAGGTCCCTGATAGTTCGACATGAGGCAGCAGATGGCCCACAGCTGATTCACTGAACCCACTGTGGAAAGAGGAACAAGCCCATCCCAGATATGGTACTCCTTCACCCTCCGTATGGCCCTCTCGACTAAAATCCTCAGCCGGGCGATGGCCTGGGTCTTAAGAGTGTCCTCCCTGCTGAGCTGAGGAGATTTTTTCAGTGGAGGGATGACGAGTGTTGCCCCCACTTCTGACAACATCCTCTCGATCAGGAAACCCTTGTCCGCCATTAATTCATCTCCGGGCTGAAGTAAATGCAAGATCTGACATTTCCGTGTTATTTCCATGTCGGAGATGGAGCCTGTGTAGAGCTTTGATACAAATGTGATAACACCACATGGAGCTACACTAATCAGCCCTTTAAAGGTGGTGTGATTTTTGTAGCTCGAAAAGGTTTCTGACTGTAGTGAGAGGGAGGATGGTGTTTCACAGCGGATCTCGGTGCAGTCTACTATAACTCTCACCTGAGGGCAGTAGAGCTTGAACTTATCAGGCATTGTGGCCTGCACCTCCTCTCTTTTCATCCACACCGGCAGTGAGCCAAGAACCTGGTAAAGGTAGCTAGTCCATGTTAAAATGATGCGGCTAACTGTGGACAGGCTGACCTCAAAGATGGTAGACAAGGTTTTCTCCTGAAGCCCAGCTGCAACACGACACAGAAACATAAATAGTTCATCAATAAGTGGAAGTTTTCGGTGAGGGCTAGGTGTCACATGTGCCGTTTGCTGTGCCTTAGACCAGTATACAAGCCGTGAAGCAGAGGGATAAACAGAATCCCAAAACACAGTGAAGACCTCCTTTGAGCTGAATCGTGTGTAGTAGCGATAGTCCTCATCTGTGACACAAAAATTAAAAAGGAGTGGATGCTGCTTCTTAACTGTCAGGTGCTGGATCTCAATTTCTAGGGACAACACTTGCAGCTCCAACTCTCGAATTCTTTGAGTAGCACTGTCCAGTTTACCTTAAGGGGAAGAAAAAGCATACATGTTGGTAGGTTAGTTATTACTCATCTATCCCATCCCATTTTCAATAAATAAAACTGAAGAAGCTTCTAAGATGGATGAGGTTTAAAACGCCAAGTCTTTTCACAGAGAGACCAGTTACTCCAAATCGTAGTATAAAATAGTATTTTTACTTAACTGCCATATACTTTTACTTTTTTTGCCAAACAGATACATGGTTACTCTTATTTGTAATACTAACCAGGAGAAGGACGGCAGGCATAGTCGTGATCGTTTTTCACTGCAGGCAAAGCACCCTCTGTGCTGTCAGGCATCTCATGATCAGAATCATCCAGGACAGCAACACCAAGACGCTTTCTTGCTCGCTGGTAAACTGACTCCCGAGCTTGTGAGCCGCCTCCTATATGTGTGAAATTAACCATATGCTTGTCATGATACATTTTGGTAATCACTTTTCAGTCCCTAAAATGACAAAATGTAGCAGCTATATTGCATCAGGATTAAATTATTAAACATTTTGTACAAGTGATATATTATTGGATTACAGTAGTATTACGTTTAACGCTGTCTACCTATCCTTACCCCAATCATTCCAGTGGAATCTAGACGGCACTGATCCCTGTTTAATACGGATCCGTCCACTGGCCGATGTGTATCTATCCTCAGGGGGAAAGTGCTGACTGCAAACAAAGGTGCTCCCATGAAGAATCTTAAAACTTGGTCCCTCATCTCTCCTGATCGCCCTCACCCAACGGGCACGTATTTCTCCATCAACAGGGAAATCGTGAAAACTCAGATACGGGAATTTCTGTTTGTTGTTTGAACAAAATGGTACACTGCAATAGCATCTTCTCGAAGATTGTGCCATGCTTCGGTGTTGGATGGGATACTGTTGCGATACAGACACCGGGAGAAAAGAAACAGCTAAATTAACATTCAGCTTTGACCAGGAATCAATATTTATCTAGCTATCATGCACAACAGTATTTGAATAGGTGAGTTACTATACATTCATGAATAAACTAACTGCCTAACAAAGGGTTAGATAGCTAGCTAAGTAAACTTGTTACATTACAGCCAGGCAGCAATGTAACGCTACCTTTTAACGTTATCGGTATCTGGTACTAAGTTGTTGTTAGCTAACGTTAGCCCACTTTTAAGTAACTAAGGCAGTGAACAATTATGAATTAACAATAACGTTAGCAAGTTACAAACCATTGCATATACGTAAACATTATTACTCTTAACTTTACTAATTTAACTTAAACGTACCTTTTGGAATTTCTTCAAGTAGCTAGCTTGCTAGTTAGTGGTCAACAGATGTATTTTCGTTGAGAAGTCTCAGGTTACGGGCGAACGGAAGTGAAGTTAACCTGCTACGCGGAAAGGCGGAAGTTAGATGACGTCATCGTGAAAAGGGCCTATTGTAGGTTAGCATTATATTCGGCTATGCCAGGGATTAGCACGAAGCTAGCCAGCTAGCTAGCCGTGTCTCATACAAAGTCAACACAGTAGCCAATCACGACTAGCTAACTGTACCGCAGCAGCTAAATAAAATATATTTGTACTAGCTAGCCAACGTTTAATTATTGCTGCGTTATGATAGGAACTAGACACAGACACAAATTATCTGTTTAGCGTGTTAAAACACTATCGGTCGTTTGTTGTTACCAAGTATTGGTGCTAAACTGTGTGTTATTGGATGCTAGCATGCTTGTTGGCTAAAGCGTCATAGCTAGGCACCGTGGGCTGTTGTGGGTGGCTATTGTAGGTAGCACGTAGCTAGCTAGCCGTTTTCCAAACAAAGTCAACACAGTAGCCATTGCTAGTTAGCCAACATGACCAGCCAACTGTACTGTAGCTGCTAAATACAATATATTTGTGCTAGCTAGCCAACGTAATTCGTTAACACACAAATTATCTGTTTAGTGTGTTAGCTCACTACTGTTAGTTTGTTGTAACCAAGTATTGGTGCTAAACTGTGTGTTATTGGATGCTAGCATGCTAGTCAGCAATGGTGCCATTGGTGCTAAACTGTGTGTTATTGGATGCTAGCATGCTAGTCAGCCATGGTGTCATATTTAGCTAGCTGAACAAAGCAAGTTGAGTCTATTCCTTGAAACATTGAACTGCTGTAGTTCACAACAATTCTAATTTCTAAAAGTGGAAGTTGGGAGAGTTTTTATCTGGATGGTTCAGTGAAACAATTATAGTTTCTGAGGTGTAAGTTTTGGCGAGGGAGGCCCTACTCACTCCTTTTCCTGATGTTTAATTCATTTCATTCCGATCTCCTCTGCATTATTGTAGCCATTTGCTACAGCCTGTCAACTATGCCTCTGCCTATCTCTGTTCTCTCCTCTCCGCACAGGCCACACAAACGCCTCACACCGCGTGGCTGCTGCCTCTAACCTGGTGGTCCCTGCACGCACCCCACACCTGGAGTTCCAGGTCTCAGGCAGCCTCTGGAACTGCCGTTCTGCTGCAAACAAAGCTGACTTCATCCCAGCCTATGCTAACCTCCATTCCCTCGACTTCCTGGCGCTGACGGAAACATGGATTACCACTGAAAACACTGATACTCCTACTGCTCTCTCCTCGTCTGACCATGTGTTCTCGCATACCCCGAGAGCATCTGGTCAGAGGGGTGGTGGCACAGGAATCCTCATCTCTCCCAAGTGGACATTCTCAATTTTTCCCCTAACCCATCTGTCTATCTCCTCATTTGAATTCCATGCTGTCACAGTCACTAGCCCATCTAAGCTTAATATCCTTGTCATCTATCGCCCTCCAGGTTCCCTTGGAGAGTTCATCAATGAGCTTGACGCCTTGATAAGCTCCTTTCCTGAGGATGGCTCACCCCTCACAGTTTTGGGGGATTTCAACCTCCCTACGTCTACATTTGACTCATTTCTCTCTGCCTCCTTCTTTCCACTCCTCTCCTCTTTTGACCTCACCCTCTCACCGTCCCTCCCTACTCACAAGGCAGGCAATACGCTTGACCTCATCTTTACTAGATGCTGCTCTTCTACTAATCTCACTGCAACTCCCCTCCATGTCTCCGACCACTACTTTGTGTCCTTTTCTCTCTCGCTCTCCTCCAACACTACTCACTCTGCCCCTACACAGATGGTAATGCGCCGCCGCAACCTTCGCTCTCTCTCTCCCACTACTCTCTCCTCTTCCATCCTATCATCACTTCCCTCTGCTCAATCCTTCTCCCTCCAATCTCCTGATTCTGCCTCCTCAACCCTCCTCTCCTCCCTTTCTGCATCCTTTGACTCTCTGTGTCCCCTATCCTCCCGGCCGGCTCGGTCCTCCCCTCCAGCTTCGTGGCTTGATGACTCATTGCGAGCTCACAGAACAGAGCTCCGGGCAGCGGAGCGGAAATGGAAGAAAACTAAACTCCCTGCCGACCTGGCATCTTTTCACTCCCTCCTCTCTACATTTTCTTCATCTGTTTCTGCTGCTAAGGCACTTTCTACCACTCTAAATTCCAAGCATCTGCCTCTAACCCTAGGAAGCTCTTTGCCACATTCTCCTCCCTGCTGAATCCCCCCCCCCTCCCCCCCTCCTCTCTCTCGGTGGATGACTTCGTCAACCACTTTGAAAAGAAGGTTGACGACATCCGATCCTCGTTTGTTAAGTCTAATGACACTGCTGGTCCTACTCACACTGCCCTACCCTATGCTTTGACTTCTTTCTCCCCTCTCTCTCCAGATAAAATCCTGCGACTTGTGACTGCAGGCCGCCCAACAACCTGCCCGCTTGACCCCATCCCCTCCTCTCTTCTCCAGACCATCTCCGGTGACCTTCTCCCCTACCTCACCTCGCTGATCAACTCATCCTTGACCGCGTACAGACCAGTATCCCTTCTTTCTTTTCTTTCCAAAACTATTGAGCGTGCCGTCTTTAGCCAACTCTCTTGCTATCTCTCTCAGAATGACCTTCTTGATCCAAACCAGTCAGGTTTCAGGACTGGTCATTCAACTGAGACTGCTCTTCTCTGTGTCACGGAGGCTCTCCGCACTGCTAAAGCTAACTCTCTCTCCTCTGCTCTTGTCCTTCTAGACCTGTCTGCTGCCTTTGATACTGTGAACCATCAGATCCTCCTCTCCACCCTCTCCGAGCTGGGCATCTCCGGCGCGGCTCACTCCTGGATTGCGTCCTACCTGACCGGTCGCTCCTACCAAGTGGCGTGGCGAGAAGCTGTCTCCGCACCACGTGCTCTCACCACTGGTGTCCCCCAGGGCTCAGTTCTAGGCCCTCTCCTATTCTCCCTATACACCAAGTCACTTGGCTCTGTCATATCCTCACATGGCCTCTCCTATCATTGCTACGCTGACGATACACAACTAATCTTCTCCTTTCCCCCTTCTGATAACCAGGTGGCGAATCGCATCTCTGCATGTCTGGCAGACATATCAGTATGGATGTCGGATCACCACCTCAAGCTGAACCCTGGCAAGACGGAGCTGCTCTTCCTCCCGGGGAAGGACTGCCCGTTCCATGACCTCGCCATCACGATTGAGAACTCCGTTATGTCCTCCTCCCAGAGTGCGAAGAGCCTTGGCGTGACCCTGGACAACACCCTGTCGTTCTCCGCTAACATCAAGGCGGTGACCCGATCCTGCAGATCCACGCTCTACAACATTCGGAGAGTACGACCCTGCCTTACACAGGAAGCGGCACAGGTCCTAATCCAGGCACTTGTCATCTCCCGTCTGGATTACTGCAACTCGCTGTTGGCTGGGCTCCCTGCCTGTGCCATTAAACCCCTACAACTCATCCAGAATGCCGCCGCCCGTCTGGTGTTCAACCTTCCCAAGTTCTCTCACGTCACCCCCCTCCTCCGCACACTCCACTGGCTTCCAGTTGAAGCTGGCATCCGTTACAAGACCATGGTGCTTGCTTATGGAGCAGTGAGGGGAACGGCACCGCCGTACCTTCAGGCTCTGATCAGTCCCTACACCCAAACGAGGGCATTGCGTTCATCCACCTCTGGCCTGCTGGCTCCCCTTCCTCTGCGGAAGCATAGCTCCCGCTCAGCCCAGTCAAAACTGTTCGCTGCTCTGGCACCCCAATGGTGGAACAAGCTCCCTCACGACGCCAGGACAGCGGAGTCACTCACCACCTTCCGGAGACATTTGAAACCCCACCTCTTTAAGGAATACCTGGGATAGGATAATGTAATCCTTCTACCCCCCGTACCCCAACCCACCCCCCCCCCCCCCCAAAAAAAAAAAAAAAGAGAAAAAATAAATAAAATAAAATTGTAAAGTGGTTATCCCACTAGCTATAGGGTGAATGCACCAATTTGTAAGTCACTCTGGATAAGAGCGTCTGCTAAATGGGGTAAATGTGCCCTTGAGCAAGGCACTTAACCCTAATTGCTCCTGTAAGTCGCTCTGGATAAGAGCGTCTGCTAAATGACTAAAATGTAAAATGTAAATGTAATGTTACAATTGTAGTGAGCCAGCCTAATGGCTAATGCATTCTATTGATGACAGAAAAAAAAACCTCTCTCTGTGTTAATCACCAACATATGTTGTAATCAATTATCTCAATAAATATGTACCAAAAGAGTAGGTTGTGTAAAAAAACAAGTACGCCTACCTAATTTGTAGCTGATTCATTTCTAATAAGAATAATATGTTCTTAATTGAATGGACATCCATTTCAAATGGTTGAATTGATAGACCTCTTTAAATTGAGGTGCACTCAAGGGCACTCAAAGAGAAGACTGGCATTTTTACCTCCTTGGTTTTTAAAATAGATGAAACTGTACAAGTTAGGTCCTGCATGGATATAGAGTCATTTTCTACCCAAAACACAGTGTTTTCAATGATATGATGGAAGTGATTAGTGTGGTTTGTGAGAACCAGGCCCAATATGGAGTAGAGCTACATGAGGGGTTGAATAAGGCTCAATAGTAAGGTACAGAAAGACCCTGAAGTTTGCTTTTTAAAGTCTGTGTTGTGCTTTTTCATCTGCCATGGCAACGCCTTGCATCACAATGATGATGTCATGAAGGATATTGTTCACGAAATGATAAGAACAGCCAAAATCGATTCATTTGAACTTGGTCGCTTTTCCAGTAGCCAACTTTTTACTAGTAATTCAGATAGGCCTATTGCCTAAACATATCTGGATCAGGATTCTCACTTGATTAATTGTAAGTAGCTGGGAAGAAAACGTGTGCACATTGTAAAGAGATGCATTATTATTTGGTTAGCAACACCCACTTACTACAACGTTGTGTATTTTCCAGAGTTATTGTTAGCTAAGAGGAAGACATGGAGGGTTCAACGCTGACACAGAGGAGGGGTGAGTGTCGGTTGGAGGAAAGGGCGATCTAGACAGACTACGTGATGGAGCTGGGAGCCAGGTTGGCTCTGGTTTTGCAGATCCAGAAGGATCAGGAGAAGAAGATGAAGAGGATTTGGTTCAAGATGAGGAAAATGCCAAGACTGATTGAGGAGGTAACAAGACCAACTTTGACAAAGTCGACAAGAGTTCTGTTTAACAATATTAAATTAAAGCAAATATAAGTTATTGTAAGGGCAAAATGTTCCATATGCCATGGAATGTAAGCTAACAATGTTTTGTCCTTATTTCTTTTTGTATTAGGCTACACCATGGCAATGCTTATAACTGTTCTTGTCTAAATGTGTTGTATCGTGTCTGTCTGTTTCAGTGAATTTATGTCCTCAGTTCTTATGGTTGTCTGGTCATAAAAAATAAACAACCGTTCTATCATAGACGCTCATATCAGGATTATGTGGTTGTCTCACCTAGCTACCTTAAGTTGAATGCACTAACTAACTATAAGTCGTTCTGGATAAAAGCGTCTGATAAATGGCTAAAATGTCAAATGTTATGCTGGGTGTGGGGCATGTATTTTTACACTTAGCTGGCCCATTGGCTAGGGGACCAAGGGTTGGGACGGACTGGTGCAGAGCATCTTAGAGGACACTATATATATATATATATATGTGATGTATAAGTAAGTAGTGCTGACTCATACAGTATGTATGTATGTACTGAATGTGATCACTTTCATCATGTCTGTTTCTTTTCTCACGCAGAATGTGTGAGATGTGAGCAACTGTCCTCTCACTGAGTTCATGGCTCCCTGTATTGACTCCCTCCCACCACTGGCTTTCACCAATCAGAGGCCTATACCTACCATGTTGCATCCCCCCTCTCCATTTGCCATACGCGCTCAGGATGCACAGCGGTTCATTGTATTTTCATACTTTGTCCCTGAAACCTGCCAGTCTGCTGAATGCCCAGTTGCCACAGAGGCCACTGCAGATGTATCTACAGGTATACGAGAGGACCTATGGACAGATATACATCTTTCCTCAATGCTGCATCGATACCTGCCACACTTCTTTGACGAAGACTCCATGCAGCCACATCAGGCAGTAGAGGGCACCACTGAGGTCTCAGTTGCTCCAGTGGCAATATCTAATGTTGAGGAAGAGGACAGATTCTATCATTACTCCCTCCCACCCCTGGCTCAGCGGTTCATTGGCCATTCATTCAATTTCCTCGAAACCTCTAAGCCTGCTGTTTCAGCCACAGAGTGCCCAGTTGCCACAGAGACCACAGCTACCACAGCCACTGTCAAGGGAGAGAATCGATGGGCAGCTAGAAGTCTTCCTTCAGTGCTGCCTACATGCCTGCCAACAGTCTTTGACGATGACTTCATGCCATCAGAGCAGACAGTAGAGGATACCTATGAGGTCTCAGTTGCTACAGAGACCACTGCAGGCACAGCTACTGTTGATTTTGGAGTGTACAGATCAGCAGCTAAATGCCCTGTCCCAATGCTGCCTCCAAGTCTGCCACTTGTCTTTGAAGTTGACTACAAACTGCCAGGGGAGGCAGTAGAGGACACCACCAAGTGTCCAGTTATCAGTGAAACAAACAATGATGTGTCCACTCACCTCAAAGAGGACATGGCAGCTGATCAAAGCCCTCCTGACCCTGCAGCACTGCCTCCAAGCTCGCCATGTATCCGAGACTCTGACCACAAACTGACAGAGGAGACAAAAGAGGATGCCACCGAGTCCTCCGTTACCACAGCGATCACTGCAGGCACATCCATTGTCCAGGGAGAGAACCTGTTGGGTGATAAAAGCCCGGCTCCAATGCTGCCTTCAAAGTTGCCACACATTCTAGACAATGGCCACAAGCAGCCAGAGGAGGCAGTAGAGGACACCACCAAGAGTCAAGTGTCCAGGGAAGCGGCCGTTTCCGTCTCCACTGTCCACACTCTGCCAGGGGAGGCAGTAGAGGACACCAACAAGTGTCCAGTTGCCAGCGAAGCAGCCGTTTCTGTGTCCACTGTCCACACGGAGGAGTGTTTGGCTGATAAAAGTCCTCCTGCACCTGCAACACTGCCTCTAATCCTGACCTGCACCCACAACAATGACCACAAACCGCTATGGAAGACAGTTGAGTGCACTACAAAGTGCTCAGTCGACACAGAGGCAACTGTTGCTATTTACACCTGGGATGATAAAAGTCCTCCAGGTCTGCAATGCATTCACAACAACAATGACCACAAGCAGCCAGAGGAGACAGTTGAGGACACCACATAGTGCTCAGTTAACACAGAGGCAAGTGCAGTTGCATCCACTGTCAAGAGAGAGGAACTGATGAGTGATAAAAGCCCTGTCCTAGCACTTCCTCCAAGCCTGGCATGCATCCATGACAAGGACCACAAGCAGCCAGAGCAGAAAGGGAAGGGCACTAGTGAAGAGGTGGATCGCTGCCCTCATGCTCACCAGCTGGTCCCAGATGCTAACTTAACTCTGGCAACCCCTCTGCTCTGCATGGCCACTAAGACGCCTGTTAGAGTGAGAGCCTCCATATGCAGGTCAGAGGATGAGGAACCCAGGCCCTGGACGCTGAAAAAGCCAAAGGTAGGTGTCCTATTTTACACTTCTACTCTACAGGGTTGGGGGTCTGTTCCATTTCAATTCAAAGCATTGAATTAAGTACTTCCTGAATTGACTGGAATTGAAATTGAATTGACCCCAACCCTGCTAATCTATGCTCATAGTATAAAACATCACCCCTTACTAGGGTTAACATTTGTATTACGTTTGGTGTGGACCCAGGAAGAACATCTATGGCTATTACAAAATCGGTTTGGGATACAAATAAACAAGTTACCTCAATTACTGTCCTCTAAATTGTGTGCCCCATGAGGCCATCAATGTATGTTGATCACTCAAATGTGTATTGAATGTGCCACATTGGAACAATATTACATCTAGAGTCAATGTCTTCCTGTTAGGATTATTGGACAGGCATTGACATTGAGAGTGAAGAGAGGAGCGTCAAGGAGGAGGTGAGATCGAGGGAGGGTTTGAAGAGTGAGGCGGACCGTGCCCATTCCAAGAGCTCCAATGGGACGGTTTCATCAGAGAGAGCAGAGACCATCCTGGGAAGAGTGGGCTTTCTGGCCATGAACCTCAAGCAGAAAGTCACATTTTTAAAGATGGAGGAAAAAGAGAAAAATAAGGAACTGAATAAGAAGTTGAAAGATGACGAGAAAGAGAGAAAGGTCTCTTGCCTCGAGGTTGTCGGGAGAGGTTGTGTTTTCTCTAGCAGGAGATAAGCTGGCTTCTTATATGTTGTTGAGTAAAGCTTAAACCATGTATTTAGATTGTATGTAGGTATTGTAGTCAGGTATTATAGGTAGTTTACTTAGGTAGTTATTGTAGGTTATTGTAGGTAATTATTGTAGGAAGAATTCTATTCGGTGGACCCCGGCGAAGCACGAGTGCTAGCTAACCCACCACTTGGACCAACAAAGCTAGCTAGCTAGTGGGTAGCTACTGGTAACTTTTAGCAACTGTGGTTAGTTGTTTCCAATGTTATTTCACGCTTAAGAGTACCTGTAATTGAGCCAGCTAGCTACCGACCATTCAGCTGTTCTTCTAACCTCATTATCCGAGGCATTAACGTTAGATGGTTGGTGGCTGCTGTACTTAATTACAGCTACTGATTGCAGCCTGCCACCCAGTTAGCTGGCAAAATATGATTAGACAAATAATAATATTTATTTGAATGATACAGTATGTTACTAAATTGAAATTAAAATGAAATGTTTTTGTAATTATAACATTTTACGAAATGTAAAAAGAAAACTTTAAAAAATAATAATAATAACAAAAGCAAGGTAAAAAGAAAAGGAAACCGATCCAGATTCCTATTACCAGTGTAAAAACAAAGGGGGGAGGTGTCAATGTAAATAGTCCGGGTGGCCATTTGATTAATTGTTCAGCAGTCTTATGAATTGGGGATAGAAGCTGTTAAGGGGCCTTTTGGACCTAGACTTGGCACTCTGGTACCGCTTGCTGTGCGGTAGCAGAGAGAACAGTCTATGACTTGGGTGACTGGAGTCTTTGTCAATTTTTTGGGCCTCCCTCTTACACCTCCAAGTATATAGGTCCTGGATGGCAGGAAGCTTGGCTCCAGTGATGTACTGGGCCGTACGCACTACCCTCTGTAGCGCCTTACGGTCGGATGCCGAGCAGTTGCCATACCAGGCGGTGATGCAACTGGTCAGGAAGCTCTCGATGGTGCAGCTGTAGAACTTTTTGAGGATCTTGGGACCAATGCCAAATCTTTTCAGTCTCCTGTGGTGGAAAAGGCGTTGTCGTGGCCTCTTCACGACTGTCTTGGTGTGTTTGAACCATGATAGTTTGTTGGTGATGTGGACACCAAGGAACTTGAAACTCTCGACCTGCTCCACTACAGCCCCGTCGATGTGAATGGGGCGTGTTCCCAGTCCCTGTCCCTGAAAATCCTCCCCGGAGCATGATGCTGCCACCACCATGCTTCACCGTAGGGATGGTGCCAGGTTTCCTCCAAACGTGATCTCATCCCAGGTAAGAGGGGGAGTGGCAGCAGCAGCAGGTTCTCCCCATGTGAGCTGAGTCCAGTGGACCAGTCCTGTATCCCCCCACCCAGACAGCGACAGTGGTCTAAACCATGGCTAGCTATCCACAATCTGGCTCGACTAAACAAGGTTTACCAAGAGGGAAGGAGGGAGAGGAAGGTAGAGGAAGAGAAAGAGGGAGGAGAGGAAGGAGGAAAGGGAGAAAATGACTGTAAGAAGGACTGTAAGACTGTAAGAAGGAAAGGAGGGAGAAGGCCGAGCAAGAGGAAGAGGAAGAGGTGGAAGATAACAAGGAGAGTTGATCTGTCCATCACTACCATAAGGAGATCTCTTCTGGGGCCTCTTGTTCTCTCCTCTTTCCCACAGAGGAGCACCTTTCGCAGGCAGCCCAGAGCAGACTCTCCGCTGAGAGAAGGCTAGCCCCTGGACGTTTCACCTTGGATTTATACAGAGAACCCCCCAGTACTCAAACTGCTTTACATTGTAGAGGGTGATCTAATCTCATTGGAGGCGACCCAATGACCCAGAAATGCTCCATGGACAGACTTCCTCCCTGCTCCCCGTCTCGCTGGCAGGGGGTTCGTAGGAACACCCTCCCTTCCTTGACTCCAGCAACACCCCTTCTTCACCTGCCCCCCTTATCATGTTATGAGTCTCACCTACAGGTCCCGCCCCCTGGCCTACCTGTTGCAGGTGTAAGTATGGTGTGTCGGACACAGCTGCCCTCCACCTCCTCCCCCTCCTCCCCCTCCTCCCCCTCCTTCCCTCTTTCTCCCACTCCCCCCATCTCTCGCGCTCTCTCCTCCTCCCCCTCTCTTCCCTTTAAAGCAATAGTTTAAACCTACACACTTCCTTAAACCTAAAATAAGTCAAGAAGTAATTTTGTGTGGAAGTCAAACATTTGTTCAGAACGACAAAATCGAGACCTTTACATAGCCCATCTCTCATTGTCTATAGGAGTGATGTACACTGGTCAAATTGCCCAAATGTTAATTTAGACATTCACAAATTTTACAGATTTTGACTCTCACTAATGTCATGAAATGTTTGGCAAAGTAGTAAAGAGGGTTGTATTATACTTTTCTTGTGTACTAGATCATATGGTTTGGAAAGTGTTTTTTTTCTCAGACATAAATGAACAATTCCAGGTGAAAGCTAAAGGTCGTAGCTTCCTGGGGGGAGGGACACCACTACATTAATAAAATATTCCCTCTTGCTAGATTGATGACTAAAGCCCTAGTGAAACAGTGCAAAATGGTTGTCAGCTCAACTGGTTAAATACAAGACCTGTTCATTGTGAAATGTATGTGTTCAAGTCTAATAATTTTGCTCTATATATTTTCTACTCTGTATGTAATTTTATCTGTTTAAGCTGTTTGGATTGTTAATTGATATAACACAGGGCACCATTGAAAAAGAGACACTGGTCTCAATTGGGATTCCCTGTAAAAATAAAGAGGAATATGATAGAGGGAATATGATAGCGAGTATTATGATGGAGTGGAATATGATGGAGAGAAATATAATAGAGAGAATATGATGGAGGGAATATGATAGAGGAATTTGATGGAGGGGAATATGATAGAGAATGAATGGAGGAATGTGTGACGCTCTTGAGCAACAAAGGTTGTCTGTTTGGTTATATCAACTGGAAAGACACGGATAAGAAAATGTTCAAACATAATTTTAAACAATACTTTTCTATAGTCAGCTGATATTGATTTCTTTATTTAATTATTTATTAAACTTAAATGCTAAACATCAATGACACCTACTCTTCAATTACATTTTTTGGGCCTATATAATTACACATCCAGCTAATTTTATCCCTCTATGAGCATGCGTACCGTAAAGATACCGTAAAGATCACTCGACTGCAACAGCTCTCGTTGATTTAATCGATCAATGGCTCAGATCACTTGACCAAGATAAACTTGTGGATGAGCTGCTTCTTGATTTTAGTGCTGCAGTTGACCTTGTTGATCATATGGCTAATAGCTGAGGCCATTGAAGAGAGATGTTTTCTTGAACCCTCATTTCTTTTTTGGAACTTTGTTACTGAGGTGACATAGACTATGGAAGACTTGTTTTACTGTAGTAAGGTAGCCTATGTATTTCATTGATGATGATGATGATGATGATGAAAAATATTGGCATTAGTGGTAGGCTGAGATCGAACAAACAACCTAAGTAAGCCTGGCTGCTATTTATGATATCTAAAACATATAGACTTTTAATTAGGCAAAACACATGTCGTTTGAATGGTCAACCATTTTACATGAGTTACAGCATTTTATTTTAATAAAAAATTAGGTTATATGGATTCATTGTATATATTAGGTATGACTGTGCTGCATAGGTACAAAAAATCTAAAATAAATAAACTAAATTGTGCCAGCATTTGATAACACATGAAAGCTGCTGTGGGTAACCATGGCAATGGGGTCTCCATTGTGACATCACAAGATTCCGATTCTGGAAGGTTACCTGTTGCACAGACAAACTGAACAGTGCAAAGAGACTGATTCAACTAACCACTGACAAATTATTAATGTCCTATTTCATTAGTGAGAGAACACACTGCTTACTTCAGAGGTAGGTTGTAATATAACTTATTGTGAATGTGTTTCAGTAGTATAACTTATTTTCAAATTACTTGTGTATGAATGTGACATTTTAAGTAGACCTAACATGACTAGTGAAACTGTTGAAGAGAGATAGTTTGCTTGAGTCCTCTTTTTGTGAGAAAATGCTTCATCCTGACACCTGAGATGTCATGCCACGGTGGATAGCTGTTTCCAATGTTATTCACGCTTAAGTGTACCTGTAATTAAGCCAGCTAGCTTTCTACCATTTCAGCCGTTTTTCTAACTTCATTATCTGAGGCATCAGCGTTAGGTAGTTAGTATCTACTGTACTTAATTACACCTACTGATTGCAGAAGACAAATATCAGCTGGCGTCGGGTAAGTTTGGCTTTGTACATAGCTTGGGCTTTGTCGAGTAAGGCTTAATTATGTATTTAGAACGTAGTTGGTTATTGTAAGTAGGCATCGCGGGCTGTTGTGGATAGTTATTGTAGGTTAGCATTATATTCGGCTATGCCAGGGATTAGCACGAAGCTAGCCAGCTAGCTAGCCGTGTCTCATACAAAGTCAACACAGTAGCCAATCACGACTAGCTAACTGTACCGCAGCAGCTAAATAAAATATATTTGTACTAGCTAGCCAACGTTTAATTATTGCTGCGTTATGATAGGAACTAGACACAGACACAAATTATCTGTTTAGCGTGTTAAAACACTATCGGTCGTTTGTTGTTACCAAGTATTGGTGCTAAACTGTGTGTTATTGGATGCTAGCATGCTTGTTGGCTAAAGCGTCATAGCTAGGCACCGTGGGCTGTTGTGGGTGGCTATTGTAGGTAGCACGTAGCTAGCTAGCCGTTTTCCAAACAAAGTCAACACAGTAGCCATTGCTAGTTAGCCAACATGACCAGCCAACTGTACTGTAGCTGCTAAATACAATATATTTGTGCTAGCTAGCCAACGTAATTCGTTAACACACAAATTATCTGTTTAGTGTGTTAGCTCACTACTGTTAGTTTGTTGTAACCAAGTATTGGTGCTAAACTGTGTGTTATTGGATGCTAGCATGCTGGTCAGCCATGGTGCCATTTGTGCTAAACTGTGTGTTATTGGATGCTAGCATGCTAGTCAGCAATGGTGCCATTGGTGCTAAACTGTGTGTTATTGGATGCTAGCATGCTAGTCAGCCATGGTGTCATATTTAGCTAGCTGAACAAAGCAAGTTGAGTCTATTCCTTGAAACATTGAACTGCTGTAGTTCACAACAATTCTAATTTCTAAAAGTGGAAGTTGGGAGAGTTTTTATCTGGATGGTTCAGTGAAACAATTATAGTTTCTGAGGTGTAAGTTTTGGCGAGGGAGGCCCTACTCACTCCTTTTCCTGATGTTTAATTCATTTCATTCCGATCTCCTCTGCATTATTGTAGCCATTTGCTACAGCCTGTCAACTATGCCTCTGCCTATCCCTGTTCTCTCCTCTCCGCACAGGCCACACAAACGCCTCACACCGCGTGGCTGCTGCCTCTAACCTGGTGGTCCCTGCACGCACCCCACACCTGGAGTTCCAGGTCTCAGGCAGCCTCTGGAACTGCCGTTCTGCTGCCAACAAAGCTGACTTCATCCCAGCCTATGCTAACCTCCATTCCCTCGACTTCCTGGCGCTGACGGAAACATGGATTACCACTGAAAACACTGCTACTCCTACTGCTCTCTCCTCGTCTGACCATGTGTTCTCGCATACCCCGAGAGCATCTGGTCAGAGGGGTGGTGGCACAGGAATCCTCATCTCTCCCAAGTGGACATTCTCAATTTTTCCCCTAACCCATCTGTCTATCTCCTCATTTGAATTCCATGCTGTCACAGTCACTAGCCCATCTAAGCTTAATATCCTTGTCATCTATCGCCCTCCAGGTTCCCTTGGAGAGTTCATCAATGAGCTTGACGCCTTGATAAGCTCCTTTCCTGAGGATGGCTCACCCCTCACAGTTTTGGGGGATTTCAACCTCCCTACGTCTACATTTGACTCATTTCTCTCTGCCTCCTTCTTTCCACTCCTCTCCTCTTTTGACCTCACCCTCTCACCGTCCCTCCCTACTCACAAGGCAGGCAATACGCTTGACCTCATCTTTACTAGATGCTGCTCTTCTACTAATCTCACTGCAACTCCCCTCCATGTCTCCGACCACTACTTTGTGTCCTTTTCTCTCTCGCTCTCCTCCAACACTACTCACTCTGCCCCTACACAGATGGTAATGCGCCGCCGCAACCTTCGCTCTCTCTCTCCCACTACTCTCTCCTCTTCCATCCTATCATCACTTCCCTCTGCTCAATCCTTCTCCCTCCAATCTCCTGATTCTGCCTCCTCAACCCTCCTCTCCTCCCTTTCTGCATCCTTTGACTCTCTGTGTCCCCTATCCTCCCGGCCGGCTCGGTCCTCCCCTCCAGCTTCGTGGCTTGATGACTCATTGCGAGCCCACAGAACAGAGCTCCGGGCAGCGGAGCGGAAATGGAAGAAAACTAAACTCCCTGCCGACCTGGCATCTTTTCACTCCCTCCTCTCTACATTTTCTTCATCTGTTTCTGCTGCTAAGGCACTTTCTACCACTCTAAATTCCAAGCATCTGCCATTAACCCTAGGAAGCTCTTTGCCACATTCTCCTCCCTGCTGAATCCCCCCCCCCTCCCCCCCTCCTCTCTCTCGGTGGATGACTTCGTCAACCACTTTGAAAAGAAGGTTGACGACATCCGATCCTCGTTTTTTAAGTCTAATGACACTGCTGGTCCTACTCACACTGCCCTACCCTATGCTTTGACTTCTTTCTCCCCTCTCTCTCCAGATAAAATCCTGCGACTTGTGACTGCAGGCCGCCCAACAACCTGCCCGCTTGACCCCATCCCCTCCTCTCTTCTCCAGACCATCTCCGGTGACCTTCTCCCCTACCTCACCTCGCTGATCAACTCATCCTTGACCGCTGGCTATGTCCCTTCCGTCTTCAAGAGAGCGAGAGTTGCACCCCTTCTCAAAAAACCAACACTCGATCCCACTGACGTCAACAACTACAGACCAGTATCCCTTCTTTCTTTTCTTTCCAAAACTATTGAGCGTGCCGTCTTTAGCCAACTCTCTTGCTATCTCTCTCAGAATTACCTTCTTGATCCAAACCAGTCAGGTTTCAGGACTGGTCATTCAACTGAGACTGCTCTTCTCTGTGTCACGGAGGCTCTCCGCACTGCTAAAGCTAACTCTCTCTCCTCTGCTCTTGTCCTTCTAGACCTGTCTGCTGCCTTTGATACTGTGAACCATCAGATCCTCCTCTCCACCCTCTCCGAGCTGGGCATCTCCGGCGCGGCTCACTCCTGGATTGCGTCCTACCTGACCGGTCGCTCCTACCAAGTGGCGTGGCGAGAAGCTGTCTCCGCACCACGTGCTCTCACCACTGGTGTCCCCCAGGGCTCAGTTCTAGGCCCTCTCCTATTCTCCCTATACACCAAGTCACTTGGCTCTGTCATATCCTCACATGGCCTCTCCTATCATTGCTACGCTGACGATACACAACTAATCTTCTCCTTTCCCCCTTCTGATAACCAGGTGGCGAATCGCATCTCTGCATGTCTGGCAGACATATCAGTATGGATGTCGGATCACCACCTCAAGCTGAACCCTGGCAAGACGGAGCTGCTCTTCCTCCCGGGGAAGGACTGCCCGTTCCATGACCTCGCCATCACGATTGAGAACTCCGTTGTGTCCTCCTCCCAGAGTGCGAAGAGCCTTGGCGTGTCCCTGGACAACACCCTGTCGTTCTCCGCTAACATCAAGGCGGTGACCCGATCCTGCAGATCCACGCTCTACAACATTCGGAGAGTACGACCCTGCCTTACACAGGAAGCGGCACAGGTCCTAATCCAGGCACTTGTCATCTCCCGTCTGGATTACTGCAACTCGCTGTTGGCTGGGCTCCCTGCCTGTGCCATTAAACCCCTACAACTCATCCAGAATGCCGCCGCCCGTCTGGTGTTCAACCTTCCCAAGTTCTCTCACGTCACCCCCCTCCTCCGCACACTCCACTGGCTTCCAGTTGAAGCTCGCATCCGTTACAAGACCATGGTGCTTGCTTATGGAGCAGTGAGGGGAACGGCACCGCCGTACCTTCAGGCTCTGATCAGTCCCTACACCCAAACGAGGGCATTGCGTTCATCCACCTCTGGCCTGCTGGCTCCCCTTCCTCTGCGGAAGCATAGCTCCCGCTCAGCCCAGTCAAAACTGTTCGCTGCTCTGGCACCCCAATGGTGGAACAAGCTCCCTCACGACGCCAGGACAGCGGAGTCACTCACCACCTTCCGGAGACATTTGAAACCCCACCTCTTTAAGGAATACCTGGGATAGGATAATGTAATCCTTCTACCCCCCGTACCCCAAACCACCCCCCCCCCCCCCAAAAAAAAAAAAAGAGAAAATAAAAATAAAATAAAATTGTAAAGTGGTTATCCCACTAGCTATAGGGTGAATGCACCAATTTGTAAGTCACTCTGGATAAGAGCATCTGCTAAATGGGGTAAATGTGCCCTTGAGCAAGGCACTTAACCCTAATTGCTCCTGTAAGTCGCTCTGGATAAGAGCGTCTGCTAAATGACTAAAATGTAAAATGTAAATGTAATGTTACAATTGTAGTGAGCCAGCCTAATGGCTAATGCATTCTATTGATGACAGAAAAAAAAACCTCTCTCTGTGTTAATCACCAACATATGTTGTAATCAATTATCTCAATAAATATGTACCAAAAGAGTAGGTTGTGTAAAAAAACAAGTACGCCTACCTAATTTGTAGCTGATTCATTTCTAATAAGAATAATATGTTCTTAATTGAATGGACATCCATTTCAAATGGTTGAATTGATAGACCTCTTTAAATTGAGGTGCACTCAAGGGCACTCAAAGAGAAGACTGGCATTTTTACCTCCTTGGTTTTTAAAATAGATGAAACTGTACAAGTTAGGTCCTGCATGGATATAGAGTCATTTTCTACCCAAAACACAGTGTTTTCAATGATATGATGGAAGTGATTAGTGTGGTTTGTGAGAACCAGGCCCAATATGGAGTAGAGCTACATGAGGGGTTGAATAAGGCTCAATAGTAAGGTACAGAAAGACCCTGAAGTTTGCTTTTTAAAGTCTGTGTTGTGCTTTTTCATCTGCCATGGCAACGCCTTGCATCACAATGATGATGTCATGAAGGATATTGTTCACGAAATGATAAGAACAGCCAAAATCGATTCATTTGAACTTGGTCGCTTTTCCAGTAGCCAACTTTTTACTAGTAATTCAGATAGGCCTATTGCCTAAACATATCTGGATCAGGATTCTCACTTGATTAATTGTAAGTAGCTGGGAAGAAAACGTGTGCACATTGTAAAGAGATGCATTATTATTTGGTTAGCAACACCCACTTACTACAACGTTGTGTATTTTCCAGAGTTATTGTTAGCTAAGAGGAAGACATGGAGGGTTCAACGCTGACACAGAGGAGGGGTGAGTGTCGGTTGGAGGAAAGGGCGATCTAGACAGACTACGTGATGGAGCTGGGAGCCAGGTTGGCTCTGGTTTTGCAGATCCAGAAGGATCAGGAGAAGAAGATGAAGAGGATTTGGTTCAAGACGAGGAAAATGCCAAGACTGATTGAGGAGGTAACAAGACCAACTTTGACAAAGTCGACAAGAGTTCTGTTTAACAATATTAAATTAAAGCAAATATAAGTTATTGTAAGGGCAAAATGTTCCATATGCCATGGAATGTAAGCTAACAATGTTTTGTCCTTATTTCTTTTTGTATTAGGCTACACCATGGCAATGCTTATAACTGTTCTTGTCTAAATGTGTTGTATCGTGTCTGTCTGTTTCAGTGAATTTATGTCCTCAGTTCTTATGGTTGTCTGGTCATAAAAAATAAACAACCGATCTATCATAGACGCTCATATCAGGATTATGTGGTTGTCTCACCTAGCTACGTTAAGTTGAATGCACTAACTAACTATAAGTCGTTCTGGATAAAAGCGTCTGATAAATGGCTAAAATGTCAAATGTTATGCTGGGTGTGGGGCATGTATTTTTACACTTAGCTGGCCCATTGGCTAGGGGACCAAGGGTTGGGACAGACTGGTGCAGAGCATCTTAGAGGACACTATATATATATATATATATATATGTGATGTATAAGTAAGTAGTGCTGACTCATACAGTATGTATGTATGTACTGAATGTGATCACTTTCATCATGTCTGTTTCTTTTCTCACGCAGAATGTGTGAGATGTGATCAATTGTCCTCTCACTGAGTTCATGGCTCCCTGTATTGACTCCCTCCCACCACTGGCTTTCACCAATCAGGGGCCTATACCTACCATGTTGCATCCCCCCTCTCCATTTGCCATATGCGCTCAGGATGCACAGCGGTTCATTGTATTTTCATACTTTGTCCCTGAAACCTGCCAGTCTGCTGAATGCCCAGTTGCCACAGAGGCCACTGCAGATGTATCTACAGGTATACGAGAGGACCTATGGACAGATATACATCTTTCCTCAATGCTGCATCGATACCTGCCACACTTCTTTGACGAAGACTCCATGCAGCCACATCAGGCAGTAGAGGGCACCACTGAGGTCTCAGTTGCTCCAGTGGCAATATCTAATGTTGAGGAAGAGGACAGATTCTATCATTACTCCCTCCCACCCCTGGCTCAGCGGTTCATTGGCCATTCATTCAATTTCCTCGAAACCTCTAAGCCTGCTGTTTCAGCCACAGAGTGCCCAGTTGCCACAGAGACCACTGCTACCACAGCCACTGTCAAGGGAGAGAATCGATGGGCAGCTAGAAGTCTTCCTTCAGTGCTGCCTACATGCCTGCCAACAGTCTTTGATGATGACTTCATGCCATCAGAGCAGACAGTAGAGGATACCTATGAGGTCTCAGTTGCTACAGAGACCACTGCAGGCACAGCTACTGTTGATTTTGGAGTGTACAGATCAGCAGCTAAATGCCCTGTCCCAATGCTGCCTCCAAGTCTGCTACTTGTCTTTGAAGTTGACTACAAACTGCCAGGGGAGGCAGTAGAGGACACCACCAAGTGTCCAGTTATCAGTGAAACAAACAATGATGTGTCCACTCACCTCAAAGAGGACATGGCAGCTGATCAAAGCCCTCCTGACCCTGCAGCACTGTCTCCAAGCTCGCCATGTATCCGAGACTCTGACCACAAACTGACAGAGGAGACAAAAGAGGATGCCACCGAGTCCTCCGTTACCACAGCGATCACTGCAGGCACATCCATTGTCCAGGGAGAGAACCTGTTGGGTGATAAAAGCCCGGCTCCAATGCTGCCTTCAAAGTTGCCACACATTCTAGACAATGGCCACAAGCAGCCAGAGGAGGCAGTAGAGGACACCACCAAGAGTCAAGTGTCCAGGGAAGCGGCCGTTTCCGTCTCCACTGTCCACACTCTGCCAGGGGAGGCAGTAGAGGACACCAACAAGTGTCCAGTTGCCAGCGAAGCAGCCGTTTCTGTGTCCACTGTCCACACGGAGGAGTGTTTGGCTGATAAAAGTCCTCCTGCACCTGCAACACTGCCTCTAATCCTGACCTGCACCCACAACAATGACCACAAACCGCTATGGAAGACAGTTGAGTGCACTACAAAGTGCTCAGTCGACACAGAGGCAACTGTTGCTATTTACACCTGGGATGATAAAAGTCCTCCAGGTCTGCAATGCATTCACAACAACAATGACCACAAGCAGCCAGAGGAGACAGTTGAGGACACCACATAGTGCTCAGTTAACACAGAGGCAAGTGCAGTTGCATCCACTGTCAAGAGAGAGGAATTGATGAGTGATAAAAGCCCTGTCCTAGCACTTCCTCCAAGCCTGGCATGCATCCATGACAAGGACCACAAGCAGCCAGAGCAGAAAGGGAAGGGCACTAGTGAAGAGGTGGATCGCTGCCCTCATGCTCACCAGCTGGTCCCAGATGCTAACTTAACTCTGGCAACCCCTCTGCTCTGCATGGCCACTAAGACGCCTGTCAGAGTGAGAGCCTCCATATGCAGGTCAGAGGATGAGGAACCCAGGCCCTGGACGCTGAAAAAGGCAAAGGTAGGTGTCCTATTTTACACTTCTACTCTACAGGGTTGGGGGTCTGTTCCATTTCAATTCAAAGCATTGAATTAAGTACTTCCTGAATTGACTGGAATTGAAATTGAATTGACCCCAACCCTGCTAATCTATGCTCATAGTATAAAACATCACCCCTTAATAGGGTTAACATTTGTATTACGTTTGGTGTGGACCCAGGAAGAACATCTATGGCTATTACAAAATCGGTTTGGGATACAAATAAACAAGTTACCTCAATTACTGTCCTCTAAATTGTGTGCCCCATGAGGCCATCAATGTATGTTGATCACTCAAATGTGTATTGAATGTGCCACATTGGAACAATATTACATCTAGAGTCAATGTCTTCCTGTTAGGATTATTGGACAGGCATTGACATTGAGAGTGAAGAGAGGAGCGTCAAGGAGGAGGTGAGCCCAAGGGAGGGTTTGAAGAGTGAGGCGGACCGTGCCCATTCCAAGAGCTCCAATGGGACGGTTTCATCAGAGAGAGCAGAGACCCTCCTGGGAAGAGTGGGCTTTCTGGCCATGAACCTCAAGCAGAAAGTCACATTTTTAAAGATGGAGGAAAAAGAGAAAAATAAGGAACTGAATAAGAAGTTGAAAGATGACGAGAAAGAGAGAAAGGTCTCTTGCCTCGAGGTTGTCGGGAGAGGTTGTGTTTTCTCTAGCAGGAGATAAGCTGGCTTCTTATATCAATCAATTTCAATCAATTTTATTTTATATAGCCCTTCGTACATCAGCTAATATCTCGAAGTGCTGTACAGAAACCCAGCCTAAAACCCCAAACAGCTAGTAATGCAGGTGTAGAAGCACGGTGGCTAGGAAAAACTCCCTAGAAAGGCCAAAACCTAGGAAGAAACCTAGAGAGGAACCAGGCTATGAGGGGTGGCCAGTCCTCTTCTGGCTGTGCCGGGTGGAGATTATAACAGAACCATGCCAAGATGTTCAAAAATGTTCATAAGTGACAAGCATGGTCAAATAATAATCAGGAATAAATCTCAGTTGGCTTTTCATAGCCGATCATTAAGAGTTGAAAACAGCAGGTCTGGGACAGGTAGGGGTTCCATAACCGCAGGCAGAACAGTTGAAACTGGAATAGCAGCAAGGCCAGGCGGACTGGGGACAGCAAGGAGTCACCACGGCCGGTAGTCCCGACGTATGGTCCTAGGGCTCAGGTCTCTCAGTTGGCTTTTCATAGCCGATCATTAAGAGTTGAAAACAGCAGGTCTGGGACAGGTAGGGGTTTCTTAACCGCAGGCAGAACAGTTGAAACTGGAATAGCAGCAAGGCCAGGCGGACTGGGGACAGCAAGGTGTCGGCATGCCCGGTAGTCCTGACGTATGGTCCTAGGGCTCAGGTTCTCAGAGAGAAAGAGAGAACGAGAGAATTAGAGAGAGCATACTTAAATTCACACAGGACACTGGATAAGACAGGAGAAGTACTCCAGGTATAACCAACTGACCCCAGCCCCCCGACACATAAACTACTGCAGCATAAATACTGGAGGCTGAGACAGGAGCGGTCCGGAGACACTGTGGCCCCATCCGAAGAAACCCCCGGACAGGGCCAAACAGGAAGGATATAACCCCACCCACTCTGCCAAAGCACAGCCCCCGCACCACTAGAGGGATATCCTCAACCACCAACTTACAATCCTGAGACAAGGCCGAGTATAGCCCACAGAGGTCTCCACCACAGCACAAACCAAGGGGGGGCGCCAACCCAGACAGGAAGATCACGTCAGTAACTCAACCCACTCAAGTGACGCACCCCTCCTAGGGACGGCATGAAAGAGCACCAGCAAGCCAGTGAGTAAAGCTTAAACCATGTATTTAGATTGTATGTAGGTATTGTAGTCAGGTATTATAGGTAGTTTACTTAGGTAGTTATTGTAGGTTATTGTAGGTAATTATTGTAGGTAAGAATTCTATTCGGTGGACCCCGGCGAAGCACGAGTGCTAGCTAACCCACCACTTGGACCAACAAAGCTAGCTAGCTAGCGGGTAGCTACTGGTAACTTTTAGCAACTGTGGTTAGTTCTTTCCAATGTTATTTCACGCTTAAGAGTACCTGTAATTGAGCCAGCTAGCTACCGACCATTCAGCTGTTCTTCTAACCTCATTATCCGAGGCATTAACGTTAGATGGTTGGTGGCTGCTGTACTTAATTACAGCTACTGATTGCAGCCTGCCACCCAGTTAGCTGGCAAAATATGATTAGACAAATAATAATATTTATTTGAATGATACAGTATGTTACTAAATTGAAATTAAAATGAAATGTTTTTGTAATTATAACATTTTACGAAATGTAAAAAGAAAACTTTAAAAAATAATAATAATAACAAAAGCAAGGTAAAAAGAAAAGGAAACCGATCCAGATTCCTATTACCAGTGTAAAAACAAAGGGGGGAGGTGTCAATGTAAATAGTCCGGGTGGCCATTTGATTAATTGTTCAGCAGTCTTATGAATTGGGGATAGAAGCTGTTAAGGAGCCTTTTGGACCTAGACTTGGCACTCTGGTACCGCTTGCTGTGCGGTAGCAGAGAGAACAGTCTATGACTTGGGTGACTGGAGTCTTTGTCAATTTTTTGGGTCTCCCTCTTACACCTCCAAGTATATAGGTCCTGGATGGCAGGAAGCTTGGCTCCAGTGATGTACTGGGCCGTACGCACTACCCTCTGTAGCGCCTTACGGTCGGATGCCGAGCAGCTGCCATACCAGGCGGTGATGCAACTGGTCAGGAAGCTCTCGATGGTGCAGCTGTAGAACTTTTTGAGGATCTTGGGACCAATGCCAAATCTTTTCAGTCTCCTGAGGTGGAAAAGGCGTTGTCGTGCCCTCTTCACGACTGTCTTGGTGTGTTTGAACCATGATAGTTTGTTGGTGATGTGGACACCAAGGAACTTGAAACTCTCGACCTGCTCCACTACAGCCTGGTCGATGTGATTGGGGCGTGTTCCCAGTCCATGTCCCTGAAAATCCTCTCCGGAGCATGATGCTGCCACCACCATGCTTCACCGTAGGGATGGTGCCAGGTTTCCTCCAAACGTGATCTCATCCCAGGTAAGAGGGGGAGTGGCAGCAGCAGCAGGTTCTCCCCATGTGAGCTGAGTCCAGTGGACCAGTCCTGTATCCCCCCACCCAGACAGCGACAGTGGTCTAAACCATGGCTAGCTATCCACAATCTGGCTCGACTAAACAAGGTTTACCAAGAGGGAAGGAGGGAGAGGAAGGTAGAGGAAGAGAAAGAGGGAGGAGAGGAAGTAGGAAAGGGAGAAAATGACTGTAAGAAGGACTGTAAGACTGTAAGAAGGAAAGGAGGGAGAAGGCCGAGCAAGAGGAAGAGGAAGAGGTGGAAGATAACAAGGAGAGTTGATCTGTCCATCACTACCATAAGGAGATCTCTTCTGGGGCCTCTTGTTCTCTCCTCTTTCCCACAGAGGAGCACCTTTCGCAGGCAGCCCAGAGCAGACTCTCCGCTGAGAGAAGGCTAGCCCCTGGAGGTTTCACCTTGGATTTATACAGAGAACCCCCCAGTACTCAAACTGCTTTACATTGTAGAGGGTGATCTAATCTCATTGGAGGCGACCCAATGACCCAGAAATGCTCCATGGACAGACTTCCTCCCTGCTCCCCGTCTCGCTGGCAGGGGGCTCGTAGGAACACCCTCCCTTCCTTGACTCCAGCAACACCCCTTCTTCACCTGCCCCCCTTATCATGTTATGAGTCTCACCTACAGGTCCCGCCCCCTGGCCTACCTGTTGCAGGTGTAAGTATGGTGTGTCGGACACAGCTGCCCTCCACCTCCTCCCCCTCCTTCCCTCTTTCTCCCACTCCCCCCATCTCTCGCGCTCTCTCCTCCTCCCCCTCTCTTCCCTTTAAAGCAATAGTTTAAACCTACACACTTCGTTAAACCTAAAATAAGTCAAGAAGTAATTTTGTGTGGAAGTCAAACATTTGTTCAGAACGACAAAATCGAGACCTTTACATAGCCCATCTCTCATTGTGTATAGGAGTGATGTACACTGGTCAAATTGCCCAAATGTTAATTTAGACATTCACAAATTTTACAGATTTTGACTCTCACTAATGTCATGAAATGTTTGGCAAAGTAGTAAAGAAGGTTGTATTATACTTTTCTTGTGTACTAGATCATATGGTTTGGAAAGTGTTTTTTTTCTCAGACATAAATGAACAATTCCAGGTGAAAGCTAAAGGTCGTAGCTTCCTGGGGGGAGGGACACCACTACATTAATAAAATATTTCCCTCTTGCTAGATTGATGACTAAAGCCCTAGTGAAACAGTGCAAAATGGTTGTCAGCTCAACTGGTTAAATACAAGACCTGTTCATTGTGAAATGTATGTGTTCAAGTCTAATAATTTTGCTCTATATATTTTCTACTCTGTATGTAATTTTATCTGTTTAAGCTGTTTGGATTGTTAATTGATATAACACAGGGCACCATTGAAAAAGAGACACTGGTCTCAATTGGGATTCCCTGTAAAAATAAAGAGGAATATGATAGAGGGAATATGATAGCGAGTATTATGATGGAGTGGAATATGATGGAGAGAAATATAATAGAGAGAATATGATGGAGGGAATATGATAGAGGAATTTGATGGAGGGGAATATGATAGAGAATGAATGGAGGAATGTGTGACGCTCTTGAGCAACAAAGGTTGTCTGTTTGGTTATATCAACTGGAAAGACACGGATAAGAAAATGTTCAAACATAATTTTAAACAATACTTTTCTATAGTCAGCTGATATTGATTTCTTTATTTAATTATTTATTAAACTTAAATGCTAAACATCAATGACACCTACTCTTCAATTACATTTTTTGGGCCTATATAATTACACATCCAGCTAATTTTATCCCTCTATGAGCATGCGTACCGTAAAGATACCGTAAGGATCACTCGACTGCAACAGCTCTCGTTGATTTAATCGATCAATGGCTCAGATCACTTGACCAAGATAAACTTGTGGATGAGCTGCTTCTTGATTTTAGTGCTGCAGTTGACCTTGTTGATCATATAGCTAATAGCTGAGGCCATTGAAGAGAGATGTTTTCTTGAACCCTCATTTCTTTTTTGGAACTTTGTTACTGAGGTGACATAGACTATGGAAGACTTGTTTTACTGTAGTAAGGTAGCCTATGTATTTCATTGATGATGATGATGATGAAAAATATTGGCATTAGTGGTAGGCTGAGATCGAACAAACAACCTAAGTAAGCCTGGCTGCTATTTATGATATCTAAAACATATAGACTTTTAATTAGGCAAAACACATGTCGTTTGAATGGTCAACCATTTTACATGAGTTACAGCATTTTATTTTAATAAAAAATTAGGTTATATGGATTCATTGTATATATTAGGTATGACTGTGCTGCATAGGTACAAAAAATCTAAAATAAATAAACTAAATTGTGCCAGCATTTGATAACACATGAAAGCTGCTGTGGGTAACCATGGCAATGGGGACTCCATTGTGACATCACAAGATTCCGATTCTGGAAGGTTACCTGTTGCACAGACAAACTGAACAGTGCAAAGAGACTGATTCAACTAACCACTGACAAATTATTAATGTCCAATTTCATTAGTGAGAGAACACACTGCTTACTTCAGAGGTAGGTTGTAATATAACTTATTGTGAATGTGTTTCAGTAGTATAACTTATTTTCAAATGACTTGTGTATGAATGTGACATTTTAAGTAGACCTAACATGACTAGTGAAACTGTTGAAGAGAGATAGTTTGCTTGAGTCCTCTTTTTGTGAGAAAATGCTTCATCCTGACACCTGAGATGTCATGTTACAATTGTAGTGAGCCAGCCTAATGGCTAATGCATTCTATTGATGACAGAAAAAAAACCTCTCTCTGTGTTAATCACCAACATATGTTGTAATCAATTATCTCAATAAATATGTACCAAAAGAGTAGGTTGTGTAAAAAAACAAGTACGCCTACCTAATTTGTAGCTGATTCATTTCTAATAAGAATAATATGTTCTTAATTGAATGGACATCCATTTCAAATGGTTGAATTGATAGACCTCTTTAAATTGAGGTGCACTCAAGGGCACTCAAAGAGAAGACTGGCATTTTTACCTCCTTGGTTTTTAAAATAGATGAAACTGTACAAGTTAGGTCCTGCATGGATATAGAGTCATTTTCTACCCAAAACACAGTGTTTTCAATGATATGATGGAAGTGATTAGTGTGGTTTGTGAAAACCAGGCCCAATATAGAGTTGAGCTACATGAGGGGTTGAATAAGGCTCAATAGTAAGGTACAGAAAGACCCTGAAGTTTGCTTTTTAAAGTCTGTGTTGTGCTTTTTCATCTGCCATGGCAACGCCTTGCATCACAATGATGATGTCATGAAGGATATTGTTCACGAAATGATAAGAACAGCCAAAATCGATTCATTTGAACTTGGTCGCTTTTCCAGTAGCCAACTTTTTACTAGTAATTCAGATAGGCCTATTGCCTAAACATATCTGGATCAGGATTCTCACTTGATTAATTGTAAGTAGCTGGGAAGAAAACGTGTGCACATTGTAAAGAGATGCATTATTATTTGGTTAGCAACACCCACTTACTACAACGTTGTGTATTTTCCAGAGTTATTGTTAGCTAAGAGGAAGACATGGGGGGTTCAACGCTGACACAGAGGAGGGGTGAGTGTCGGTTGGAGGAAAGGGCGATCTAGACAGACTACGTGATGGAGCTGGGAGCCAGGTTGACTCTGGTTTTGCAGATCCAGAAGGATCAGGAGAAGAAGATGAAGAGGATTTGGTTCAAGACGAGGAAAATGCCAAGACTGATTGAGGAGGTAACAAGACCAACTTTGACAAAGTCGACAAGAGTTCTGTTTAACAATATTAATTAAAGCAAATATAAGTTATTGTAAGGGCAAAATGTTCCATATGCCATGGAATGTAAGCTAACAATGTTTTGTCCTTATTTCTTTTTGTATTAGGCTACACCATGGCAATGCTTATAACTGTTCTTGTCTAAATGTGTTGTATCGTGTCTGTCTGTTTCAGTGAATTTATGTCCTCAGTTCTTATGGTTGTCTGGTCATAAAAATAAACAACCGTTCTATCATAGACGCTCATATCAGGATTACGTGGTTGTCTCACCTAGCTACCTTAAGTTGAATGCACTAACTAACTATAAGTCGTTCTGGATAAAAGCGTCTGATAAATGGCTAAAATGTCAAATGTTATGCTGGGTGTGGGGCATGTATTTTTACACTTAGCTGGCCCATTGGCTAGGGGACCAAGGGTTGGGACAGACTGGTGCAGAGCATCTTAGAGGACACTATATATATATATGTATATGTGATGTATAAGTAAGTAGTGCTGACTCATACAGTATGTATGTATGTACTGAATGTGATCACTTTCATCATGTCTGTTTCTTTTCTCACGCAGAATGTGTGAGATGTGAGCAACTGTCCTCTCACTGAGTTCATGGCTCCCTGTATTGACTCCCTCCCACCACTGGCTTTCACCAATCAGAGGCCTATACCTACCATGTTGCATCCCCCCTCTCCATTTGCCATACGCGCTCAGGATGCACAGCGGTTCATTGTATTTTCATACTTTGTCCCTGAAACCTGCCAGTCTGCTGAATGCCCAGTTGCCACAGAGGCCACTGCAGATGTATCTACAGGTATACGAGAGGACCTATGGACAGATATACATCTTTCCTCAATGCTGCATCGATACCTGCCACACTTCTTTGACGAAGACTCCATGCAGCCACATCAGGCAGTAGAGGGCACCACTGAGGTCTCAGTTGCTCCAGTGGCAATATCTAATGTTGAGGAAGAGGACAGATTCTATCATTACTCCCTCCCACCCCTGGCTCAGCGGTTCATTGGCAATTCATTCAATTTCCTCGAAACCTCTAAGCCTGCTGTTTCAGCCACAGAGTGCCCAGTTGCCACAGAGACCACTGCTACCACAGCCACTGTCAAGGGAGAGAATCGATGGGCAGCTAGAAGTCTTCCTTCAGTGCTGCCTATATGCCTGCCAACAGTCTTTAACGATGACTTCATGCCATCAGAGCAGACAGTAGAGGATACCTATGAGGTCTCAGTTGCTACAGAGACCACTGCAGGCACAGCTACTGTTGATTTTGGAGTGTACAGATCAGCAGCTAAATGCCCTGTCCCAATGCTGCCTCCAAGTCTGCCACTTGTCTTTGAAGTTGACTACAAACTGCCAGGGGAGGCAGTAGAGGACACCACCAAGTGTCCAGTTATCAGTGAAACAAACAATGATGTGTCCACTCACCTCAAAGAGGACATGGCAGCTGATCAAAGCCCTCCTGACCCTGCAGCACTGCCTCCAAGCTCGCCATGTATCCGAGACTCTGACCACAAACTGACAGAGGAGACAAAAGAGGATGCCACCGAGTCCTCCGTTACCACAGCGATCACTGCAGGCACATCCATTGTCCAGGGAGAGAACCTGTTGGGTGATAAAAGCCCGGCTCCAATGCTGCCTTCAAAGTTGCCACACATTCTAGACAATGGCCACAAGCAGCCAGAGGAGGCAGTAGAGGACACCACCAAGAGTCAAGTGTCCAGGGAAGCGGCCGTTTCCGTCTCCACTGTCCACACTCTGCCAGGGGAGGCAGTAGAGGACACCAACAAGTGTCCAGTTGCCAGGGAAGCAGCCGTTTCTGTGTCCACTGTCCACACGGAGGAGTGTTTGGCTGATAAAAGTCCTCCTGCACCTGCAACATTGCCTCTAATCCTGACCTGCACCCACAACAATGACCACAAACCGCTATGGAAGACAGTTGTGTGCACTACAAAGTGCTCAGTCGACACAGAGGCAACTTTTGCTATTTACACCTGGGATGATAAAAGTCCTCCAGGTCTGCAATGCATTCACAACAACAATGACCACAAGCAGCCAGAGGAGACAGTTGAGGACACCACATAGTGCTCAGTTAACACAGAGGCAAGTGCAGTTGCATCCACTGTCAAGAGAGAGGAACTGATGAGTGATAAAAGCCCTGTCCTAGCACTTCCTCCAAGCCTGGCATGCATCCATGACAAGGACCACAAGCAGCCAGAGCAGAAAGTGAAGGGCACTAGTTAAGAGGTGGATCGCTGCCCTCATGCTCACCAGCTGGTCCCAGATGCTAACTTAACTCTGGCAACCCCTCTGCTCTGCATGGCCACTAAGACGCCTGTTAGAGTGAGAGCCTCCATATGCAGGTCAGAGGATGAGGAACCCAGGCCCTGGACGCTGAAAAAGGCAAAGGTAGGTGTCCTATTTTACACTTCTACTATACAGGGTTGGGGGTCTGTTCCATTTCAATTCAAAGCATTGAATTAAGTACTTCCTGAATTGACTGGAATTGAAACTGAATTGACCCCAACCCTGCTAATCTATGCTCATAGTATAAAACATCACCCCTTACTAGGGTTAACATTTGTATTACGTTTGGTGTGGACCCAGGAAGAACATCTATGGCTATTACAAAATCGGTTTGGGATACAAATAAACAAGTTACCTCAATTACTGTCCTCTAAATTGTGTGCCCCATGAGGCCATCAATGTATGTTGATCACTCAAATGTGTATTGAATGTGCCACATTGGAACAATATTACATCTAGAGTCAATGTCTTCCTGTTAGGATTATTGGACAGGCATTGACATTGAGAGTGAAGAGAGGAGCGTCAAGGAGGTGAGCCCGAGGGAGGGTTTGAAGAGTGAGGCGGACCGTGCCCATTCCAAGAGCTCCAATGGGACGGTTTCATCAGAGAGAGCAGAGACCATCCTGGGAAGAGTGGGCTTTCTGGCCATGAACCTCAAGCAGAAAGTCACATTTTTAAAGATGGAGGAAAAAGAGAAAAATAAGGAACTGAATAAGAAGTTGAAAGATGACGAGAAAGAGAGAAAGGTCTCTTGCCTCGAGGTTGTCGGGAGAGGTTGTGTTTTCTCTAGCAGGAGATAAGCTGGCTTCTTATATGTTGTTGAGTAAAGCTTAAACCATGTATTTAGATTGTATGTAGGTATTGTAGTCAGGTATTATAGGTAGTTTACTTAGGTAGTTATTGTAGGTTATTGTAGGTAATTATTGTAGGTAAGTATTCTATTCGGTGGACCCCGGCGAAGCACGAGTGCTAGCTAACCCACCACTTGGACCAACAAAGCTAGCTAGCTAGTGGGTAGCTACTGGTAACTTTTAGCAACTGTGGTTAGTTGTTTCCAATGTTATTTCACGCTTAAGAGAACCTGTAATTGAGCCAGCTAGCTACCGACCATTCAGCTGTTCTTCTAACCTCATTATCCGAGGCATTAACGTTAATGGTTGGTGGCTGCTGTACTTAATTACAGCTACTGATTGCAGCCTGCCACCCAGTTAGCTGGCAAAATATGATTAGACAAATAATAATATTTATTTGAATGATACAATATGTTACTAAATTGAAATTAAAATGAAATGTTTTTGTAATTATAACATTTTACGAAATGTAAAAAGAAAACTTTAAAAAATAATAATAATAACAAAAGCAAGGTAAAAAGAAAAGGAAACCGATCCAGATTCCTATTACCAGTGTAAAAACAAAGGGGGGAGGTGTCAATGTAAATAGTCCGGGTGGCCATTTGATTAATTGTTCAGCAGTCTTATGAATTGGGGATAGAAGCTGTTAAGGAGCCTTTTGGACCTAGACTTGGCACTCTGGTACCGCTTGCTGTGCGGTAGCAGAGAGAACAGTCTATGACTTGGGTGACTGGAGTCTTTGTCCATTTTTTGGGCCTCCCTCTTACACCTCCAAGTATATAGATCCTGGATGGAAGGAAGCTTGGCTCCAGTGATGTACTGGGCCGTACGCACTACCCTCTGTAGCGCCTTACGGTCGGATGCCGAGCAGTTGCCATGCCAGGCGGTGATGCAACTGGTCAGGAAGCTCTCGATGGTGCAGCTGTAGAACTTTTTGAGGATCTTGGGACCAATGCCAAATCTTTTCAGTCTCCTGAGGTGGAAAAGGCGTTGTCATGCCCTCTTCACGACTGTCTTGGTGTGTTTGAACCATGACAGTTTGTTGGTGATATGGACACCAAGGAACTTGAAACTCTCGACCTGCTCCACTACAGCCCCGTCGATGTGAATGGGGCGTGTTCCCAGTCCCTGTCCCTGAAAATCCTCCCCGGAGCATGATGCTGCCACCACCATGCTTCACCGTAGGGATGGTGCCAGGTTTCCTCCAAACGTGATCTCATCCCAGGTAAGAGGGGGAGTGGCAGCAGCAGCAGGTTCTCCCCATGTGAGCTGAGTCCAGTGGACCAGTCCTGTATCCCCCCACCCAGACAGCGACAGTGGTCTAAACCATGGCTAGCTATCCACAATCTGGCTCGACTAAACAAGGTTTACCAAGAGGGAAGGAGGGAGAGGAAGGTAGAGGAAGAGAAAGAGGGAGGAGAGGAAGGAGGAAAGGGAGAAAATGACTGTAAGAAGGACTGTAAGACTGTAAGAAGGAAAGGAGGGAGAAGGCCGAGCAAGAGGAAGAGGAAGAGGTGGAAGATAACAAGGAGAGTTGATCTGTCCATCACTACCATAAGGAGATCTCTTCTGGGGCCTCTTGTTCTCTCCTCTTTCCCACAGAGGAGCACCTTTCGCAGGCAGCCCAGAGCAGACTCTCCGCTGAGAGAAGGCTAGCCCCTGGAGGTTTCACCTTGGATTTATACAGAGAACCCCCCAGTACTCAAACTGCTTTACATTGTAGAGGGTGATCTAATCTCATTGGAGGCGACCCAATGACCCAGAAATGCTCCATGGACAGACTTCCTCCCTGCTCCCCGTCTCGCTGGCAGGGGGCTCGTAGGAACACCCTCCCTTCCTTGACTCCAGCAACACCCCTTCTTCACCTGCCCCCCTTATCATGTTATGAGTCTCACCTACAGGTCCCGCCCCCTGGCCTACCTGTTGCAGGTGTAAGTATGGTGTGTCGGACACAGCTGTCCTCCCCCTCCTTCCCTCTTTCTCCCACTCCCCCCATCTCTCGCGCTCTCTCCTCCTCCCCCTCTCTTCCCTTTAAAGCAATAGTTTAAACCTACACACTTCCTTAAACCTAAAATAAGTCAAGAAGTAATTTTGTGTGGAAGTCAAACATTTGTTCAGAACGACAAAATCGAGACCTTTACATAGCCCATCTCTCATTGTCTATAGGAGTGATGTACACTGGTCAAATTGCCCAAATGTTAATTTAGACAGTCACAAATGTTACAGATTTTGACTCTCACTAATGTCATGAAATGTTTGGCAAAGTAGTAAAGAAGGTTGTATTATACTTTTCTTGTGTACTAGATCATATGGTTTGGAAAGTGTTTTTTTTCTCAGACATAAATGAACAATTCCAGGTGAAAGCTAAATGTCGTAGCTTCCTGGGGGGAGGGACACCACTACATTAATAAAATATTTCCCTCTTGCTAGATTGATGACTAAAGCCCTAGTGAAACAGTGCAAAATGGTTGTCAGCTCAACTGGTTAAATACAAGACCTGTTCATTGTGAAATGTATGTGTTCAAGTCTAATAATTTTGCTCTATATATTTTCTACTCTGTATGTAATTTTATCTGTTTAAGCTGTTTGGATTGTTAATTGATATAACACAGGGCACCATTGAAAAAGAGACACTGGTCTCAATTGGGATTCCCTGTAAAAATAAAGAGGAATATGATAGAGGGAATATGATAGCGAGTATTAAGATGGAGTGGAATATGATGGAGAGAAATATAATAGAGAGAATATGATGGAGGGAATATGATAGAGGAATTTGATGGAGGGGAATATGATAGAGAATGAATGGAGGAATGTGTGACGCTCTTGAGCAACAAAGGTTGTCTGTTTGGTTATATCAACTGGAAAGACACGGATAAGAAAATGTTCAAACATAATTTTAAACAATACTTTTCTATAGTCAGCTGATATTGATTTCTTTATTTAATTATTTATTAAACTTAAATGCTAAACATCAATGACACCTACTCTTCAATTACATTTTTTGGGCCTATATAATTACACATCCAGCTAATTTTATCCCTCTATGAGCATGCGTACCGTAAAGATACCGTAAGGATCACTCGACTGCAACAGCTCTCGTTGATTTAATCGATCAATGGCTCAGATCACTTGACCAAGATAAACTTGTGGATTAGCTGCTTCTTGATTTTAGTGCTGCAGTTGACCTTGTTGATCATATGGCTAATAGCTGAGGCCATTGAAGAGAGATGTTTTCTTGAACTCTCTTTTCTTTTTTGGAACTTTGTTACTGAGGTGACATAGACTATGGAAGACTTGTTTTACTGTAGTAAGGTAGCCTATGTATTTCATTGATGATGATGATGATGATGATGATGAAAAATATTGGCATTAGTGGTAGGCTGATATCGAACAAACAACCTAAGTAAGCCTGGCTGCTATTTATGATATCTAAAACATATAGACTTTTAATTAGGCAAAACACATGTCGTTTGAATGGTCAACCATTTTACATGAGTTACAGCATTTTATTTTAATAAAAAATTAGGTTATATGGATTCATTGTATATATTAGGTATGACTGTGCTGCATAGGTACAAAAAATCTAAAATAAATAAACTAAATTGTGCCAGCATTTTATAACACATGAAAGCTGCTGTGGGTAACCATGGCAATGGAGACTCCATTGTGACATCACAAGATTCCGATTCTGGAAGGTTACCTGTTGCACAGACAAACTGAACAGTGTAAAGAGACTGATTCAACTAACCACTGACAAATTATTAATGTCCTATTTCATTAGTGAGAGAACACACTGCTTACTTCAGAGGTAGGTTGTAATATAACTTATTGTGAATGTGTTTCAGTAGTATAACTTATTTTCAAATTACTTGTGTATGAATGTGACATTTTAAGTAGACCTAACATGACTAGTGAAACTGTTGAAGAGAGATAGTTTGCTTGAGTCCTCTTTTTGTGAGAAAATGCTTCATCCTGACACCTGAGATGTCATGTTACAATTGTAGTGAGCCAGCCTAATGGCTAATGCATTCTATTGATGACAGAAAAAAAACCTCTCTCTGTGTTAATCACCAACATATGTTGTAATCAATTATCTCAATAAATATGTACCAAAAGAGTAGGTTGTGTAAAAAAACAAGTACGCCTACCTAATTTGTAGCTGATTCATTTCTAATAAGAATAATATGTTCTTAATTGAATGGACATCCATTTCAAATGGTTGAATTGATAGACCTCTTTAAATTGAGGTGCACTCAAGGGCACTCAAAGAGAAGACTGGCATTTTTACCTCCTTGGTTTTTAAAATAGATGAAACTGTACAAGTTAGGTCCTGCATGGATATAGAGTCATTTTCTACCCAAAACACAGTGTTTTCAATGATATGATGGAAGTGATTAGTGTGGTTTGTGAGAACCAGGCCCAATATGGAGTAGAGCTACATGAGGGGTTGAATAAGGCTCAATAGTAAGGTACAGAAAGACCCTGAAGTTTGCTTTTTAAAGTCTGTGTTGTGCTTTTTCATCTGCCATGGCAACGCCTTGCATCACAATGATGATGTCATGAAGGATATTGTTCACGAAATGATAAGAACAGCCAAAATCGATTCATTTGAACTTGGTCGCTTTTCCAGTAGCCAACTTTTTACTAGTAATTCAGATAGGCCTATTGCCTAAACATATCTGGATCAGGATTCTCACTTGCTTAATTGTAAGTAGCTGGGAAGAAAACGTGTGCACATTGTAAAGAGATGCATTATTATTTGGTTAGCAACACCCACTTACTACAACGTTGTGTATTTTCCAGAGTTATTGTTAGCTAAGAGGAAGACATGGAGGGTTCAACGCTGACACAGAGGAGGGGTGAGTGTCGGTTGGAGGAAAGGGCGATCTAGACAGACTACGTGATGGAGCTGGGAGCCAGGTTGGCTCTGGTTTTGCAGATCCAGAAGGATCAGGAGAAGAAGATGAAGAGGATTTGGTTCAAGTCGAGGAAAATGCCAAGACTGATTGAGGAGGTAACAAGACCAACTTTGACAAAGTCGACAAGAGTTCTGTTTAACAATATTAATTAAAGCAAATATAAGTTATTGTAAGGGCAAAATGTTCCATATGCCATGGAATGTAAGCTAACAATGTTTTGTCCTTATTTCTTTTTGTATTAGGCTACACCATGGCAATGCTTATAACTGTTCTTGTCTAAATGTGTTGTATCGTGTCTGTCTGTTTCAGTGAATTTATGTCCTCAGTTCTTATGGTTGTCTGGTCATAAAAAATAAACAACCGTTCTATCATAGACGCTCATATCAGGATTATGTGGTTGTCTCACCTAGCTACCTTAAGTTGAATGCACTAACTAACTATAAGTCGTTCTGGGTAAAAGCGTCTGATAAATGGCTAAAATGTCAAATGTTATGCTGGGTGTGGGGCATGTATTTTTACACTTAGCTGGCCCATTGGCTAGGGGACCAAGGGTTGGGACAGACTGGTGCAGAGCATCTTAGAGGACACTATATATATATATATATATATGTATATATGTGATGAATAAGTAAGTAGTGCTGACTCATACAGTATGTATGTATGTACTGAATGTGATCACTTTCATCATGTCTGTTTCTTTTCTCACGCAGAATGTGTGAGATGTGAGCAACTGTCCTCTCACTGAGTTCATGGCTCCCTGTATTGACTCCCTCCCACCACTGGCTTTCACCAATCAGAGGCCTATACCTACCATGTTGCATCCCCCCTCTCCATTTGCCATACGCGCTCAGGATGCACAGCGGTTCATTGTATTTTCATACTTTGTCCCTGAAACCTGCCAGTCTGCTGAATGCCCAGTTGCCACAGAGGCCACTGCAGATGTATCTACAGGTATACGAGAGGACCTATGGACAGATATACATCTTTCCTCAATGCTGCATCGATACCTGCCACACTTCTTTGACGAAGACTCCATGCAGCCACATCAGGCAGTAGAGGGCACCACTGAGGTCTCAGTTGCTCCAGTGGCAATATCTAATGTTGAGGAAGAGGACAGATTCTATCATTACTCCCTCCCACCCCTGGCTCAGCGGTTCATTGGCAATTCATTCAATTTCCTCGAAACCTCTAAGCCTGCTGTTTCAGCCACAGAGTGCCCAGTTGCCACAGAGACCACTGCTACCACAGCCACTGTCAAGGGAGAGAATCGATGGGCAGCTAGAAGTCTTCCTTCAGTGCTGCCTACATGCCTGCCAACAGTCTTTGACGATGACTTCATGCCATCAGAGCAGACAGTAGAGGATACCTATGAGGTCTCAGTTGCTACAGAGACCACTGCAGGCACAGCTACTGTTGATTTTGGAGTGTACAGATCAGCAGCTAAATGCCCTGTCCCAATGCTGCCTCCAAGTCTGCCACTTGTCTTTGAAGTTGACTACAAACAGCCAGGGGAGGCAGTAGAGGACACCACCAAGTGTCCAGTTATCAGTGAAACAAACAATGATGTGTCCACTCACCTCAAAGAGGACATGGCAGCTGATCAAAGCCCTCCTGACCCTGCAGCACTGCCTCCAAGCTCGCCATGTATCCGAGACTCTGACCACAAACTGACAGAGGAGACAAAAGAGGATGCCACCGAGTCCTCCGTTACCACAGCGATCACTGCAGGCACATCCATTGTCCAGGGAGAGAACCTGTTGGGTGATAAAAGCCCGGCTCCAATGCTGCCTTCAAAGTTGCCACACATTCTAGACAATGGCCACAAGCAGCCAGAGGAGGCAGTAGAGGACACCACCAAGAGTCAAGTGTCCAGGGAAGCGGCCGTTTCCGTCTCCACTGTCCACACTCTGCCAGGGGAGGCAGTAGAGGACACCAACAAGTGTCCAGTTGCCATCGAAGCAGCCGTTTCTGTGTCCACTGTCCACACGGAGGAGTGTTTGGCTGATAAAAGTCCTCTTGCACCTGCAACACTGCCTCTAATCCTGACCTGCACCCACAACAATGACCACAAACCGCTATGGAAGACAGTTGAGTGCACTACAAAGTGCTCAGTCGACACAGAGGCAACTGTTGCTATTTACACCTGGGATGATAAAAGTCCTCCAGGTCTGCAATGCATTCACAACAACAATGACCACAAGCAGCCAGAGGAGACAGTTGAGGACACCACATAGTGCTCAGTTAACACAGAGGCAAGTGCAGTTGCATCCACTGTCAAGAGAGAGGAACTGATGAGTGATAAAAGCCCTGTCCTAGCACTTCCTCCAAGCCTGGCATGCATCCATGACAAGGACCACAAGCAGCCAGAGCAGAAAGGGAAGGGCACTAGTGAAGAGGTGGATCGCTGCCCTCTTGCTCACCAGCTGGTCCCAGATGCTAACTTAACTCTGGCAACCCCTCTGCTCTGCATGGCCACTAAGACGCCTGTTAGAGTGAGAGCCTCCATATGCAGGTCAGAGGATGAGGAACCCAGGCCCTGGACGCTGAAAAAGGCAAAGGTAGGTGTCCTATTTTACACTTCTACTCTACAGGGTTGGGGGTCTGTTCCATTTCAATTCAAAGCATTGAATTAAGTACTTCCTGAATTGACTGGAATTGAAATTGAATTGACCCCAACCCTGCTAATCTATGCTCATAGTATAAAACATCACCCCTTACTAGGGTTAACATTTGTATTACGTTTGGTGTGGACCCAGGAAGAACATCTATGGCTATTACAAAATCAGTTTGGGATACAAATAAACAAGTTACCTCAATTACTGTCCTCTAAATTGTGTGCCCCATGAGGCCATCAATGTATGTTGATCACTCAAATGTGTATTGAATGTGCCACATTGGAACAATATTACATCTAGAGTCAATGTCTTCCTGTTAGGATTATTGGACAGGCATTGACATTGAGAGTGAAGAGAGGAGCGTCAAGGAGGAGGTGAGATCGAGGGAGGGTTTGAAGAGTGAGGCGGACCGTGCCCATTCCAAGAGCTCCAATGGGACGGTTTCATCAGAGAGAGCAGAGACCATCCTGGGAAGAGTGGGCTTTCTGGCCATGAACCTCAAGCAGAAAGTCACATTTTTAAAGATGGAGGAAAAATAGAAAAATAAGGAACTGAATAAGAAGTTGAAAGATGACGAGAAAGAGAGAAAGGTCTCTTGCCTCGAGGTTGTCGGGAGAGGTTGTGTTTTCTCTAGCAGGAGATAAGCTGGCTTCTTATATGTTGTTGAGTAAAGCTTAAACCATGTATTTAGATTGTATGTAGGTATTGTAGTCAGGTATTATAGGTAGTTTACTTAGGTAGTTATTGTAGGTTATTGTAGGTAATTATTGTAGGTAAGTATTCTATTCGGTGGACCCCGGCGAAGCACGAGTGCTAGCTAACCCACCACTTGGACCAACAAAGCTAGCTAGCTAGTGGGTAGCTACTGGTAACTTTTAGCAACTGTGGTTAGTTGTTTCCAATGTTATTTCACGCTTAAGAGTACCTGTAATTGAGCCAGCTAGCTACCGACCATTCAGCTGTTCTTCTAACCTCATTATCCGAGGCATTAACGTTAGATGGTTGGTGGCTGCTGTACTTAATTACAGCTACTGATTGCAGCCTGCCACCCAGTTAGCTGGCAAAATATGATTAGACAAATAATAATATTTATTTGAATGATACAGTATGTTACTAAATTGAAATTAAAATGAAATGTTTTTGTAATTATAACATTTTACGAAATGTAAAAAGAAAACTTTAAAAAATAATAATAATAACAAAAGCAAGGTAAAAAGAAAAGGAAACCGATGCAGATTCCTATTACCAGTGTAAAAACAAAGGGGGGAGGTGTCAATGTAAATAGTCCGGGTGGCCATTTGATTAATTGTTCAGCAGTCTTATGAATTGGGGATAGAAGCTGTTAAGGGGCCTTTTGGACCTAGACTTGGCACTCTGGTACCGCTTGCTGTGCGGTAGCAGAGAGAACAGTCTATGACTTGGGTGACTGGAGTCTTTGTCAATTTTTTGGGCCTCCCTCTTACACCTCCAAGTATATAGGTCCTGGATGGCAGGAAGCTTGGCTCCAGTGATGTACTGGGCCGTACGCACTACCCTCTGTAGCGCCTTACGGTCGGATGCCGAGCAGTTGCCATACCAGGCGGTGATGCAACTGGTCAGGAAGCTCTCGATGGTGCAGCTGTAGAACTTTTTGAGGATCTTGGGACCAATGCCAAATCTTTTCAGTCTCCTGAGGTGGAAAAGGCGTTGTCGTGCCCTCTTCACGACTGTCTTGGTGTGTTTGAACCATGATAGTTTGTTGGTGATGTGGACACCAAGGAACTTGAAACTCTCGACCTGCTCCACTACGGCCCCGTCGATGTGAATGGGGCGTGTTCCCAGTCCCTGTCCCTGAAAATCCTCCCCGGAGCATGATGCTGCCACCACCATGCTTCACCGTAGGGAATGTGCCAGGTTTCCTCCAAACGTGATCTCATCCCAGGTAAGAGGGGGAGTGGCAGCAGCAGCAGGTTCTCCCCATGTGAGCTGAGTCCAGTGGACCAGTCCTGTATCCCCCCACCCAGACAGCGACAGTGGTCTAAACCATGGCTAGCTATCCACAATCTGGCTCGACTAAACAAGGTTTACCAAGAGGGAAGGAGGGAGAGGAAGGTAGAGGAAGAGAAAGAGGGAGGAGAGGAAGGAGGAAAGGGAGAAAATGACTGTAAGAAGGACTGTAAGACTGTAAGAAGGAAAGGAGGGAGAAGGCCGAGCAAGAGGAAGAGGAAGAGGTGGAAGATAACAAGGAGAGTTGATCTGTCCATCACTACCATAAGGAGATCTCTTCTGGGGCCTCTTGTTCTCTCCTCTTTCCCACAGAGGAGCACCTTTCGCAGGCAGCCCAGAGCAGACTCTCCGCTGAGAGAAGGCTAGCCCCTGGAGGTTTCACCTTGGATTTATACAGAGAACCCCCCAGTACTCAAACTGCTTTACATTGTAGAGGGTGATCTAATCTCATTGGAGGCGACCCAATGACCCAGAAATGCTCCATGGACAGACTTCCTCCCTGCTCCCCGTCTCGCTGGCAGGGGGCTCGTAGGAACACCCTCCCTTCCTTGACTCCAGCAACACCCCTTCTTCACCTGCCCCCCTTATCATGTTATGAGTCTCACCTACAGGTCCCGCCCCCTGGCCTACCTGTTGCAGGTGTAAGTATGGTGTGTCGGACACAGCTGCCCTCCACCTCCTCCCCCTCCTCCCCCTCCTCCCCCTCCTTCCCTCTTTCTCCCACTCCCCCCATCTCTCGCGCTCTCTCCTCCTCCCCCTCTCTTCCCTTTAAAGCAATAGTTTAAACCTACACACTTCCTTAAACCTAAAATAAGTCAAGAAGTAATTTTGTGTGGAAGTCAAACATTTGTTCAGAACGACAAAATCGAGACCTTTACATAGCCCATCTCTCATTGTCTATAGGAGTGATGTACACTGGTCAAATTGCCCAAATGTTAATTTAGACATTCACAAATTTTACAGATTTTGACTCTCACTAATGTCATGAAATGTTTGGCAAAGTAGTAAAGAGGGTTGTATTATACTTTTCTTGTGTACTAGATCATATGGTTTGGAAAGTGTTTTTTTTCTCAGACATAAATGAACAATTCCAGGTGAAAGCTAAAGGTCGTAGCTTCCTGGGGGGAGGGACACCACTACATTAATAAAATATTTCCCTCTTGCTAGATTGATGACTAAAGCCCTAGTGAAACAGTGCAAAATGGTTGTCAGCTCAACTGGTTAAATACAAGACCTGTTCATTGTGAAATGTATGTGTTCAAGTCTAATAATTTTGCTCTATATATGTTCTACTCTGTATGTAATTTTATCTGTTTAAGCTGTTTGGATTGTTAATTGATATAACACAGGGCACCATTGAAAAAGAGACACTGGTCTCAATTGGGATTCCCTGTAAAAATAAAGAGGAATATGATAGAGGGAATATGATAGCGAGTATTATGATGGAGTGGAATATGATGGAGAGAAATATAATAGAGAGAATATGATGGAGGGAATATGATAGAGGAATTTGATGGAGGGGAATATGATAGAGAATGAATGGAGGAATGTGTGACGCTCTTGAGCAACAAAGGTTGTCTGTTTGGTTATATCAACTGGAAAGACACGGATAAGAAAATGTTCAAACATAATTTTAAACAATACTTTTCTATAGTCAGCTGATATTGATTTCTTTATTTAATTATTTATTAAACTTAAATGCTAAACATCAATGACACCTACTCTTCAATTACATTTTTTGGGCCTATATAATTACACATCCAGCTAATTTTATCCCTCTATGAGCATGCGTACCGTAAAGATACCGTAAGGATCACTCGACTGCAACAGCTCTCGTTGATTTAATCGATCAATGGCTTAGATCACTTGACCAAGATAAACTTGTGGATGAGCTGCTTCTTGATTTTAGTGCTGCAGTTGACCTTGTTGATCATATGGCTAATAGCTGAGGCCATTGAAGAGAGATGTTTTCTTGAACCCTCATTTCTTTTTTGGAACTTTGTTACTGAGGTGACATAGACTATGGAAGACTTGTTTTACTGTAGTAAGGTAGCCTATGTATTTCATTGATGATGATGATGATGATGAAAAATATTGGCATTAGTGGTAGGCTGAGATCGAACAAACAACCTAAGTAAGCCTGGCTGCTATTTATGATATCTAAAACATATAGACTTTTAATTAGGCAAAACACATGTCGTTTGAATGGTCAACCATTTTACATGAGTTACAGCATTTTATTTTAATAAAAAATTAGGTTATATGGATTCATTGTATATATTAGGTATGACTGTGCTGCATAGGTACAAAAAATCTAAAATAAATAAACTAAATTGTGCCAGCATTTGATAACACATGAAAGCTGCTGTGGGTAACCATGGCAACGGGGACTCCATTGTGACATCACAAGATTCCGATTCTGGAAGGTTACCTGTTGCACAGACAAACTGAACAGTGCAAAGAGACTGATTCAACTAACCATTGACAAATTATTAATGTCCTATTTCATTAGTGAGAGAACACACTGCTTACTTCAGAGGTAGGTTGTAATATAACTTATTGTGAATGTGTTTCAGTAGTATAACTTATTTTCAAATTACTTGTGTATGAATGTGACATTTTAAGTAGACCTAACATGACTAGTGAAACTGTTGAAGAGAGATAGTTTGCTTGAGTCCTCTTTTTGTGAGAAAATGCTTCATCCTGACACCTGAGATGTCATGCCACGGTGGATAGCTGTTTCCAATGTTATTCACGCTTAAGTGTACCTGTAATTAAGCCAGCTAGCTTTCTACCATTTCAGCCGTTTTTCTAACTTCATTATCTGAGGCATCAGCGTTAGGTAGTTAGTATCTACTGTACTTAATTACACCTACTGATTGCAGAAGACAAATATCAGCTGGCGTCGGGTAAGTTTGGCTTTGTACATAGCTTGGGCTTTGTCGAGTAAGGCTTAATTATGTATTTAGAACGTAGTTGGTTATTGTAAGTAGGCATCGCGGGCTGTTGTGGATAGTTATAGGCCCTTTTCACGTGACGTCAGACAACTTCCGTTCTGCCGCGATGCAGGTTATGTTTACATCCGGTGTCGCTCATCTACATGGATGTCTTCTTAAGTTATAAAACATAAGGCAGAATTTTATGTGTAAATAGTGTTAAGGTAAATGTGGAAGGTGAACCTTTGACATTTTTTTCTTTAACTGCAAATTAACTTGTCATATACTGTATATCTCCTATGTACTGAAACACACATTTTGAAAAGGATTGTGATGTAAATGTCGACATGTTTTTCTTTAACTGCAAATGAACTTAATTGTGTTATATACTGTATATCTATGTATTGAAATACAAATTTTGAAAAGGATTGCGATGTTGTAAATGCTCTTACCAAAATCAAAAAGGATTGGAAGCAGTTGCTTGCAAACATATATTTAATAGTTCCATCAGTGCCATGACACATAAGCACATAACATGGTTAATAGTTGGATATTTTTACAATATATCACATTAGGTTCATTAATAGCTATGAAAAAGTTATTACCCTTAACAAAAACATACAGTATAACATTAGATCAATTAAATTACCAACAAAGTTAATTCATATTTACATTTTTTTGTACATACAATACAGTAATATAAAAGTACTTCTATTTACAGCCCATCTAGCTTACTCAGGAAATATACAACTTCCAGTTGACAAAAACATCAGACTGGTTTGTCTCCTTTAATGTCAAGAGGTCCCTGATAGTTCGACATGAGGCAGCAGATGGCCCACAGCTGATTCACTGAACCCACTGTGGAAAGAGGAACAAGCCCATCCCAGATATGGTACTCCTTCACCCTCCGTATGGCCCTCTCGACTAAAATCCTCAGCCGGGCGATGGCCTGGGTCTTAAGAGTGTCCTCCCTGCTGAGCTGAGGAGATTTTTTCAGTGGAGGGATGACGAGTGTTGCCCCCACTTCTGACAACATCCTCTCGATCAGGAAACCCTTGTCCGCCATTAATTCATCTCCGGGCTGAAGTAAATGCAAGATCTGACATTTCCGTGTTATTTCCATGTCGGAGATGGAGCCTGTGTAGAGCTTTGATACAAATGTGATAACACCACATGGAGCTACACTAATCAGCCCTTTAAAGGTGGTGTGATTTTTGTAGCTCGAAAAGGTTTCTGACTGTAGTGAGAGGGAGGATGGTGTTTCACAGCGGATCTCGGTGCAGTCTACTATAACTCTCACCTGAGGGCAGTAGAGCTTGAACTTATCAGGCATTGTGGCCTGCACCTCCTCTCTTTTCATCCACACCGGCAGTGAGCCAAGAACCTGGTAAAGGTAGCTAGTCCATGTTAAAATGATGCGGCTAACTGTGGACAGGCTGACCTCAAAGATGGTAGACAAGGTTTTCTCCTGAAGCCCAGCTGCAACACGACACTGAAACATAAATAGTTCATCAATAAGTGGAAGTTTTCGGTGAGGGCTAGGTGTCACATGTGCCGTTTGCTGTGCCTTAGACCAGTATACAAGCCGTGAAGCAGAGGGATAAACAGAATCCCAAAACACAGTGAAGACCTCCTTTGAGCTGAATCGTGTGTAGTAGCGATAGTCCTCATCTGTGACACAAAAATTAAAAAGGAGTGGATGCTGCTTCTTAACTGTCAGGTGCTGGATCTCAATTTCTAGGGACAACACTTGCAGCTCCAACTCTCGAATTCTTTGAGTAGCACTGTCCAGTTTACCTTAAGGGGAAGAAAAAGCATACATGTTGGTAGGTTAGTTATTACTCATCTATCCCATCCCATTTTCAATAAATAAAACTGAAGAAGCTTCTAAGATGGATGAGGTTTAAAACGCCAAGTCTTTTCACAGAGAGACCAGTTACTCCAAATCGTAGTATAAAATAGTATTTTTACTTAACTGCCATATACTTTTACTTTTTTTGCCAAACAGATACATGGTTACTCTTATTTGTAATACTAACCAGGAGAAGGACGGCAGGCATAGTCGTGATCGTTTGTCACTGCAGGCAAAGCACCCTCTGTGCTGTCAGGCATCTCATGATCAGAATCATCCAGGACAGCAACACCAAGACGCTTTCTTGCTCGCTGGTAAACTGACTCCCGAGCTTGTGAGCCGCCTCCTATATGTGTGAAATTAACCATATGCTTGTCATGATACATTTTGGTAATCACTTTTCAGTCCCTAAAATGACAAAATGTAGCAGCTATATTGCATCAGGATTAAATTATTAAACATTTTGTACAAGTGATATATTATTGGATTACAGTAGTATTACGTTTAACGCTGTCTACCTATCCTTACCCCAATCATTCCAGTGGAATCTAGACGGCACTGATCCCTGTTTAATACGGATCCGTCCACTGGCCGATGTGTATCTATCCTCAGGGGGAAAGTGCTGACTGCAAACAAAGGTGCTCCCATGAAGAATCTTAAAACTTGGTCCCTCATCTCTCCTGATCGCCCTCACCCAACGGGCACGTATTTCTCCATCAACAGGGAAATCGTGAAAACTCAGATACGGGAATTTCTGTTTGTTGTTTGAACAAAATGGTACACTGCAATAGCATCTTCTCGAAGATTGTGCCATGCTTCGGTGTTGGATGGGATACTGTTGCGATACAGACACCGGGAGAAAAGAAACAGCTAAATTAACATTCAGCTTTGACCAGGAATCAATATTTATCTAGCTATCATGCACAACAGTATTTGAATAGGTGAGTTACTATACATTCATGAATAAACTAACTGCCTAACAAAGGGTTAGATAGCTAGCTAAGTAAACTTGTTACATTACAGCCAGGCAGCAATGTAACGCTACCTTTTAACGTTATCGGTATCTGGTACTAAGTTGTTGTTAGCTAACGTTAGCCCACTTTTAAGTAACTAAGGCAGTGAACAATTATGAATTAACAATAACGTTAGCAAGTTACAAACCATTGCATATACGTAAACATTATTACTCTTAACTTTACTAATTTAACTTAAACGTACCTTTTGGAATTTCTTCAAGTAGCTAGCTTGCTAGTTAGTGGTCAACAGATGTATTTTCGTTGAGAAGTCTCAGGTTACGGGCGAACGGAAGTGAAGTTAACCTGCTACGCGGAAAGGCGGAAGTTAGATGACGTCATCGTGAAAAGGGCCTATTGTAGGTTAGCATTATATTCGGCTATGCCAGGGATTAGCACGAAGCTAGCCAGCTAGCTAGCCGTGTCTCATACAAAGTCAACACAGTAGCCAATCACGACTAGCTAACTGTACCGCAGCAGCTAAATAAAATATATTTGTACTAGCTAGCCAACGTTTAATTATTGCTGCGTTATGATAGGAACTAGACACAGACACAAATTATCTGTTTAGCGTGTTAAAACACTATCGGTCGTTTGTTGTTACCAAGTATTGGTGCTAAACTGTGTGTTATTGGATGCTAGCATGCTTGTTGGCTAAAGCGTCATAGCTAGGCACCGTGGGCTGTTGTGGGTGGCTATTGTAGGTAGCACGTAGCTAGCTAGCCGTTTTCCAAACAAAGTCAACACAGTAGCCATTGCTAGTTAGCCAACATGACCAGCCAACTGTACTGTAGCTGCTAAATACAATATATTTGTGCTAGCTAGCCAACGTAATTCGTTAACACACAAATTATCTGTTTAGTGTGTTAGCTCACTACTGTTAGTTTGTTGTAACCAAGTATTGGTGCTAAACTGTGTGTTATTGGATGCTAGCATGCTAGTCAGCAATGGTGCCATTGGTGCTAAACTGTGTGTTATTGGATGCTAGCATGCTAGTCAGCCATGGTGTCATATTTAGCTAGCTGAACAAAGCAAGTTGAGTCTATTCCTTGAAACATTGAACTGCTGTAGTTCACAACAATTCTAATTTCTAAAAGTGGAAGTTGGGAGAGTTTTTATCTGGATGGTTCAGTGAAACAATTATAGTTTCTGAGGTGTAAGTTTTGGCGAGGGAGGCCCTACTCACTCCTTTTCCTGATGTTTAATTCATTTCATTCCGATCTCCTCTGCATTATTGTAGCCATTTGCTACAGCCTGTCAACTATGCCTCTGCCTATCTCTGTTCTCTCCTCTCCGCACAGGCCACACAAACGCCTCACACCGCGTGGCTGCTGCCTCTAACCTGGTGGTCCCTGCACGCACCCCACACCTGGAGTTCCAGGTCTCAGGCAGCCTCTGGAACTGCCGTTCTGCTGCAAACAAAGCTGACTTCATCCCAGCCTATGCTAACCTCCATTCCCTCGACTTCCTGGCGCTGACGGAAACATGGATTACCACTGAAAACACTGATACTCCTACTGCTCTCTCCTCGTCTGACCATGTGTTCTCGCATACCCCGAGAGCATCTGGTCAGAGGGGTGGTGGCACAGGAATCCTCATCTCTCCCAAGTGGACATTCTCAATTTTTCCCCTAACCCATCTGTCTATCTCCTCATTTGAATTCCATGCTGTCACAGTCACTAGCCCATCTAAGCTTAATATCCTTGTCATCTATCGCCCTCCAGGTTCCCTTGGAGAGTTCATCAATGAGCTTGACGCCTTGATAAGCTCCTTTCCTGAGGATGGCTCACCCCTCACAGTTTTGGGGGATTTCAACCTCCCTACGTCTACATTTGACTCATTTCTCTCTGCCTCCTTCTTTCCACTCCTCTCCTCTTTTGACCTCACCCTCTCACCGTCCCTCCCTACTCACAAGGCAGGCAATACGCTTGACCTCATCTTTACTAGATGCTGCTCTTCTACTAATCTCACTGCAACTCCCCTCCATGTCTCCGACCACTACTTTGTGTCCTTTTCTCTCTCGCTCTCCTCCAACACTACTCACTCTGCCCCTACACAGATGGTAATGCGCCGCCGCAACCTTCGCTCTCTCTCTCCCACTACTCTCTCCTCTTCCATCCTATCATCACTTCCCTCTGCTCAATCCTTCTCCCTCCAATCTCCTGATTCTGCCTCCTCAACCCTCCTCTCCTCCCTTTCTGCATCCTTTGACTCTCTGTGTCCCCTATCCTCCCGGCCGGCTCGGTCCTCCCCTCCAGCTTCGTGGCTTGATGACTCATTGCGAGCCCACAGAACAGAGCTCCGGGCAGCGGAGCGGAAATGGAAGAAAACTAAACTCCCTGCCGACCTGGCATCTTTTCACTCCCTCCTCTCTACATTTTCTTCATCTGTTTCTGCTGCTAAGGCACTTTCTACCACTCTAAATTCCAAGCATCTGCCTCTAACCCTAGGAAGCTCTTTGCCACATTCTCCTCCCTGCTGAATCCCCCCCCCCCTCCCCCCCTCCTCTCTCTCGGTGGATGACTTCGTCAACCACTTTGAAAAGAAGGTTGACGACATCCGATCCTCGTTTGTTAAGTCTAATGACACTGCTGGTCCTACTCACACTGCCCTACCCTATGCTTTGACTTCTTTCTCCCCTCTCTCTCCAGATAAAATCCTGCGACTTGTGACTGCAGGCCGCCCAACAACCTGCCCGCTTGACCCCATCCCCTCCTCTCTTCTCCAGACCATCTCCGGTGACCTTCTCCCCTACCTCACCTCGCTGATCAACTCATCCTTGACCGCGTACAGACCAGTATCCCTTCTTTCTTTTCTTTCCAAAACTATTGAGCGTGCCGTCTTTAGCCAACTCTCTTGCTATCTCTCTCAGAATGACCTTCTTGATCCAAACCAGTCAGGTTTCAGGACTGGTCATTCAACTGAGACTGCTCTTCTCTGTGTCACGGAGGCTCTCCGCACTGCTAAAGCTAACTCTCTCTCCTCTGCTCTTGTCCTTCTAGACCTGTCTGCTGCCTTTGATACTGTGAACCATCAGATCCTCCTCTCCACCCTCTCCGAGCTGGGCATCTCCGGCGCGGCTCACTCCTGGATTGCGTCCTACCTGACCGGTCGCTCCTACCAAGTGGCGTGGCGAGAAGCTGTCTCCGCACCACGTGCTCTCACCACTGGTGTCCCCCAGGGCTCAGTTCTAGGCCCTCTCCTATTCTCCCTATACACCAAGTCACTTGGCTCTGTCATATCCTCACATGGCCTCTCCTATCATTGCTACGCTGACGATACACAACTAATCTTCTCCTTTCCCCCTTCTGATAACCAGGTGGCGAATCGCATCTCTGCATGTCTGGCAGACATATCAGTATGGATGTCGGATCACCACCTCAAGCTGAACCCTGGCAAGACGGAGCTGCTCTTCCTCCCGGGGAAGGACTGCCCGTTCCATGACCTCGCCATCACGATTGAGAACTCCGTTATGTCCTCCTCCCAGAGTGCGAAGAGCCTTGGCGTGACCCTGGACAACACCCTGTCGTTCTCCGCTAACATCAAGGCGGTGACCCGATCCTGCAGATCCACGCTCTACAACATTCGGAGAGTACGACCCTGCCTTACACAGGAAGCGGCACAGGTCCTAATCCAGGCACTTGTCATCTCCCGTCTGGATTACTGCAACTCGCTGTTGGCTGGGCTCCCTGCCTGTGCCATTAAACCCCTACAACTCATCCAGAATGCCGCCGCCCGTCTGGTGTTCAACCTTCCCAAGTTCTCTCACGTCACCCCCCTCCTCCGCACACTCCACTGGCTTCCAGTTGAAGCTGGCATCCGTTACAAGACCATGGTGCTTGCTTATGGAGCAGTGAGGGGAACGGCACCGCCGTACCTTCAGGCTCTGATCAGTCCCTACACCCAAACGAGGGCATTGCGTTCATCCACCTCTGGCCTGCTGGCTCCCCTTCCTCTGCGGAAGCATAGCTCCCGCTCAGCCCAGTCAAAACTGTTCGCTGCTCTGGCACCCCAATGGTGGAACAAGCTCCCTCACGACGCCAGGACAGCGGAGTCACTCACCACCTTCCGGAGACATTTGAAACCCCACCTCTTTAAGGAATACCTGGGATAGGATAATGTAATCCTTCTACCCCCCGTACCCCAACCCACCCCCCCCCCCCCCCAAAAAAAAAAAAAAAGAGAAAAAATAAATAAAATAAAATTGTAAAGTGGTTATCCCACTAGCTATAGGGTGAATGCACCAATTTGTAAGTCACTCTGGATAAGAGCGTCTGCTAAATGGGGTAAATGTGCCCTTGAGCAAGGCACTTAACCCTAATTGCTCCTGTAAGTCGCTCTGGATAAGAGCGTCTGCTAAATGACTAAAATGTAAAATGTAAATGTAATGTTACAATTGTAGTGAGCCAGCCTAATGGCTAATGCATTCTATTGATGACAGAAAAAAAAACCTCTCTCTGTGTTAATCACCAACATATGTTGTAATCAATTATCTCAATAAATATGTACCAAAAGAGTAGGTTGTGTAAAAAAACAAGTACGCCTACCTAATTTGTAGCTGATTCATTTCTAATAAGAATAATATGTTCTTAATTGAATGGACATCCATTTCAAATGGTTGAATTGATAGACCTCTTTAAATTGAGGTGCACTCAAGGGCACTCAAAGAGAAGACTGGCATTTTTACCTCCTTGGTTTTTAAAATAGATGAAACTGTACAAGTTAGGTCCTGCATGGATATAGAGTCATTTTCTACCCAAAACACAGTGTTTTCAATGATATGATGGAAGTGATTAGTGTGGTTTGTGAGAACCAGGCCCAATATGGAGTAGAGCTACATGAGGGGTTGAATAAGGCTCAATAGTAAGGTACAGAAAGACCCTGAAGTTTGCTTTTTAAAGTCTGTGTTGTGCTTTTTCATCTGCCATGGCAACGCCTTGCATCACAATGATGATGTCATGAAGGATATTGTTCACGAAATGATAAGAACAGCCAAAATCGATTCATTTGAACTTGGTCGCTTTTCCAGTAGCCAACTTTTTACTAGTAATTCAGATAGGCCTATTGCCTAAACATATCTGGATCAGGATTCTCACTTGATTAATTGTAAGTAGCTGGGAAGAAAACGTGTGCACATTGTAAAGAGATGCATTATTATTTGGTTAGCAACACCCACTTACTACAACGTTGTGTATTTTCCAGAGTTATTGTTAGCTAAGAGGAAGACATGGAGGGTTCAACGCTGACACAGAGGAGGGGTGAGTGTCGGTTGGAGGAAAGGGCGATCTAGACAGACTACGTGATGGAGCTGGGAGCCAGGTTGGCTCTGGTTTTGCAGATCCAGAAGGATCAGGAGAAGAAGATGAAGAGGATTTGGTTCAAGACGAGGAAAATGCCAAGACTGATTGAGGAGGTAACAAGACCAACTTTGACAAAGTCGACAAGAGTTCTGTTTAACAATATTAATTAAAGCAAATATAAGTTATTGTAAGGGAAAAATGTTCCATATGCCATGGAATGTAAGCTAACAATGTTTTGTCCTTATTTCTTTTTGTATTAGGCTACACCATGGCAATGCTTATAACTGTTCTTGTCTAAATGTGTTGTATCGTGTCTGTCTGTTTCAGTGAATTTATGTCCTCAGTTCTTATGGTTGTCTGGTCATAAAAAATAAACAACCGTTCTATCATAGACGCTCATATCAGGATTATGTGGTTGTCTCACCTAGCTACCTTAAGTTGAATGCACTAACTAACTATAAGTCGTTCTGGATAATAGCGTCTGATAAATGGCTAAAATGTCAAATGTTATGCTGGGTGTGGGGCATGTATTTTTACACTTAGCTGGCCCATTGGCTAGGGGACCAAGGGTTGGGACGGACTGGTGCAGAGCATCTTAGAGGACACTATATATATATATATATATGTGATGTATAAGTAAGTAGTGCTGACTCATACAGTATGTATGTATGTACTGAATGTGATCACTTTCATCATGTCTGTTTCTTTTCTCACGCAGAATGTGTGAGATGTGAGCAACTGTCCTCTCACTGAGTTCATGGCTCCCTGTATTGACTCCCTCCCACCACTGGCTTTCACCAATCAGAGGCCTATACCTACCATGTTGCATCCCCCCTCTCCATTTGCCATACGCGCTCAGGATGCACAGCGGTTCATTGTATTTTCATACTTTGTCCCTGAAACCTGCCAGTCTGCTGAATGCCCAGTTGCCACAGAGGCCACTGCAGATGTATCTACAGGTATACGAGAGGACCTATGGACAGATATACATCTTTCCTCAATGCTGCATCGATACCTGCCACACTTCTTTGACGAAGACTCCATGCAGCCACATCAGGCAGTAGAGGGCACCACTGAGGTCTCAGTTGCTCCAGTGGCAATATCTAATGTTGAGGAAGAGGACAGATTCTATCATTACCCCCTCCCACCCCTGGCTCAGCGGTTCATTGGCCATTCATTCAATTTCCTCGAAACCTCTAAGCCTGCTGTTTCAGCCACAGAGTGCCCAGTTGCCACAGAGACCACAGCTACCACAGCCACTGTCAAGGGAGAGAATCGATGGGCAGCTAGAAGTCTTCCTTCAGTGCTGCCTACATGCCTGCCAACAGTCTTTGACGATGACTTCATGCCATCAGAGCAGACAGTAGAGGATACCTATGAGGTCTCAGTTGCTACAGAGACCACTGCAGGCACAGCTACTGTTGATTTTGGAGTGTACAGATCAGCAGCTAAATGCCCTGTCCCAATGCTGCCTCCAAGTCTGCCACTTGTCTTTGAAGTTGACTACAAACTGCCAGGGGAGGCAGTAGAGGACACCACCAAGTGTCCAGTTATCAGTGAAACAAACAATGATGTGTCCACTCACCTCAAAGAGGACATGGCAGCTGATCAAAGCCCTCCTGACCCTGCAGCACTGCCTCCAAGCTCGCCATGTATCCGAGACTCTGACCACAAACTGACAGAGGAGACAAAAGAGGATGCCACCGAGTCCTCCGTTACCACAGCGATCACTGCAGGCACATCCATTGTCCAGGGAGAGAACCTGTTGGGTGATAAAAGCCCGGCTCCAATGCTGCCTTCAAAGTTGCCACACATTCTAGACAATGGCCACAAGCAGCCAGAGGAGGCAGTAGAGGACACCACCAAGAGTCAAGTGTCCAGGGAAGCGGCCGTTTCCGTCTCCACTGTCCACACTCTGCCAGGGGAGGCATTAGAGGACACCAACAAGTGTCCAGTTGCCAGCGAAGCAGCCGTTTCTGTGTCCACTGTCCACACGGAGGAGTGTTTGGCTGATAAAAGTCCTCCTGCACCTGCAACACTGCCTCTAATCCTGACCTGCACCCACAACAATGACCACAAACCGCTATGGAAGACAGTTGAGTGCACTACAAAGTGCTCAGTCGACACAGAGGCAACTGTTGCTATTTACACCTGGGATGATAAAAGTCCTCCAGGTCTGCAATGCATTCACAACAACAATGACCACAAGCAGCCAGAGGAGACAGTTGAGGACACCACATAGTGCTCAGTTAACACAGAGGCAAGTGCAGTTGCATCCACTGTCAAGAGAGAGGAACTGATGAGTGATAAAAGCCCTGTCCTAGCACTTCCTCCAAGCCTGGCATGCATCCATGACAAGGACCACAAGCAGCCAGAGCAGAAAGGGAAGGGCACTAGTGAAGAGGTGGATCGCTGCCCTCATGCTCACCAGCTGGTCCCAGATGCTAACTTAACTCTGGCAACCCCTCTGCTCTGCATGGCCACTAAGACGCCTGTTAGAGTGAGAGCCTCCATATGCAGGTCAGAGGATGAGGAACCCAGGCCCTGGACGCTGAAAAAGCCAAAGGTAGGTGTCCTATTTTACACTTCTACTCTACAGGGTTGGGGGTCTGTTCCATTTCAATTCAAAGCATTGAATTAAGTACTTCCTGAATTGACTGGAATTGAAATTGAATTGACCCCAACCCTGCTAATCTATGCTCATAGTATAAAACATCACCCCTTACTAGGGTTAACATTTGTATTACGTTTGGTGTGGACCCAGGAAGAACATCTATGGCTATTACAAAATCGGTTTGGGATACAAATAAACAAGTTACCTCAATTACTGTCCTCTAAATTGTGTGCCCCATGAGGCCATCAATGTATGTTGATCACTCAAATGTGTATTGAATGTGCCACATTGGAACAATATTACATCTAGAGTCAATGTCTTCCTGTTAGGATTATTGGACAGGCATTGACATTGAGAGTGAAGAGAGGAGCGTCAAGGAGGAGGTGAGATCGAGGGAGGGTTTGAAGAGTGAGGCGGACCGTGCCCATTCCAAGAGCTCCAATGGGACGGTTTCATCAGAGAGAGCAGAGACCATCCTGGGAAGAGTGGGCTTTCTGGCCATGAACCTCAAGCAGAAAGTCACATTTTTAAAGATGGAGGAAAAAGAGAAAAATAAGGAACTGAATAAGAAGTTGAAAGATGACGAGAAAGAGAGAAAGGTCTCTTGCCTCGAGGTTGTCGGGAGAGGTTGTGTTTTCTCTAGCAGGAGATAAGCTGGCTTCTTATATGTTGTTGAGTAAAGCTTAAACCATGTATTTAGATTGTATGTAGGTATTGTAGTCAGGTATTATAGGTAGTTTACTTAGGTAGTTATTGTAGGTTATTGTAGGTAATTATTGTAGGAAGAATTCTATTCGGTGGACCCCGGCGAAGCACGAGTGCTAGCTAACCCACCACTTGGACCAACAAAGCTAGCTAGCTAGTGGGTAGCTACTGGTAACTTTTAGCAACTGTGGTTAGTTGTTTCCAATGTTATTTCACGCTTAAGAGTACCTGTAATTGAGCCAGCTAGCTACCGACCATTCAGCTGTTCTTCTAACCTCATTATCCGAGGCATTAACGTTAGATGGTTGGTGGCTGCTGTACTTAATTACAGCTACTGATTGCAGCCTGCCACCCAGTTAGCTGGCAAAATATGATTAGACAAATAATAATATTTATTTGAATGATACAGTATGTTACTAAATTGAAATTAAAATGAAATGTTTTTGTAATTATAACATTTTACGAAATGTAAAAAGAAAACTTTAAAAAATAATAATAATAACAAAAGCAAGGTAAAAAGAAAAGGAAACCGATCCAGATTCCTATTACCAGTGTAAAAACAAAGGGGGGAGGTGTCAATGTAAATAGTCCGGGTGGCCATTTGATTAATTGTTCAGCAGTCTTATGAATTGGGGATAGAAGCTGTTAAGGGGCCTTTTGGACCTAGACTTGGCACTCTGGTACCGCTTGCTGTGCGGTAGCAGAGAGAACAGTCTATGACTTGGGTGACTGGAGTCTTTGTCAATTTTTTGGGCCTCCCTCTTACACCTCCAAGTATATAGGTCCTGGATGGCAGGAAGCTTGGCTCCAGTGATGTACTGGGCCGTACGCACTACCCTCTGTAGCGCCTTACGGTCGGATGCCGAGCAGTTGCCATACCAGGCGGTGATGCAACTGGTCAGGAAGCTCTCGATGGTGCAGCTGTAGAACTTTTTGAGGATCTTGGGACCAATGCCAAATCTTTTCAGTCTCCTGTGGTGGAAAAGGCGTTGTCGTGCCCTCTTCACGACTGTCTTGGTGTGTTTGAACCATGATAGTTTGTTGGTGATGTGGACACCAAGGAACTTGAAACTCTCGACCTGCTCCACTACAGCCCCGTCGATGTGAATGGGGCGTGTTCCCAGTCCCTGTCCCTGAAAATCCTCCCCGGAGCATGATGCTGCCACCACCATGCTTCACCGTAGGGATGGTGCCAGGTTTCCTCCAAACGTGATCTCATCCCAGGTAAGAGGGGGAGTGGCAGCAGCAGCAGGTTCTCCCCATGTGAGCTGAGTCCAGTGGACCAGTCCTGTATCCCCCCACCCAGACAGCGACAGTGGTCTAAACCATGGCTAGCTATCCACAATCTGGCTCGACTAAACAAGGTTTACCAAGAGGGAAGGAGGGAGAGGAAGGTAGAGGAAGAGAAAGAGGGAGGAGAGGAAGGAGGAAAGGGAGAAAATGACTGTAAGAAGGACTGTAAGACTGTAAGAAGGAAAGGAGGGAGAAGGCCGAGCAAGAGGAAGAGGAAGAGGTGGAAGATAACAAGGAGAGTTGATCTGTCCATCACTACCATAAGGAGATCTCTTCTGGGGCCTCTTGTTCTCTCCTCTTTCCCACAGAGGAGCACCTTTCGCAGGCAGCCCAGAGCAGACTCTCCGCTGAGAGAAGGCTAGCCCCTGGACGTTTCACCTTGGATTTATACAGAGAACCCCCCAGTACTCAAACTGCTTTACATTGTAGATTGTGATCTAATCTCATTGGAGGCGACCCAATGACCCAGAAATGCTCCATGGACAGACTTCCTCCCTGCTCCCCGTCTCGCTGGCAGGGGGTTCGTAGGAACACCCTCCCTTCCTTGACTCCAGCAACACCCCTTCTTCACCTGCCCCCCTTATCATGTTATGAGTCTCACCTACAGGTCCCGCCCCCTGGCCTACCTGTTGCAGGTGTAAGTATGGTGTGTCGGACACAGCTGCCCTCCACCTCCTCCCCCTCCTCCCCCTCCTTCCCTCTTTCTCCCACTCCCCCCATCTCTCGCGCTCTCTCCTCCTCCCCCTCTCTTCCCTTTAAAGCAATAGTTTAAACCTACACACTTCCTTAAACCTAAAATAAGTCAAGAAGTAATTTTGTGTGGAAGTCAAACATTTGTTCAGAACGACAAAATCGAGACCTTTACATAGCCCATCTCTCATTGTCTATAGGAGTGATGTACACTGGTCAAATTGCCCAAATGTTAATTTAGACATTCACAAATTTTACAGATTTTGACTCTCACTAATGTCATGAAATGTTTGGCAAAGTAGTAAAGAGGGTTGTATTATACTTTTCTTGTGTACTAGATCATATGGTTTGGAAAGTGTTTTTTTTCTCAGACATAAATGAACAATTCCAGGTGAAAGCTAAAGGTCGTAGCTTCCTGGGGGGAGGGACACCACTACATTAATAAAATATTCCCTCTTGCTAGATTGATGACTAAAGCCCTAGTGAAACAGTGCAAAATGGTTGTCAGCTCAACTGGTTAAATACAAGACCTGTTCATTGTGAAATGTATGTGTTCAAGTCTAATAATTTTGCTCTATATATTTTCTACTCTGTATGTAATTTTATCTGTTTAAGCTGTTTGGATTGTTAATTGATATAACACAGGGCACCATTGAAAAAGAGACACTGGTCTCAATTGGGATTCCCTGTAAAAATAAAGAGGAATATGATAGAGGGAATATGATAGCGAGTATTATGATGGAGTGGAATATGATGGAGAGAAATATAATAGAGAGAATATGATGGAGGGAATATGATAGAGGAATTTGATGGAGGGGAATATGATAGAGAATGAATGGAGGAATGTGTGACGCTCTTGAGCAACAAAGGTTGTCTGTTTGGTTATATCAACTGGAAAGACACGGATAAGAAAATGTTCAAACATAATTTTAAACAATACTTTTCTATAGTCAGCTGATATTGATTTCTTTATTTAATTATTTATTAAACTTAAATGCTAAACATCAATGACACCTACTCTTCAATTACATTTTTTGGGCCTATATAATTACACATCCAGCTAATTTTATCCCTCTATGAGCATGCGTACCGTAAAGATACCGTAAAGATCACTCGACTGCAACAGCTCTCGTTGATTTAATCGATCAATGGCTCAGATCACTTGACCAAGATAAACTTGTGGATGAGCTGCTTCTTGATTTTAGTGCTGCAGTTGACCTTGTTGATCATATGGCTAATAGCTGAGGCCATTGAAGAGAGATGTTTTCTTGAACCCTCATTTCTTTTTTGGAACTTTGTTACTGAGGTGACATAGACTATGGAAGACTTGTTTTACTGTAGTAAGGTAGCCTATGTATTTCATTGATGATGATGATGATGATGATGAAAAATATTGGCATTAGTGGTAGGCTGAGATCGAACAAACAACCTAAGTAAGCCTGGCTGCTATTTATGATATCTAAAACATATAGACTTTTAATTAGGCAAAACACATGTCGTTTGAATGGTCAACCATTTTACATGAGTTACAGCATTTTATTTTAATAAAAAATTAGGTTATATGGATTCATTGTATATATTAGGTATGACTGTGCTGCATAGGTACAAAAAATCTAAAATAAATAAACTAAATTGTGCCAGCATTTGATAACACATGAAAGCTGCTGTGGGTAACCATGGCAATGGGGTCTCCATTGTGACATCACAAGATTCCGATTCTGGAAGGTTACCTGTTGCACAGACAAACTGAACAGTGCAAAGAGATTGATTCAACTAACCATTGACAAATTATTAATGTCCTATTTCATTAGTGAGAGAACACACTGCTTACTTCAGAGGTAGGTTGTAATATAACTTATTGTGAATGTGTTTCAGTAGTATAACTTATTTTCAAATTACTTGTGTATGAATGTGACATTTTAAGTAGACCTAACATGACTAGTGAAACTGTTGAAGAGAGATAGTTTGCTTGAGTCCTCTTTTTGTGAGAAAATGCTTCATCCTGACACCTGAGATGTCATGCCACGGTGGATAGCTGTTTCCAATGTTATTCACGCTTAAGTGTACCTGTAATTAAGCCAGCTAGCTTTCTACCATTTCAGCCGTTTTTCTAACTTCATTATCTGAGGCATCAGCGTTAGGTAGTTAGTATCTACTGTACTTAATTACACCTACTGATTGCAGAAGACAAATATCAGCTGGCGTCGGGTAAGTTTGGCTTTGTACATAGCTTGGGCTTTGTCGAGTAAGGCTTAATTATGTATTTAGAACGTAGTTGGTTATTGTAAGTAGGCATCGCGGGCTGTTGTGGATAGTTATTGTAGGTTAGCATTATATTCGGCTATGCCAGGGATTAGCACGAAGCTAGCCAGCTAGCTAGCCGTGTCTCATACAAAGTCAACACAGTAGCCAATCACGACTAGCTAACTGTACCGCAGCAGCTAAATAAAATATATTTGTACTAGCTAGCCAACGTTTAATTATTGCTGCGTTATGATAGGAACTAGACACAGACACAAATTATCTGTTTAGCGTGTTAAAACACTATCGGTCGTTTGTTGTTACCAAGTATTGGTGCTAAACTGTGTGTTATTGGATGCTAGCATGCTTGTTGGCTAAAGCGTCATAGCTAGGCACCGTGGGCTGTTGTGGGTGGCTATTGTAGGTAGCACGTAGCTAGCTAGCCGTTTTCCAAACAAAGTCAACACAGTAGCCATTGCTAGTTAGCCAACATGACCAGCCAACTGTACTGTAGCTGCTAAATACAATATATTTGTGCTAGCTAGCCAACGTAATTCGTTAACACACAAATTATCTGTTTAGTGTGTTAGCTCACTACTGTTAGTTTGTTGTAACCAAGTATTGGTGCTAAACTGTGTGTTATTGGATGCTAGCATGCTGGTCAGCCATGGTGCCATTTGTGCTAAACTGTGTGTTATTGGATGCTAGCATGCTAGTCAGCAATGGTGCCATTGGTGCTAAACTGTGTGTTATTGGATGCTAGCATGCTAGTCAGCCATGGTGTCATATTTAGCTAGCTGAACAAAGCAAGTTGAGTCTATTCCTTGAAACATTGAACTGCTGTAGTTCACAACAATTCTAATTTCTAAAAGTGGAAGTTGGGAGAGTTTTTATCTGGATGGTTCAGTGAAACAATTATAGTTTCTGAGGTGTAAGTTTTGGCGAGGGAGGCCCTACTCACTCCTTTTCCTGATGTTTAATTCATTTCATTCCGATCTCCTCTGCATTATTGTAGCCATTTGCTACAGCCTGTCAACTATGCCTCTGCCTATCCCTGTTCTCTCCTCTCCGCACAGGCCACACAAACGCCTCACACCGCGTGGCTGCTGCCTCTAACCTGGTGGTCCCTGCACGCACCCCACACCTGGAGTTCCAGGTCTCAGGCAGCCTCTGGAACTGCCGTTCTGCTGCCAACAAAGCTGACTTCATCCCAGCCTATGCTAACCTCCATTCCCTCGACTTCCTGGCGCTGACGGAAACATGGATTACCACTGAAAACACTGCTACTCCTACTGCTCTCTCCTCGTCTGACCATGTGTTCTCGCATACCCCGAGAGCATCTGGTCAGAGGGGTGGTGGCACAGGAATCCTCATCTCTCCCAAGTGGACATTCTCAATTTTTCCCCTAACCCATCTGTCTATCTCCTCATTTGAATTCCATGCTGTCACAGTCACTAGCCCATCTAAGCTTAATATCCTTGTCATCTATCGCCCTCCAGGTTCCCTTGGAGAGTTCATCAATGAGCTTGACGCCTTGATAAGCTCCTTTCCTGAGGATGGCTCACCCCTCACAGTTTTGGGGGATTTCAACCTCCCTACGTCTACATTTGACTCATTTCTCTCTGCCTCCTTCTTTCCACTCCTCTCCTCTTTTGACCTCACCCTCTCACCGTCCCTCCCTACTCACAAGGCAGGCAATACGCTTGACCTCATCTTTACTAGATGCTGCTCTTCTACTAATCTCACTGCAACTCCCCTCCATGTCTCCGACCACTACTTTGTGTCCTTTTCTCTCTCGCTCTCCTCCAACACTACTCACTCTGCCCCTACACAGATGGTAATGCGCCGCCGCAACCTTCGCTCTCTCTCTCCCACTACTCTCTCCTCTTCCATCCTATCATCACTTCCCTCTGCTCAATCCTTCTCCCTCCAATCTCCTGATTCTGCCTCCTCAACCCTCCTCTCCTCCCTTTCTGCATCCTTTGACTCTCTGTGTCCCCTATCCTCCCGGCCGGCTCGGTCCTCCCCTCCAGCTTCGTGGCTTGATGACTCATTGCGAGCCCACAGAACAGAGCTCCGGGCAGCGGAGCGGAAATGGAAGAAAACTAAACTCCCTGCCGACCTGGCATCTTTTCACTCCCTCCTCTCTACATTTTCTTCATCTGTTTCTGCTGCTAAGGCACTTTCTACCACTCTAAATTCCAAGCATCTGCCATTAACCCTAGGAAGCTCTTTGCCACATTCTCCTCCCTGCTGAATCCCCCCCCCCTCCCCCCCTCCTCTCTCTCGGTGGATGACTTCGTCAACCACTTTGAAAAGAAGGTTGACGACATCCGATCCTCGTTTGTTAAGTCTAATGACACTGCTGGTCCTACTCACACTGCCCTACCCTATGCTTTGACTTCTTTCTCCCCTCTCTCTCCAGATAAAATCCTGCGACTTGTGACTGCAGGCCGCCCAACAACCTGCCCGCTTGACCCCATCCCCTCCACTCTTCTCCAGACCATCTCCGGTGACCTTCTCCCCTACCTCACCTCGCTGATCAACTCATCCTTGACCGCTGGCTATGTCCCTTCCGTCTTCAAGAGAGCGAGAGTTGCACCCCTTCTCAAAAAACCAACACTCGATCCCACTGACGTCAACAACTACAGACCAGTATCCCTTCTTTCTTTTCTTTCCAAAACTATTGAGCGTGCCGTCTTTAGCCAACTCTCTTGCTATCTCTCTCAGAATGACCTTCTTGATCCAAACCAGTCAGGTTTCAGGACTGGTCATTCAACTGAGACTGCTCTTCTCTGTGTCACGGAGGCTCTCCGCACTGCTAAAGCTAACTCTCTCTCCTCTGCTCTTGTCCTTCTAGACCTGTCTGCTGCCTTTGATACTGTGAACCATCAGATCCTCCTCTCCACCCTCTCCGAGCTGGGCATCTCCGGCGCGGCTCACTCCTGGATTGCGTCCTACCTGACCGGTCGCTCCTACCAAGTGGCGTGGCGAGAAGCTGTCTCCGCACCACGTGCTCTCACCACTGGTGTCCCCCAGGGCTCAGTTCTAGGCCCTCTCCTATTCTCCCTATACACCAAGTCACTTGGCTCTGTCATATCCTCACATGGCCTCTCCTATCATTGCTACGCTGACGATACACAACTAATCTTCTCCTTTCCCCCTTCTGATAACCAGGTGGCGAATCGCATCTCTGCATGTCTGGCAGACATATCAGTATGGATGTCGGATCACCACCTCAAGCTGAACCCTGGCAAGACGGAGCTGCTCTTCCTCCCGGGGAAGGACTGCCCGTTCCATGACCTCGCCATCACGATTGAGAACTCCGTTGTGTCCTCCTCCCAGAGTCCGAAGAGCCTTGGCGTGTCCCTGGACAACACCCTGTCGTTCTCCGCTAACATCAAGGCGGTGACCCGATCCTGCAGATCCACGCTCTACAACATTCGGAGAGTACGACCCTGCCTTACACAGGAAGCGGCACAGGTCCTAATCCAGGCACTTGTCATCTCCCGTCTGGATTACTGCAACTCGCTGTTGGCTGGGCTCCCTGCCTGTGCCATTAAACCCCTACAACTCATCCAGAATGCCGCCGCCCGTCTGGTGTTCAACCTTCCCAAGTTCTCTCACGTCACCCCCCTCCTCCGCACACTCCACTGGCTTCCAGTTGAAGCTCGCATCCGTTACAAGACCATGGTGCTTGCTTATGGAGCAGTGAGGGGAACGGCACCGCCGTACCTTCAGGCTCTGATCAGTCCCTACACCCAAACGAGGGCATTGCGTTCATCCACCTCTGGCCTGCTGGCTCCCCTTCCTCTGCGGAAGCATAGCTCCCGCTCAGCCCAGTCAAAACTGTTCGCTGCTCTGGCACCCCAATGGTGGAACAAGCTCCCTCACGACGCCAGGACAGCGGAGTCACTCACCACCTTCCGGAGACATTTGAAACCCCACCTCTTTAAGGAATACCTGGGATAGGATAATGTAATCTTTCTAACCCCCGTACCCCAAACCACCCCCCCCCCCCCCCCCAAAAAAAAAAAGAGAAAATAAAAATAAAATAAAATTGTAAAGTGGTTATCCCACTAGCTATAGGGTGAATGCACCAATTTGTAAGTCACTCTGGATAAGAGCGTCTGCTAAATGGGGTAAATGTGCCCTTGAGCAAGGCACTTAACCCTAATTGCTCCTGTAAGTCGCTCTGGATAAGAGCGTCTGCTAAATGACTAAAATGTAAAATGTAAATGTAATGTTACAATTGTAGTGAGCCAGCCTAATGGCTAATGCATTCTATTGATGACAGAAAAAAAAACCTCTCTCTGTGTTAATCACCAACATATGTTGTAATCAATTATCTCAATAAATATGTACCAAAAGAGTAGGTTGTGTAAAAAAACAAGTACGCCTACCTAATTTGTAGCTGATTCATTTCTAATAAGAATAATATGTTCTTAATTGAATGGACATCCATTTCAAATGGTTGAATTGATAGACCTCTTTAAATTGAGGTGCACTCAAGGGCACTCAAAGAGAAGACTGGCATTTTTACCTCCTTGGTTTTTAAAATAGATGAAACTGTACAAGTTAGGTCCTGCATGGATATAGAGTCATTTTCTACCCAAAACACAGTGTTTTCAATGATATGATGGAAGTGATTAGTGTGGTTTGTGAGAACCAGGCCCAATATGGAGTAGAGCTACATGAGGGGTTGAATAAGGCTCAATAGTAAGGTACAGAAAGACCCTGAAGTTTGCTTTTTAAAGTCTGTGTTGTGCTTTTTCCTCTGCCATGGCAACGCCTTGCATCACAATGATGATGTCATGAAGGATATTGTTCACGAAATGATAAGAACAGCCAAAATCGATTCATTTGAACTTGGTCGCTTTTCCAGTAGCCAACTTTTTACTAGTAATTCAGATAGGCCTATTGCCTAAACATATCTGGATCAGGATTCTCACTTGATTAATTGTAAGTAGCTGGGAAGAAAACGTGTGCACATTGTAAAGAGATGCATTATTATTTGGTTAGCAACACCCACTTACTACAACGTTGTGTATTTTCCAGAGTTATTGTTAGCTAAGAGGAAGACATGGAGGGTTCAACGCTGACACAGAGGAGGGGTGAGTGTCGGTTGGAGGAAAGGGCGATCTAGACAGACTACGTGATGGAGCTGGGAGCCAGGTTGGCTCTGGTTTTGCAGATCCAGAAGGATCAGGAGAAGAAGATGAAGAGGATTTGGTTCAAGACGAGGAAAATGCCAAGACTGATTGAGGAGGTAACAAGACCAACTTTGACAAAGTCGACAAGAGTTCTGTTTAACAATATTAATTAAAGCAAATATAAGTTATTGTAAGGGCAAAATGTTCCATATGCCATGGAATGTAAGCTAACAATGTTTTGTCCTTATTTCTTTTTGTATTAGGCTACACCATGGCAATGCTTATAACTGTTCTTGTCTAAATGTGTTGTATCGTGTCTGTCTGTTTCAGTGAATTTATGTCCTCAGTTCTTATGATTGTCTGGTCATAAAAAACAAACAACCGTTCTATCATAGACGCTCATATCAGGATTATGTGGTTATCTCACCTAGCTACCTTAAGTTGAATGCACTAACTAACTATAAGTCGTTCTGGATAAAAGCGTCTGATAAATGGCTAAAATGTCAAATGTTATGCTGGGTGTGGGGCATGTATTTTTACACTTAGCTGGCCCATTGGCTAGGGGACCAAGGGTTGGGACAGACTGGTGCAGAGCATTTTAGAGGACACTATATATATATATATATATGATGTATAAGTAAGTAGTGCTGACTCATACAGTATGTATGTATGTATGTACTGAATGTGATCACTTTCATCATGTCTGTTTCTTTTCTCACGCAGAATGTGTGAGATGTGAGCAACTGTCCTCTCACTGAGTTCATGGCTCCCTGTATTGACTCCCTCCCACCACTGGCTTTCACCAATCAGAGGCCTATACCTACCATGTTGCATCCCCCCTCTCCATTTGCCATACGCGCTCAGGATGCACAGTGGTTCATTGTATTTTCATACTTTGTCCCTGAAACCTGCCAGTCTGCTGAATGCCCAGTTGCCACAGAGGCCACTGCAGACGTATCTACAGGTATACGAGAGGACCTATGGACAGATATACATCTTTCCTCAATGCTGCATCGATACCTGCCACACTTCTTTGACGAAGACTCCATGCAGCCACATCAGGCAGTAGAGGGCACCACTGAGGTCTCAGTTGCTCCAGTGGCAATATCTAATGTTGAGGAAGAGGACAGATTCTATCATTACTCCCTCCCACCCCTGGCTCAGTGGTTCATTGGCAATTCATTCAATTTCCTCGAAACCTCTAAGCCTGCTGTTTCAGCCACAGAGTGCCCAGTTGCCACAGAGACCACTGCTACCACAGCCACTGTCAAGGGAGAGAATCGATGGGCAGCTAGAAGTCTTCCTTCAGTGCTGCCTACATGCCTGCCAACAGTGTTTGACGATGACTTCATGCCATCAGAGCAGACAGTAGAGGATACCTATGAGGTCTCAGTTGCTACAGAGACCACTGCAGGCACAGCTACTGTTGATTTTGGAGTGTACAGATCAGCAGCTAAATGCCCTGTCCCAATGCTGCCTCCAAGTCTGCCACTTGTCTTTGAAGTTGACTACAAACTGCCAGGGGAGGCAGTAGAGGACACCACCAAGTGTCCAGTTATCAGTGAAACAAACAATGATGTGTCCACTCACCTCAAAGAGGACATGGCAGCTGATCAAAGCCCTCCTGACCCTGCAGCACTGCCTCCAAGCTCGCCATGTATCCGAGACTCTGACCACAAACTGACAGAGGAGACAAAAGAGGATGCCACCGAGTCCTCCGTTACCACAGCGATCACTGCAGGCACATCCATTGTCCAGGGAGAGAACCTGTTGGGTGATAAAAGCCCAGCTCCAATGCTGCCTTCAAAGTTGCCACACATTCTAGACAATGGCCACAAGCAGCCAGAGGAGGCAGTAGAGGACACCACCAAGAGTCAAGTGTCCAGGGAAGCGGCCGTTTCCGTCTCCACTGTCCACACTCTGCCAGGGGAGGCAGTAGAGGACACCAACAAGTGTCCAGTTGCCAGGGAAGCAGCCGTTTCTGTGTCCACTGTCCACACGGAGGAGTGTTTGGCTGATAAAAGTCCTCCTGCACCTGCAACACTGCCTCTAATCCTGACCTGCACCCACAACAATGACCACAAACCGCTATGGAAGACAGTTGAGTGCACTACAAAGTGCTCAGTCGACACAGAGGCAACTGTTGCTATTTACACCTGGGATGATAAAAGTCCTCCAGGTCTGCAATGCATTCACAACAACAATGACCACAAGCAGCCAGAGGAGACAGTTGAGGACACCACATAGTGCTCAGTTAACACAGAGGCAAGTGCAGTTGCATCCACTGTCAAGAGAGAGGAACTGATGAGTGATAAAAGCCCTGTCCTAGCACTTCCTCCAAGCCTGGCATGCATCCATGACAAGGACCACAAGCAGCCAGAGCAGAAAGGGAAGGGCACTAGTGAAGAGGTGGATCGCTGCCCTCATGCTCACCAGCTGGTCCCAGATGCTAACTTAACTCTGGCAACCCCTCTGCTCTGCATGGCCACTAAGACGCCTGTTAGAGTGAGAGCCTCCATATGCAGGTCAGAGGATGAGGAACCCAGGCCCTGGACGCTGAAAAAGGCAAAGGTAGGTGTCCTATTTTACACTTCTACTCTACAGGGTTGGGGGTCTGTTCCATTTCAATTCAAAGCATTGAATTAAGTACTTCCTGAATTGACTGGAATTGAAATTGAATTGACCCCAACCCTGCTAATCTATGCTCATAGTATAAAACATCACCCCTTACTAGGGTTAACATTTGTATTACGTTTGGTGTGGACCTAGGAAGAACATCTATGGCTATTACAAAATCGGTTTGGGATACAAATGAACAAGTTACCTCAATTACTGTCCTCTAAATTGTGTGCCCCATGAGGCCATCAATGTATGTTGATCACTCAAATGTGTATTGAATGTGCCACATTGGAACAATATTACATCTAGAGTCAATGTCTTCCTGTTAGGATTATTGGACAGGCATTGACATTGAGAGTGAAGAGAGGAGCGTCAAGGAGGAGGTGAGCCCGAGGGAGGGTTTGAAGAGTGAGGCGGACCGTGCCCATTCCAAGAGCTCCAATGGGACGGTTTCATCAGAGAGAGCAGAGACCATCCTGGGAAGAGTGGGCTTTCTGGCCATGAACCTCAAGCAGAAAGTCACATTTTTAAAGATGGAGGAAAAAGAGAAAAATAAGGAACTGAATAAGAAGTTGAAAGATGACGAGAAAGAGAGAAAGGTCTCTTGCCTCGAGGTTGTCGGGAGAGGTTGTGTTTTCTCTAGCAGGAGATAAGCTGGCTTCTTATATGTTGTTGAGTAAAGCTTAAACCATGTATTTAGATTGTATGTAGGTATTGTAGTCAGGTATTATAGGTAGTTTACTTAGGTAGTTATTGTAGGTTATTGTAGGTAATTATTGTAGGTAAGTATTCTATTCGGTGGACCCCGGCGAAGCACGAGTGCTAGCTAACCCACCACTTGGACCAACAAAGCTAGCTAGCTAGTGGGTAGCTACTGGTAACTTTTAGCAACTGTGGTTAGTTGTTTCCAATGTTATTTCACGCTTAAGAGTACCTGTAATTGAGCCAGCTAGCTACCGACCATTCAGCTGTTCTTCTAACCTCATTATCCGAGGCATTAACGTTAGATGGTTGGTGGCTGCTGTACTTAATTACAGCTACTGATTGCAGCCTGCCACCCAGTTAGCTGGCAAAATATGATTAGACAAATAATAATATTTATTTGAATGATACAGTATGTTACTAAATTGAAATTAAAATGAAATGTTTTTGTAATTATAACATTTTACGAAATGTAAAAAGAAAAGTTTAAAAAATAATAATAATAACAAAAGCAAGGTAAAAGAAAAAGAAACCGATCCAGATTCCTATTACCAGTGTAAAAACAAAGGGGGGAGGTGTCAATGTAAATAGTCCGGGTGGCCATTTGATTAATTGTTCAGCAGTCTTATGAATTGGGGATAGAAGCTGTTAAGGAGCCTTTTGGACCTAGACTTGGCACTCTGGTACCGCTTGCTGTGCGGTAGCAGAGAGAACAGTCTATGACTTGGGTGACTGGAGTCTTTGTAAATTTTTTGGGCCTCCCTCTTACACCTCCAAGTATATAGGTCCTGGATGGCAGGAAGCTTGGCTCCAGTGATGTACTGGGCCGTACGCACTACCCTCTGTAGTGCCTTACGGTCGGATGCCGAGCAGTTGCCATACCAGGCGGTGATGCAACTGGTCAGGAAGCTCTCGATGGTGCAGCTGTAGAACTTTTTGAGGATCTTGGGACCAATGCCAAATCTTTTCAGTCTCCTGAGGTGGAAAAGGCGTTGTCGTGCCCTCTTCACGACTGTCTTGGTGTGTTTGAACCATGATAGTTTGTTGGTGATGTGGACACCAAGGAACTTGAAACTCTCGACCTGCTCCACTACAGCCCCGTCGATGTGAATGGGGCGTGTTCCCAGTCCCTGTCCCTGAAAATCCTCCCCGGAGCATGATGCTGCCACCACCATGCTTCACCGTAGGGATGGTGCCAGGTTTCCTCCAAACGTGATCTCATCCCAGGTAAGAGGGGGAGTGGCAGCAGCAGCAGGTTCTCCCCATGTGAGCTGAGTCCAGTGGACCAGTCCTGTATCCCCCCACCCAGACAGCGACAGTGGTCTAAACCATGGCTAGCTATCCACAATCTGGCTCGACTAAACAAGGTTTACCAAGAGGGAAGGAGGGAGAGGAAGGTAGAGGAAGAGAAAGAGGAAGGAGGAAAGGGAGAAAATGACTGTAAGAAGGACTGTAAGACTGTAAGAAGGAAAGGAGGGAGAAGGCCGAGCAAGAGGAAGAGGAAGAGGTGGAAGATAACAAGGAGAGTTGATCTGTCCATCACTACCATAAGGAGATCTCTTCTGGGGCCTCTTGTTCTCTCCTCTTTCCCACAGAGGAGCACCTTTCGCAGGCAGCCCAGAGCAGACTCTCCGCTGAGAGAAGGCTAGCCCCTGGAGGTTTCACCTTGGATTTATACAGAGAACCCCCCAGTACTCAAACTGCTTTACATTGTAGAGGGTGATCTAATCTCATTGGAGGCGACCCAATGACCCAGAAATGCTCCATGGACAGACTTCCTCCCTGCTCCCCGTCTCGCTGGCAGGGGGCTCGTAGGAACACCCTCCCTTCCTTGACTCCAGCAACACCCCTTCTTCACCTGCCCCCCTTATCATGTTATGAGTCTCACCTACAGGTCCCGCCCCCTGGCCTACCTGTTGCAGGTGTAAGTATGGTGTGTCGGACACAGCTGCCCTCCACCTCCTCCCCCTCCTCCCCCTCCTTCCCTCTTTCTCCCACTCCCCCCATCTCTCGCGCTCTCTCCTCCTCCCCCTCTCTTCCCTTTAAAGCAATAGTTTAAACCTACACACTTCCTTAAACCTAAAATAAGTCAAGAAGTAATTTTGTGTGGAAGTCAAACATTTGTTCAGAACGACAAAATCGAGACCTTTACATAGCCCATCTCTCATTGTCTATAGGAGTGATGTACACTGGTCAAATTGCCCAAATGTTAATTTAGACATTCACAAATTTTACAGATTTTGACTCTCACTAATGTCATGAAATGTTTGGCAAAGTAGTAAAGAAGGTTGTATTATACTTTTCTTGTGTACTAGATTATATGGTTTGGAAAGTGTTTTTTTTCTCAGACATAAATGAACAATTCCAGTTGAAAGCTAAAGGTCGTAGCTTCCTGGGGGGAGGGACACCACTACATTAATAAAATATTTCCCTCTTGCTAGATTGATGACTAAAGCCCTAGTGAAACAGTGCAAAATGGTTGTCAGCTCAACTGGTTAAATACAAGACCTGTTCATTGGGAAATGTATGTGTTCAAGTCTTATAATTTTGCTCTATATATTTTCTACTCTGTATGTAATTTTATCTGTTTAAGCTGTTTGGATTGTTAATTGATATAACACAGGGCACCATTGAAAAAGAGACACTGGTCTCAATTGGGATTCCCTGTAAAAATAAAGAGGAATATGATAGAGGGAATATGATAGCGAGTATTATGATGGAGTGGAATATGATGGAGAGAAATATAATAGAGAGAATATGATGGAGGGAATATGATAGAGGAATTTGATGGAGGGGAATATGATAGAGAATGAATGGAGGAATGTGTGACGCTCTTGAGCAACAAAGGTTGTCTGTTTGGTTATATCAACTGGAAAGACACGGATAAGAAAATGTTCAAACATAATTTTAAACAATACTTTTCTATAGTCAGCTGATATTGATTTCTTTATTTAATTATTTATTAAACTTAAATGCTAAACATCAATGACACCTACTCTTCAATTACATTTTTTGGGCCTATATAATTACACATCCAGCTAATTTTATCCCTCTATGAGCATGCGTACCGTAAAGATACCGTAAGGATCACTCGACTGCAACAGCTCTCGTTGATTTAATCGATCAATGGCTCAGATCACTTGACCAAGATAAACTTGTGGATGAGCTGCTTCTTGATTTTAGTGCTGCAGTTGACCTTGTTGATCATATGGCTAATAGCTGAGGCCATTGAAGAGAGATGTTTTCTTGAACCCTCATTTCTTTTTTGGAACTTTGTTACTGAGGTGACATAGACTATGGAAGACTTGTTTTACTGTAGTAAGGTAGCCTATGTATTTCATTGATGATGATGATGATGATGATGATGATGATGATGAAAAATATTGGCATTAGTTGTAGGCTGAGATCGAACAAACAACCTAAGTAAGCCTGGCTGCTATTTATGATATTTAAAACATATAGACTTTTAATTAGGCAAAACACATGTCGTTTGAATGGTCAACCATTTTACATGAGTTACAGCATTTTATTTTAATAAAAAATTAGGTTATATGGATTCATTGTATATATTAGGTATGACTGTGCTGCATAGGTACAAAAAATCTAAAATAAATAAACTAAATTGTGCCAGCATTTGATAACACATGAAAGCTGCTGTGGGTAACCATGGTAATGGGGACTCCATTGTGACATCACAAGATTCCGATTCTGGAAGGTTACCTGTTGCACAGACAAACTGAACAGTGCAAAGAGACTGATTCAACTAACCACTGACAAATTATTAATGTCCTATTTCATTAGTGAGAGAACACACTGCTTACTTCAGAGGTAGGTTGTAATATAACTTATTGTGAATGTGTTTCAGTAGTATAACTTATTTTCAAATTACTTGTGTATGAATGTGACATTTTAAGTAGACCTAACATGACTAGTGAAACTGTTGAAGAGAGAGAGTTTGCTTGAGTCCTCTTTTTGTGAGAAAATGCTTCATCCTGACACCTGAGATGTCATGTTACAATTGTAGTGAGCCAGCCTAATGGCTAATGCATTCTATTGATGACAGAAAAAAAACCTCTCTCTGTGTTAATCACCAACATATGTTGTAATCAATTATCTCAATAAATATGTACCAAAAGAGTAGGTTGTGTAAAAAAACAAGTACGCCTACCTAATTTGTAGCTGATTCATTTCTAATAAGAATAATATGTTCTTAATTGAATGGACATCCATTTCAAATGGTTGAATTGATAGACCTCTTTAAATTGAGGTGCACTCAAGGGCACTCAAAGAGAAGACTGGCATTTTTACCTCCTTGGTTTTTAAAATAGATGAAACTGTACAAGTTAGGTCCTGCATGGATATAGAGTCATTTTCTACCCAAAACACAGTGTTTTCAATGATATGATGGAAGTGATTAGTGTGGTTTGTGAGAACCAGGCCCAATATGGAGTAGAGCTACATGAGGGGTTGAATAAGGCTCAATAGTAAGGTACAGAAAGACCCTGAAGTTTGCTTTTTAAAGTCTGTGTTGTGCTTTTTCATCTGCCATGAAAACGCCTTGCATCACAATGATGATGTCATGAAGGATATTGTTCACGAAATGATAAGAACAGCCAAAATCGATTCATTTGAACTTGGTCGCTTTTCCAGTAGCCAACTTTTTACTAGTAATTCAGATAGGCCTATTGCCTAAACATATCTGGATCAGGATTCTCACTTGATTAATTGTAAGTAGCTGGGAAGAAAACGTGTGCACATTGTAAAGAGATGCATTATTATTTGGTTAGCAACACCCACTTACTACAACGTTGTGTATTTTCCAGAGTTATTGTTAGCTAAGAGGAAGACATGGAGGGTTCAACGCTGACACAGAGGAGGGGTGAGTGTCGGTTGGAGGAAAGGGCGATCCAGACAGACTACGTGATGGAGCTGGGAGCCAGGTTGGCTCTGGTTTTGCAGATCCAGAAGGATCAGGAGAAGAAGATGAAGAGGATTTGGTTCAAGACGAGGAAAATGCCAAGACTGATTGAGGAGGTAACAAGACCAACTTTGACAAAGTCGACAAGAGTTCTGTTTAACAATATTAATTAAAGCAAATATAAGTTATTGTAAGGGCAAAATGTTCCATATGCCATGGAATGTAAGCTAACAATGTTTTGTCCTTATTTCTTTTTGTATTAGGCTACACCATGGCAATGCTTATAACTGTTCTTGTCTAAATGTGTTGTATCGTGTCTGTCTGTTTCATTTAATTTATGTCCTCAGTTCTTATGGTTGTCTGGTCATAAGAAATAAACAACCGTTCTATCATAGACGCTCATATCAGGATTATGTGGTTGTCTCACCTAGCTACCTTAAGTTGAATGCACTAACTAACTATAAGTCGTTCTGGATAAAAGCGTCTGATAAATGGCTAAAATGTCAAATGTTATGCTGGGTGTGGGGCATGTATTTTTACACTTAGCTGGCCCATTGGCTAGGGGACCAAGGGTTGGGACAGACTGGTGCAGAGCATCTTAGAGGACACTATATATATATATATATATATATATATATGTGATGTATAAGTAAGTAGTGCTGACTCATACAGTATGTATGTATGTACTGAATGTGATCACTTTCATCATGTCTGTTTCTTTTCTCACGCAGAATGTGAGAGATGTGAGCAACTGTCCTCTCACTGAGTTCATGGCTCCCTGTATTGACTCCCTCCCACCACTGGCTTTCACCAATCAGAGGCCTATACCTACCATGTTGCATCCCCCCTCTCCATTTGCCATACGCGCTCAGGATGCACAGCGGTTCATTGTATTTTCATACTTTGTCCCTGAAACCTGCCAGTCTGCTGAATGCCCAGTTGCCACAGAGGCCACTGCAGATGTATCTACAGGTATACGAGAGGACCTATGGACATATATACATCTTTCCTCAATGCTGCATCGATACCTGCCACACTTCTTTGACGAAGACTCCATGCAGCCACATCAGGCAGTAGAGGGCACCACTGAGGTCTCAGTTGCTCCATTGGCAATATCTAATGTTGAGGAAGAGGACAGATTCTATCATTACTCCCTCCCACCCCTGGCTCAGCGGTTCATTGGCAATTCATTCAATTTCCTCGAAACCTCTAAGCCTGCTGTTTCAGCCACAGAGTGCCCAGTTGCCACAGAGACCACTGCTACCACAGCCACTGTCAAGGGAGAGAATCGATGGGCAGCTAGAAGTCTTCCTTCAGTGCTGCCTACATGCCTGCCAACAGTCTTTGACGATGACTTCATGCCATCAGAGCAGACAGTAGAGGATACCTATGAGGTCTCAGTTGCTACAGAGACCACTGCAGGCACAGCTACTGTTGATTTTGGAGTGTACAGATCAGCAGCTAAATGCCCTGTCCCAATGCTGCCTCCAAGTCTGCCACTTGTCTTTGAAGTTGACTACAAACTGCCAGGGGAGGCAGTAGAGGACACCACCAAGTGTCCAGTTATCAGTGAAACAAACAATGATGTGTCCACTCACCTCAAAGAGGACATGGCAGCTGATCAAAGCCCTCCTGACCCTGCAGCACTGCCTCCAAGCTCGCCATGTATCCGAGACTCTGACCACAAACTGACAGAGGAGACAAAAGAGGATGCCACCGAGTCCTCCGTTACCACAGCGATCACTGCAGGCACATCCATTGTCCAGGGAGAGAACCTGTTGGGTGATAAAAGCCCGGCTCCAATGCTGCCTTCAAAGTTGCCACACATTCTAGACAATGGCCACAAGCAGCCAGAGGAGGCAGTAGAGGACACCACCAAGAGTCAAGTGTCCAGGGAAGCGGCCATTTCCGTCTCCACTGTCCACACTCTGCCAGGGGAGGCAGTAGAGGACACCAACAAGTGTCCAGTTGCCAGGGAAGCAGCCGTTTCTGTGTCCACTGTCCACACGGAGGAGTGTTTGGCTGATAAAAGTCCTCCTGCACATGCAACACTGCCTCTAATCCTGACCTGCACCCACAACAATGACCACAAACCGCTATGGAAGACAGTTGAGTGCCCTACAAAGTGCTCAGTCGACACAGAGGCAACTGTTGCTATTTACACCTGGGATGATAAAAGTCCTCCAGGTCTGCAATGCATTCACAACAACAATGACCACAAGCAGCCAGAGGAGACAGTTGAGGACACCACATAGTGCTTTGTTAACACAGAGGCAAGTGCAGTTGCATCCACTGTCAAGAGAGAGGAACTGATGAGTGATAAAAGCCCTGTCCTAGCACTTCCTCCAAGCCTGGCATGCATCCATGACAAGGACCACAAGCAGCCAGAGCAGAAAGGGAAGGGCACTAGTGAAGAGGTGGATCGCTGCCCTCATGCTCACCAGCTGGTCCCAGATGCTAACTTAACTCTGGCAACCCCTCTGCTCTGCATGGCCACTAAGACGCCTGTTAGAGTGAGAGCCTCCATATGCAGGTCAGAGGATGAGGAACCCAGGCCCTGGACGCTGAAAAAGGCAAAGGTAGGTGTCCTATTTTACACTTCTACTCTACAGGGTTGGGGGTCTGTTCCATTTCAATTCAAAGCATTGAATTAAGTACTTCCTGAATTGACTGGAATTGAAATTGAATTGACCCCAACCCTGCTAATCTATGCTCATAGTATAAAATATCACCCCTTACTAGGGTTAACATTTGTATTACGTTTGGTGTGGACCCAGGAAGAACATCTATGGCTATTACAAAATCGGTTTGGGATACAAATAAACAAGTTACCTCAATTACTGTCCTCTAAATTGTGTGCCCCATGAGGCCATCAATGTATGTTGATCACTCAAATGTGTATTGAATGTGCCACATTGGAACAATATTACATCTAGAGTCAATGTCTTCCTGTTAGGATTATTGGACAGGCATTGACATTGAGAGTGAAGAGAGGAGCGTCAAGGAGGAGGTGAGCCCGAGGGAGGGTTTGAAGAGTGAGGCGGACCGTGCCCATTCCAAGAGCTCCAATGGGACGGTTTCATCAGAGAGAGCAGAGACCATCCTGGGAAGAGTGGGCTTTCTGGCCATGAACCTCAAGCAGAAAGTCACATTTTTAAAGATGGAGGAAAAAGAGAAAAATAAGGAACTGAATAAGAAGTTGAAATATGACGAGAAAGAGAGAAAGGTCTCTTGCCTCGAGGTTGTCGGGAGAGGTTTTGTTTTCTCTAGCAGGAGATAAGCTGGCTTCTTATATGTTGTTGAGTAAAGCTTAAACCATGTATTTAGATTGTATGTAGGTATTGTAGTCAGGTATTATAGGTAGTTTACTTAGGTAGTTATTGTAGGTTATTGTAGGTAATTATTGTAGGTAAGTATTCTATTCGGTGGACCCCGGCGAAGCACGAGTGCTAGCTAACCCACCACTTGGACCAACAAAGCTAGCTAGCTAGTGGGTAGCTACTGGTAACTTTTAGCAACTTTGGTTAGTTGTTTCCAATGTTATTTCACACTTAAGAGTACCTGTAATTGAGCCAGCTAGCTACCGACCATTCAGCTGTTCTTCTAACCTCATTATCCGAGGCATTAACGTTAGATGGTTGGTGGCTGCTGTACTTAATTACAGCTACTGATTGCAGCCTGCAACCCAGTTAGCTGGCAAAATATGATTAGACAAATAATAATATTTATTTGAATGATACAGTATGTTACTAAATTGAAATTAAAATGAAATGTTTTTCTAATTATAACATTTTACGAAATGTAAAAAGAAAACTTTAAAAAATAATAATAATAACAAAAGCAAGGTAAAAAGAAAAGGAAACCGATCCAGATTCCTATTACCAGTGTAAAAACAAAGGGGGGAGGTGTCAATGTAAATAGTCCGGGTGGCCATTTGATTAATTGTTCAGCAGTCTTATGAATTGGGGATAGAAGCTGTTAAGGAGCCTTTTGGACCTAGACTTGGCACTCTGGTACCGCTTGCTGTGCGGTAGCAGAGAGAACAGTCTATGACTTGGGTGACTGGAGTCTTTGTCAATTTTTTGGGCCTCCCTCTTACACCTCCAAGTATATAGGTCCTGGATGGCAGGAAGCTTGGCTCCAGTGATGTACTGGGCCGTACGCACTACCCTCTGTAGTGCCTTACGGTCGGATGCCGAGCAGTTGCCATACCAGGCGGTGATGCAACTTGTCAGGAAGCTCTCGATGGTGCAGCTGTAGAACTTTTTGAGGATCTTGGGACCAATGCCAAATCTTTTCAGTCTCCTGAGGTGGAAAAGGCGTTGTCATGCCCTCTTCACGACTGTCTTGGTGTGTTTGAACCATGATAGTTTGTTGGTGATGTGGACACCAAGGAACTTGAAACTCTCGACCTGCTCCACTACAGCCCCGTCGATGTGAATGGGGCGTGTTCCCAGTCCCTGTCCCTGAAAATCCTCCCCGGAGCATGATGCTGCCACCACCATGCTTCACCGTAGGGATGGTGCCAGGTTTCCTCCAAACGTGATCTCATCCCAGGTAAGAGGGGGAGTGGCAGCAGCAGCAGGTTATCCCCATGTGAGCTGAGTCCAGTGGACCAGTCCTGTATCCCCCCACCCAGACAGCGACAGTGGTCTAAACCATGGCTAGCTATCCACAATCTGGCTCGACTAAACAAGGTTTACCAAGAGGGAAGGAGGGAGAGGAAGGTAGAGGAAGAGAAAGAGGGAGGAGAGGAAGGAGGAAAGGGAGAAAATGACTGTAAGAAGGACTGTAAGACTGTAAGAAGGAAAGGAGGGAGAAGGCCGAGCAAGAGGAAGAGGAAGAGGTGGAAGATAACAAGGAGAGCTGATCTGTCCATCACTACCATAAGGAGATCTCTTCTGGGGCCTCTTGTTCTCTCCTCTTTCCCACAGAGGAGCACCTTTCGCAGGCAGCCCAGAGCAGACTCTCCGCTGAGAGAAGGCTAGCCCCTGGAGGTTTCACCTTGGATTTATACAGAGAACCCCCCTTGTACTCAAACTGCTTTACATTGTAGAGGGTGATCTAATCTCATTGGAGGCGACCCAATGACCCAGAAATGCTCCATGGACAGACTTCCTCCCTGCTCCCCGTCTCGCTGGCAGGGGGCTCGTAGGAACACCCTCCCTTCCTTGACTCCAGCAACACCCCTTCTTCACCTGCCCCCCTTATCATGTTATGAGTCTCACCTACAGGTCCCGCCCCCTGGCCTACCTGTTGCAGGTGTAAGTATGGTGTGTCGGACACAGCTGCCCTCCACCTCCTCCCCCTCCTCCCCCTCCTCCCCCTCCTTCCCTCTTTCTCCCACTCCCCCCATCTCTCGCGCTCTCTCCTCCTCCCCCTCTCTTCCCTTTAAAGCAATAGTTTAAACCTACACACTTCCTTAAACCTAAAATAAGTCAAGAAGTAATTTTGTGTGGAAGTCAAACATTTGTTCAGAACGACAAAATCGAGACCTTTACATAGCCCATCTCTCATTGTCTATAGGAGTGATGTACACTGGTCAAATTGCCCAAATGTTAATTTAGACATTCACAAATTTTACAGATTTTGACTCTCACTAATGTCATGAAATGTTTGGCAAAGTAGTAAAGAAGGTTGTATTATACTTTTCTTGTGTACTAGATCATATGGTTTGGAAAGTGTTTTTTTTCTCAGACATAAATTAACAATTCCAGGTGAAAGCTAAAGGTCATAGCTTCCTGGGGGGAGGGACACCACTACATTAATAAAATATTTCCCTCTTGCTAGATTGATGACTAAAGCCCTAGTGAAACAGTGCAAAATGGTTGTCAGCTCAACTGGTTAAATACAAGACCTGTTCATTGTGAAATGTATGTGTTCAAGTCTAATAATTTTGCTCTATATATTTTCTACTCTGTATGTAATTTTATCTGTTTAAGCTGTTTGGATTGTTAATTGATATAACACAGGGCACCATTGAAAAAGAGACACTGGTCTCAATTGGGATTCCCTGTAAAAATAAAGAGGAATATGATAGAGGGAATATGATAGCGAGTATTATGATGGAGTGGAATATGATGGAGAGAAATATAATAGAGAGAATATGATGGAGGGAATATGATAGAGGAATTTGATGGAGGGGAATATGATAGAGAATGAATGGAGGAATGTGTGACGCTCTTGAGCAACAAAGGTTGTCTGTTTGGTTATATCAACTGGAAAGACACGGATAAGAAAATGTTCAAACATAATTTTAAACAATACTTTTCTATAGTCAGCTGATATTGATTTCTTTATTTAATTATTTATTAAACTTAAATGCTAAACATCAATGACACCTACTCTTCAATTACATTTTTTGGGCCTATATAATTACACATCCAGCTAATTTTATCCCTCTATGAGCATGCGTACCGTAAAGATACCGTAAGGATCACTCGATTGCAACAGCTCTCGTTGATTTAATCGATCAATGGCTCAGATCACTTGACCAAGATAACTTGTGGATGAGCTGCTTCTTGATTTTAGTGCTGCAGTTGACCTTGTTGATCATATGGCTAATAGCTGAGGCCATTGAAGAGAGATGTTTTCTTGAACCCTCATTTCTTTTTTGGAACTTTGTTACTGAGGTGACATAGACTATGGAAGACTTGTTTTACTGTAGTAAGGTAGCCTATGTATTTCATTGATGATGATGATGATGATGATGAAAAATATTGGCATTAGTGGTAGGCTGAGATCGAACAAACAACCTAAGTAAGCCTGGCTGCTATTTATGATATCTAAAACATATAGACTTTTAATTAGGCAAAACACATGTCGTTTGAATGGTCAACCATTTTACATGAGTTACAGCATTTTATTTTAATAAAAAATTAGGTTATATGGATTCATTGTATATATTAGGTATGACTGTGCTGCATAGGTACAAAAAATCTAAAATAAATAAACTAAATTGTGCCAGCATTTGATAACACATGAAAGCTGCTGTGGGTAACCATGGCAATGGGGACTCCATTGTGACATCACAACATTCCGATTCTGGAAGGTTACCTGTTGCACAGACAAACTGAACAGTGCAAAGAGACTGATTCAATTAACCACTGACAAATTATTAATGTCCTATTTCATTAGTGAGGGAACACACTGCTTACTTCAGAGGTAGGTTGTAATATAACTTATTGTGAATGTGTTTCAGTAGTATAACTTATTTTCAAATTACTTGTGAATGAATGTGACATTTTAAGTAGACCTAACATGACTAGTGAAACTGTTGAAGAGAGATAGTTTGCTTGAGTCCTCTTTTTGTGAGAAAATGCTTCATCCTGACACCTGAGATGTCATGTTACAATTGTAGTGAGCCAGCCTAATGGCTAATGCATTCTATTGATGACAGAAAAAAAACCTCTCTCTGTGTTAATCACCAACATATGTTGTAATCAATTATCTCAATAAATATGTACCAAAAGAGTAGGTTGTGTAAAAAAACAAGTACGCCTACCTAATTTGTAGCTGATTCATTTCTAATAAGAATAATATGTTCTTAATTGAATGGACATCCATTTCAAATGGTTGAATTGATAGACCTCTTTAAATTGAGGTGCACTCAAGGGCACTCAAAGAGAAGACTGGCATTTTTACCTCCTTGGTTTTTAAAATAGATGAAACTGTACAAGTTAGGTCCTGCATGGATATAGAGTCATTTTCTACCCAAAACACAGTGTTTTCAATGATATGATGGAAGTGATTAGTGTGGTTTGTGAGAACCAGGCCCAATATGGAGTAGAGCTACATGAGGGGTTGAATAAGGCTCAATAGTAAGGTACAGAAAGACCCTGAAGTTTGCTTTTTAAAGTCTTTGTTGTGCTTTTTCAACTGCCATGGCAACGCCTTGCATCACAATGATGATGTCATGAAGGATATTGTTCACGAAATGATAAGAACAGCCAAAATCGATTCATTTGAACTTGGTCGCTTTTCCAGTAGCCAACTTTTTACTAGTAATTCAGATAGGCCTATTGCCTAAACATATCTGGATCAGGATTCTCACTTGATTAATTGTAAGTAGCTGGGAAGAAAACGTGTGCACATTGTAAAGAGATGCATTATTATTTGGTTAGCAACACCCACTTACTACAACGTTGTGTATTTTCCAGAGTTATTGTTAGCTAAGAGGAAGACATGGAGGGTTCAACGCTGACACAGAGGAGGGGTGAGTGTCGGTTGGAGGAAAGGGCGATCTAGACAGACTACGTGATGGAGCTGGGAGCCAGGTTGGCTCTGGTTTTGCAGAATCAGAAGGATCAGGAGAAGAAGATGAAGAGGATTTGGTTCAAGACGAGGAAAATGCCAAGACTGATTGAGGAGGTAACAAGACTAACTTTGACAAAGTCGACAAGAGTTCTGTTTAACAATATTAAATTAAAGCAAATATAAGTTATTGTAAGGGCAAAATGTTCCATATGCCATGGAATGTAAGCTAACAATGTTTTGTCCTTATTTCTTTTTGTATTAGGCTACACCATGGCAATGCTTATAACTGTTCTTGTCTAAATGTGTTGTATCGTGTCTGTCTGTTTCAGTGAATTTATGTCCTCAGTTCTTATGGTTGTCTGGTCATAAAAAATAAACAACCGTTCTATCATAGACGCTCATATCAGGATTATGTTGTTGTCTCAACTAGCTACCTTAAGTTGAATGCACTAACTAACTATAAGTCGTTCTGGATAAAAGCGTCTGATAAATGGCTAAAATGTCAAATGTTATGCTGGGTGTGGGGCATGTATTTTTACACTTAGCTGGCCCATTGGCTAGGGGACCAAGGGTTGGGACAGACTGGTGCAGAGCATCTTAGAGGACACTATATATATATATATATATATATATATATATATATATATATATATATATATATATATATATATATATATATATATATATATATATATATATATGATGTATAAGTAAGTAGTGCTGACTCATACAGTATGTATGTATGTACTGAATGTGATCACTTTCATCATGTCTTTTTCTTTTCTCACGCAGAATGTGTGAGATGTGAGCAACTGTCCTCTCACTGAGTTCATGGCTCCCTGTATTGATTCCTTCCCACCACTGGCTTTCACCAATCAGAGGCCTATACCTACCATGTTGCATCCCCCCTCTCCATTTGCCATACGCGCTCAGGATGCACAGCGGTTCATTGTATTTTCATACTTTGTCCCTGAAACCTGCCAGTCTGCTGAATGCCCAGTTGCCACAGAGGCCACTGCAGATGTATCTACAGGTATACGAGAGGACCTATGGACAGATATACATCTTTCCTCAATGCTGCATCGATACCTGCCACACTTCTTTGACGAAGACTCCATGCAGCCACATCAGGCAATAGAGGGCACCACTGAGGTCTCAGTTGCTCCAGTGGCAATATCTAATGTTGAGGAAGAGGACATATTCTATCATTACTCCCTCCCACCCCTGGCTCAGCGGTTCATTGGCAATTCATTCAATTTCCTCGAAACCTCTAAGCCTGCTGTTTCAGCCACAGAGTGCCCAGTTGCCACAGAGACCACTGCTACCACAGCCACTGTCAAGGGAGAGAATCGATGGGCAGCTAGAAGTCTTCCTTCAGTGCTGCCTACATGCCTGCCAACAGTCTTTGACGATGACTTCATGCCATCAGAGCAGACAGTAGAGGATACCTATGAGGTCTCAGTTGCTACAGAGACCACTGCAGGCACAGCTACTGTTGATTTTGGAGTGTACAGATCAGCAGCTAAATGCCCTGTCCCAATGCTGCCTCCAAGTCTGCCACTTGTCTTTGAAGTTGACTACAAACTGCCAGGGGAGGCAGTAGAGGACACCACCAAGTGTCCAGTTATCAGTGAAACAAACAATGATGTGTCCACTCACCTCAAAGAGGACATGGCATCTGATCAAAGCCTTCCTGACCCTGCAGCACTGCCTCCAAGCTCGCCATGTATCCGAGACTCTGACCACAAACTGACAGAGGAGACAAAAGAGGATGCCACCGAGTCCTCCGTTACCACAGCGATCACTGCAGGCACATCCATTGTCCAGGGAGAGAACCTGTTGGGTGATAAAAGCCCGGCTCCAATGCTGCCTTCAAAGTTGCCACACATTCTAGACAATGGCCACAAGCAGCCAGAGGAGGCAGTAGAGGACACCACCAAGAGTCAAGTGTCCAGGGAAGCGGCCGTTTCCGTCTCCACTGTCCACACTCTGCCAGGGGAGGCAGTAGAGGACACCAACAAGTGTCCAGTTGCCAGGGAAGCAGCCGTTTCTGTGTCCACTGTCCACACGGAGGAGTGTTTGGCTGATAAAAGTCCTCCTGCACCTGCAACACTGCCTCTAATCCTGACCTGCACCCACAACAATGACCACAAACCGCTATGGAAGACAGTTGAGTGCACTACAAAGTGCTCAGTCGACACAGAGGAAACTGTTGCTATTTACACCTGGGATGATAAAAGTCCTCCAGGTCTGCAATGCATTCACAACAACAATGACCACAAGCAGCCAGAGGAGACAGTTGAGGACACCACATAGTGCTCAGTTAACACAGAGGCAAGTGCAGTTGCATCCACTGTCAAGAGAGAGGATCTGATGAGTGATAAAAGCCCTGTCCTAGCACTTCCTCCAAGCCTGGCATGCATCCATGACAAGGACCACAAGCAGCCAGAGCAGAAAGGGAAGGGCACTAGTGAAGAGGTGGATCGCTGCCCTCATGCTCACCAGCTGGTCCCAGATGCTAACTTAACTCTGGCAACCCCTCTGCTCTGCATGGCCACTAAGACGCCTGTTAGAGTGAGAGCCTCCATATGCAGGTCAGAGGATGAGGAACCCAGGCCCTGGACGCTGAAAAAGGCAAAGGTAGGTGTCCTATTTTACACTTCTACTCTACAGGGTTGGGGGTCTGTTCCATTTCAATTCAAAGCATTGAATTAAGTACTTCCTGAATTGACTGGAATTGAAATTGAATTGACCCCAACCCTGCTAATCTATGCTCATAGTATAAAACATCACCCCTTACTAGGGTTAACATTTGTATTACGTTTGGTGTGGACCCAGGAAGAACATCTATGGCTATTACAAAATCGGTTTGGGATACAAATAAACAAGTTACCTCAATTACTGTCCTCTAAATTGTGTGCCCCATGAGGCCATCAATGTATGTTGATCACTCAAATGTGTATTGAATGTGCCACATTGGAACAATATTACATCTAGAGTCAATGTCTTCCTGTTAGGATTATTGGACAGGCATTGACATTGAGAGTGAAGAGAGGAGCGTCAAGGAGGAGGTGAGCCCGAGGGAGGGTTTGAAGAGTGAGGCGGACCGTGCCCATTCCAAGAGCTCCAATGGGACGGTTTCATCAGAGAGAGCAGAGACCATCCTGGGAAGAGTGGGCTTTCTGGCCATGAACCTCAAGCAGAAAGTCACATTTTTAAAGATGGAGGAAAAAGAGAAAAATAAGGAACTGAATAAGAAGTTGAAAGATGACGAGAAAGAGAGAAAGGTCTCTTGCCTCGAGGTTGTCGGGAGAGGTTGTGTTTTCTCTAGCAGGAGATAAGCTGGCTTCTTATATGTTGTTGAGTAAAGCTTAAACCATGTATTTAGATTGTATGTAGGTATTGTAGTCAGGTATTATAGGTAGTTTACTTAGGTAGTTATTGTAGGTTATTGTAGGTAATTATTGTAGGTAAGTATTCTATTCGGTGGACCCCGGCGAAGCACGAGTGCTAGCTAACCCACCACTTGGACCAACAAAGCTAGCTAGCTAGTGGGTAGCTACTGGTAACTTTTAGCAACTGTGGTTAGTTGTTTCCAATGTTATTTCACGCTTAAGAGTACCTGTAATTGAGCCAGATAGCTACCGACCATTCAGCTGTTCTTCTAACCTCATTATCCGAGGCATTAACGTTAGATGGTTGATGGCTGCTGTACTTAATTACAGCTACTGATTGCAGCCTGCCACCCAGTTAGCTGGCAAAATATGATTAGACAAATAATAATATTTATTTGAATGATACAGTATGTTACTAAATTGAAATTAAAATGAAATGTTTTTGTAATTATAACATTTTACGAAATGTAAAAAGAAAACTTTAAAAAATAATAATAATAACAAAAGCAAGGTAAAAAGAAAAGAAAAGGAAACCGATCCAGATTCCTATTACCAGTGTAAAAACAAAGGGGGGAGGTGTCAATGTAAATAGTCCGGGTGGCCATTTGATTAATTGTTCAGCAGTCTTATGGCTTGGGGGTAGAAGCTGTTAAGGAGCCTTTTGGACCTAGACTTGGCACTCTGGTACCGCTTGCCTTCTGACACCGCCTAGTATATAGGTCCTGGATGGCAGGAAGCTTGGCCCCAGTGATGTACTGGGCCGTACGCACTACCCTCTGTAGCGCCTTACGGTCGGATGCCGAGCAGTTGCCATACCAGGCGGTGATGCAACCGGTTAGGATGCTCTCGATGGTGCAGCTGTTTAACTTTTTGAGGATCTTGGGACCAATGTCAAATCTTTTCAGTCTCCTGAGGTGGAAAAGGCGTTGTCGTGCCCTCTTCACGACTGTCTTGGTGTGTTTGAACCATGAAAGTTTGTTGGTGATGTGGACACCAAGGAACTTGAAACTCTCGACCCGCTCCACTACAGCCCCGTCGATGTGAATGGGGCGTGTTCCCAGTCCCTGTCCCTGAAAATCCTCCCCACAGCATGATGCTGGCACCACCATGCTTCACCGTAGGGATGGTGCCAGGTTTCCTCCAAACGTGATCTCATCCTAGTTAAGAGGGGGAGTGGCAGCAGCAGCAGGTTTTCCCCATGTGAGCTGAGTCCAGTGGACCAGTCCTGTATCTCCCCTCCCAGAGAGCCACAGTGGTCTGAACCATGGCTAGCTATCCACAATCTGGCTTGACTAAACAAGGTCTACCAAGAGGGAAGGAGGGAGAGGAAGGTAGAGGAAGAGAAAGAGGGAGGAGAGGAAGGAGGAAAGGTAGAAAAGGGTTCTCTCCATCACGACTGTAAGAAGGAAAGGAGGGAGAAGGCCGAGCAAGAGGAAGAGGAAGAGGAAGAGGTGGAAGATGACAAGGATAGTTGATATGTCCATCACTACCATAAGGAGATCTCTTCTGGGGCCTCTTGTTCTCTCCTCTTTCCCACAGAGGAGCACCTTTCGCAGGCAGCCCAGAGCAGACTCTCTCCTGAGAGAAGGCTAGCCCCTGGAGGTTTCACCTTGAATTTATACAGAGAACCCCCCAGTACTCAAACTGCTTTACATTGTAGAGGGGGATGTAATCTCATTGGAGGCGACCCAATGACCCAGAAATGCTCCGTGGACAGACTTCCTCCCTGCTCAACCGTCTCGCTGGCAGGGGGCTCGTAGGAACACCCTCCCCTCCTTGACTCCAGCTCCACCCCTTCTTCACCTGCCCCCCTTATCATGTTATGAGTCTCACCTACAGGTCCCACCCCCTGGCCTACCTGTTGCAGGTGTAAGGATGGAGTGTCGGAAACAGCTGCCCTCCCCCTCCTCCCCCTCCTCCCCTCTTTCTCCCACTCCCCCCATCTCTCGCACTCTCTCTTCGTCCCCCTCTCTTCCCTTTAAAGCAATACTTAGACCAGGCTTTCTGCCTTCTCTACCCCTCTCCACCTCCTCTTCCATTCCTACTCTCTTTCTCTCCACCTCCTCCTCCTCCTCTTTGTTCCCCCTCTCCCGCCCTCCAGTGAGAGAGGCAGGAGGCCACCTCGCCGTCACTCTATCCAGCTGGAGCCGCTGAGAGGGCGAGGAGGAGAGGAGGAGGAATAGAGGAAGAACAGAGGAGACAAGAGGGAGAGGTGGAGAGGAGGAGAGGGAGTGAGACACTAAGTTAGCTGTTGTGGTGTGATATGTGTAGTTACTTGTAATAACCACTAGAGCATGCTGGACACTTATTTGGTGCTTGCTGACCTCAATGTGTGCATGCATATCAACAGTCTAAAGCAGTCATCTCCAATCCAAAGAATTAGTTGGAATCATTTGTTTATTAGACATTTCCTATTTATACTGTATGGATAATAAAACCCATCCTTTATTTACTTGTGTTTTAGCTTTTTCCCCAAACCCACACTGAAAGTTGTTACTGTTACTTTAGTCTGTCTTGCTTTATGATAGTCACATGCCTCTACCTTTACAAGAAGTTATCAGTATTCTTCATGAGGGCTTTAAAGCTAATGTTAATTTGACTGTGTACTTCAAGAATATACATGTATTTTCCAAGACAGACCTGTTACTGGCCGTGTCTAAATATCCATTCTAGCGTAATACATACTTAAACTGCATACTAATTTCGCCTTTGATCTAGTAGAATGCACTCTTCTTTTCTGACTCACTTGTTTTGCAACAGCTGATAGTCAGATAAATTGACGCGCTGTACCGAAATGAACAAATGACGGGAGTCAATGCAATCGCTCATTAGATGACGAATTCTGAGTACTATTGCCGCGTTCACATGCTAGTCGGAACTTGGAAACCCGGAAATGTCAGACTTGCTTACTGGTTGTAGTTATACACGTGCCGCATTCAACGAACAGCAAGTCAGACATTTAAGAGTTTCCTAAGTCCGACTAGCATGTGAACGCGGCATAATTTCTAAATTTCACATACTAAAAAACTAAATGTTTTTATATACTATTTAGTACTCTAATATGGGTATTCGGACACTGCCTCTTTGTCTCTCACACACTGAGCATGAGCACAGTCATTATGGCCACCTGTGCTGTTCCATCTGCACAGACATCTACACTGAGCCTGTGTCTCTAAGCTATCAGCACACCTTCTGCAAGAGATGCCTCCAAGACTCTCTGGTCAGAGACAGAATCTTCCAGATCAACAGACTGATCAGGAACGTGGCCTTCGAGCTGAAGTTGGAGGAAAATGCTAAAAGACAGAGAGCTACAGCCGAGAGAGGAAACAGTAGAGAGATGAATGTCGTGAACATGGAGAGGCTCTGAAGCTGTTCTGTGAGACGGACAGTAATCTGATCTCTGTGATCAGCAGAGATGGGTGAGACGACAGAGGACACACATTCAAACCTAGCACATGAGGATCTGAAAAAAGAGGTAGCCTCAGATTTATGCTACTTCAAGAAGGATATTTGTGTACTGGAATACTCAAGAGATGAGCAGCAAAGAGAAATGTCTCAAGCAAAAGAGACGTCAGATCATCTCAAAGTCCAGATCAGGTTGCTTGGTTGACAAGGAGATAGTACTTGCCAGGCTGGAGGAACAGCTAAAGGAGAAGAGAGTTAAAACGGCCTCTCTTCAGTCTGAGCTGGACCTCACTGAGCCCAGAGACTTCCTGCTCTAGTGGATGGAGAGGGGCTGCACTGAGATTAGGGAGAGGAGGAAGGAGGAGGAGTGGTTGGAGAGGAATATGATAGAGAGGAATATGATAGAGGGATTAGGATGGAGGGGAATATGATAGAGGGAATATATTGAGAGGAATGTGACAGAGAGGATTTGTTTTTTCATTAGATCA